>NC_052320.1:28070552-28373552 GCF_016432855.1 Salvelinus namaycush | reverse complement strand
CTGCATCTAGGGTATTGCGCAAGGTTAAATTGAGTTCCTCAGTTAGGTGGTTAACTTCTTATGGCTGCAAGCCCGATGTCGGTACACTTATGACAACAGCCAGCTCAAGTGCAGGGCGCGAAATTCAAAATATATTTTTTTGAAATATTTAACTTTCACACATTAACAAGTCCAATACAGCAATTGAAAGATAAACATCTTGTGAATCCAGCCAACATGTCCGATTTTTAAAATGTTTTACAGCGAAAACACCACGTATGTTTATGTTAGCTCACCACCAAATACAAAAAAGGACAGACATTTTTCACAGCACAGGTAGCATGCACAAAACCAACCTAACTAACCAAGAACCAACCAAACTAACCAAGAAACAACTTCATCAGATGACAGTCTTATAACATGTTATCCTGTTGAGGACAGAGGGCGCTGTTTTCACTTTGGGGGAAAATCGTGCCCAATTTAAACGGCCTCGTACTCAATTCTTGCTCGTACAATATGCATATTATTATTACTATTGGATAGAAAACACTCTCTAGTTTCTAAAACCGTTTGAATTATATCTGTGAGTAAAACAGAACTCCTTTTGCAGCAAACTTCCTGACAGGAAGTGGAAAATCTGAAATCGATGCACTCTTCTAGGGGCTGCCTATTAAAGTCCTTGATGTTTATTAGTTTAGATGCACTTCATACGTCTTCCACTAGATGTCGACAAGCAGTGAGAGAAGAAATTGAGTGTGTAACTTGATCTGGCCTCGAATTATAGCTCTTGGCATGACGTGTCACCAGTTTCCTGTTTTCTGGAGAGCGCGAGCAGGGACCTGGATTTGCCTTCTGATAAGCTGCCGTTATGGACGACTAATATCTCCGGCTTTGATTTTATTTGATACATGTGACAATATCATCGTAAAGTATGTTTTTTCAATATAGTTTAATCAGATTATTGAAATTTTTTCGGGAGTTTTGCCGTGTTCCGTTCTCTTCCGTTTGTTGACATGGAGAGATTCGCGCCACTTGGCAAGTGTGCTTGCTAAATCGAGAGGGAAAAAGGCCGTTCTAAATCCAAACAACGATTGTTCCCGACAAAGGACCCCTTGTACAACATTCTGATGAAAGATCAGCAAAAGTAGGACCCATTTTATGATGTTATTTCATATATCTGTCGTACATGTGAACTAGTCGTTTGCGCCCAGCTTTTGGGTACTCTCTCGCTATACCTAAGCTGGATGTCGTAATGAAGTTATTTTTAGAATTCTAACACGGCGATTGCATTAAGAACTAGTGTATCTATCATTTCCTATACAACATGTATTTTTTAGTTATGTTTATGAATAGCTATTTGGTCAGAATATGTGTGTCAGAAAAAGTGTCAGAAAAATATCCGGACGTTGTGGGAAAAAGATGCTACGTTAGCACAACGTTAGCACAATGTATAACCACTGATTTCAGCTCTAAATATGCACATTTTCGAACAAAACATAAGTGTATGTATAACCTGATGTTATAGGACTGTCATCTGATGAAGCTTATCAAGGTTAGTCAAAATTATATATCTTGCTGGTTTATTCGCTATCGCTAACGTGCCTATTGCTATCGCTAACGTGCCTTGATGAATGAATGCGGTAGTGTGGTAGGCTATTGTAGTACGCTAATATAATGCTATATTGTGTTTTCGCTGTAAAACACTTAAAAAATCGGAAATATTGGCTGGATTCACAAGATGTTTGTCTTTAATTTGCTGTACACCATGTATTTTTCAGAAATGTTTTATGATGAGTATTTAGGTATTTGACGTTGGTGTCTGTAATTATTATGGCTGCTTTCGGTGCAATTTCTGATTGTAGCTGCAATGTAAACTATGATTTATACCTGAAATATGCACATTTTTCGAACAAAACATAGATTTATTGAATAACATGTTATAAGACTGTCATCTGATGAAGTTGTTTGTTGGTTAGTTTGGTTGGTTCTTGGTTAGTTAGGTTGGCTTTGTGCATGCTACCTGTGCTGTGAAAAATGTCTGTCCTTTTTTGTATTTGGTGGTGAGCTAACATAAATATACGTGCTGTTTTCGCTGTAAAACATTTAAAAAATCGGACATGTTGGCTGGATTCACAAGATGTGTACCTTTCATTTGCTGTATTGGACTTGTTAATGTGTGAAAGTTAAATATTTCTAAAAAATAACTTTTGAATTTCGCGCTCTGCCTTTTCAGTGGAATGTGGGAGGAGTTCCGCTGGCGGAACGCCAGAGCCAGACAGGTTATACAATAAATCTATGTTTTGTTCGAAAAATGTGCATATTTGAGGTATAATTCAGTTTTACATTGCAGCTACCATCACAGTTACCGTCACAAATAGCACCGAAGCAGCCAGAGTAATTACAGACACCAACGTGGAATACCTAAATACTCATCATAAAACATTTCTGAAAAATACACGGTGTACAGCAAATGAAAGACAAGCATCTTGTGAATCCAGCCAATATTTCCGATTTCTTAAGTGTTTTACAGCGAAAACACAATATAGCATTATATTAGCTTACCACAATAGCCAGAAACACAAGCCATTCCCCAGCAGCAAAAGTTACCGATCGTAACAAACCAGCAAAAGATATATAATTTTTGACTAACCTTGATAAGCTTCATCAGATGACAGTCCTATAACATCAGGTTATACATACACTTATGTTTTGTTCGAAAATGTGCATATTTAGAGCTGAAATCAGTGGTTATACATTGTGCTAACGTAGCATCTTTTTCCCATTATGTCCGGATATTTTTATGACAATCACCTATTCTGACCAAATAACTATTCATAAACGTTACTAAAAAATACATGTTGTATAGGAAATGATAGATACACTAGTTCTTAATGCAATCGCCGTGTTAGAATTCTAAAAATAACTTCATTACGAAATCCAGCTTACGTTATAGCGAGAGAGTGCCCAAAATCTGGGCGCAAACTACTAGTACACATGTTCGACAGATATATGAAATAACATCATAAAATGGGTCCTACTTTTGATGATCTTCCATCAGAATGTTGTACAAGGGGTCCTTTGTCGGGAACAATCGTTGTTTGGTTTTAGAATGGCATTTTTCCCTCTTGAATTAGCAAGCACACTAGCTAAGTGGCGCGAAGCTCTCCATCGTCAACAAACACAGACAACGCAACACGCCTAACGTCCCGAAAAAATTTCAATAATCTAATAAAACTATATTGAAAAAACATACTTTACGATGATATTGTCACATTTATCAAATAAAATCAAAGCCGGAGATATTAGTCGTCTATAACGACAGCTTTTCAGAAGGCAATACCAGGTCCCTTCACGCGCCTTCCAGGAAACAGGAAATTGGTGTCACGTCATGCCAAGAGCTTTTATTCGACCTCAGATCAAGTTATACACTCCATTTCTTCTCTCACTGCCTGTTGACATCTAGTGGAAGGCGTATGAAGTGCATGTATACTAATACGTATCAAGCACATTTATAGGCAGGCCCTAGAACAGAGCAACGATTTCAGATTTTCCACTTCCTGTCAGGAAGTTTGCTGCAAAATGAGTTCTGTTTTACTCACAGATATAATTCAAACGGTTTTAGAAACTAGAGAGTGTTTTCTATCCAATAGTAATAATAATATGCATATTGTACAAGCAAGAATTGAGTACGAGGCCGTTTGAAATGGGCACCTTTTATCCAGGCTACTCAATACTGCCCCTGCAGCCCAAAGAAGTTAACTGATTTTTGTCCTCTGACGTCCTTGGGTAGGCAGAGGGAGTCTGGAAGGGCATCAAGGAATCTTTGTGTTGTCTGAGAATTTATAGCACGACTTTTGATGCTCCTTGGTTGGGGTCTGAGCAGATTATTTGTTGCAATTGCAAACGTAATAAAATGGTGGTCCGATAGTCCAGGATTATGAGGAAAAATATTAAGATCTACAACATTTATTCCATGGGACAAAACTAGGTCCAGCGTATGACTGTGACAGTGAGTAGGTCCAGAGACATGTTGGACAAAACCCACTGAGTCGATGATGGCTCCGAAATTATGAGGTGTCTTCCCCTCAGCAGCCTCCACTGTAATGAATCATAGGTCATTTGACCCAATATAAGAAAATAACCCTGGGTCTCTGATATGGTTTTGCATAAGGTACATTTAAGGTATTCTTCTGTTATTTAATATGGGATTTATTTTTTTGCAAGAATTTGAATAAAGAATTGGCCGCAGGGTGATGTTAGCCCTGTGAGCAGCAAGTGGAAAGCCATTATTGGGTCAGTGCCTGCCTTGTCCAGTCTCATTAGCTCCAATAGAGTGAGCTGTGGCCTGTGGGGTGTACTGTTACTGCAATGAGCTGGAAGGCTCCACACATACTTTTCTGTACAGGAGGACATCACACACTGGTTGGCATATTATGGGTGTCAATGGAATCCGTTCATTAAGAAAGCTATTGATATTAAATATACACTGCTCAAAAAAATAAAGGGAACACTTAAACAACACAATGTAACTCCAAGTCAATCACACTTCTATGAAATCAAACTGTCCACTTAGGAAGCAACACTGATTGACAATAAATTTCACATGCTGTTGTGCAAATGGAATAGACAAAAGGTGGAAATTATAGGCAATTAGCAAGACACCCCCAAAAAAGGAGTGATTCTGCAGGTGGTGACCACAGACCACTTCTCAGTTCCTATGCTTCCTGGCTGATGTTTTGGTCACTTTTGAATGCTGGCGGTGCTCTCACTCTAGTGGTAGCATGAGACGGAGTCTACAACCCACACAAGTGGCTCAGGTAGTGCAGTTCATCCAGGATGGCACATCAATGCGAGCTGTGGCAAAAAGGTTTGCTGTGTCTGTCAGCGTAGTGTCCAGAGCATGGAGGCGCTACCAGGAGACAGGCCAGTACATCAGGAGACGTGGAGGAGGCCGTAGGAGGGCAACAACCCAGCAGCAGGACCGCTACCTCCGCCTTTGTGCAAGGAGGTGCACTGCCAGAGCCCTGCAAAATGACCTCCAGCAGGCCACAAATGTGCATGTGTCTGCTCAAACGGTCAGAAACAGACTCCATGAGGGTGGTATGAGGGCCCGACGTCCACAGGTGGGGGTTGTGCTTACAGCCCAGCACCGTGCAGGACGTTTGGCATTTGCCAGAGAACACCAAGATTGGCAAATTCGCCACTGGCGCCCTGTGCTCTTCAAAGATGAAAGCAGGTTCACACTGAGCACATGAGCACATGTGACTGACGTGACAGAGTCTGGAGACGCCGTGGAGAATGTTCTGCTGCCTGCAACATCCTCCAGCATGACCGGTTTGGCGGTGGGTCAGTCATGGTGTGGGGTGGCATTTCTTTGTGGGGCCGCACAGCCCTCCATGTGCTCGCCAGAGGTAGGCTGACTGCCATTAGGTACCGAGATGAGATCCTCAGACCCCTTGTGAGACCATATGCTGACATATGCACATTTGTGGCCTGCTGGAGGTCATTTTGCAGGGCTCTGGCAGTGCACCTCCTTGCACAAAGGCGGAGGTAGCGGTCCTGCTGCTGGGTTGTTGCCCTCCTACGGCCTCCTCCACGTCTCCTGATGTACTGGCCTGTCTCCTGGTAGCGCCTCCATGCTCTGGACACTACGCTGACAGACACAGCAAACCTTTTTGCCACAGCTCGCATTGATGTGCCATCCTGGATGAACTGCACTACCTGAGCCACTTGTGTGGGTTGTAGACTCCGTCTCATGCTACCACTAGAGTGAGAGCACCGCCAGCATTCAAAAGTGACCAAAACATCAGCCAGGAAGCATAGGAACTGAGAAGTTGTCTGTGGTCACCACCTGCAGAATCACTCCTTTTTTGGGGGTGTCTTGCTAATTGCCTATAATTTCCACCTTTTGTCTATTCCATTTGCACAACAGCATGTGAAATTTATTGTCAATCAGTGTTGCTTCCTAAGTGGACAGTTTGATTTCACAGAAGTGTGATTGACTTGGAGTTACATTGTGTTGTTTAAGTGTTCCCTTTATTTTTTTGAGCAGTGTAGTTTAACCACACTGGGAATATCTGTTCCTGGAGTCTCCCCACAGCCCAGTTACACATCTGACACGTGTTGTTCTGAGGCAGTACCAGGAAGTGCTGATTAGGCTTCAAGATCAGCCAAGAGGTTTCAAAGTTCACATTGCTTTCAATTAGGATGGAAAGGCCTCATCCAAAATACTGAACGTGCCAATCCCAAGGAAGACTGGGCAGGGCATAGGTTTGATATCAAGAGACAGCAATGTGCTGCTCAACTGCTGCGTAGGGAGATACAGGCTGTTAAAACTGCTGCTACTGCTGCTGTTAGTGGAAAACTTTGGTAGGGAAGCTTTGGGGATTTAAAATGCATTTTAGCTCAGTGGACACAGTATGTTAGATACTGTACTAGTGGATGTACCAAACGGATCACCTAACAGAACTGGTCTCATCTGCTGTATGGAATACATATAAACAGAAGGGAAACGAAAAGACAGTCAGCACATCTTTAGGAGAAAAATAATCTAAAGGAAAAGGAAAGTAAAACTGAAGATTAGTTACTCTGACTTGGTATGTGCAGTAAACAGTTTTTGAAATGGTCTTACTTACATTTTCCAAAATTCTAAAAGGAAATCTCTGAATAGACTTGGCTGAATCAACTGTGGTTGAGGTACCTGTATCAAGCACAAATATGAAAGGCATCTAGTTTTATGGCACACAGTTGTATTGTATATACATTCCATAATAGAGCAGTGAAGTGTAATAACATCAACTTACTCTGAGTAGGATTCCAAAGGCCACCCTGGACCCAGTGTCACTACAGTTACTGTCACTGTTACTGTTACATTTGGTAGGGTACAATGTAACGTGCGTAACCAGAGTACATTTGTATAAATTGTAGCTAAGGAGATGGACTACACATTTGGAAATGTAGGACCTATTTCCTACCTTATGAAAAACAAAATCGTAATATTTCAAATTCTTCACTGGTCCTGTTGATATTTCATGTAGCCTTATCATGCATAGCCTGCAGAAGCATCATGAAGAGAAGCTTAGTAGCTACCTGTTTAATTGGGAGGTAATGTCCCATGACAACGGCATCTGGACAATGATAACATAAAACTGCTGCCATAACCAGGATCATAAACGGATGAGTCCTGTCCGCCCCATGTGTTTCAAGTTGGCCCTGCCTTACGCTTCAGGCACCCAGAGGGAAAACTAGCCACTAACATGCACACGGGACTGATGCATAGACATACTGTAGGTACAGTGGGAGTGTGTGACAGATAGTCAGTTAAAGATGGAGAACTGGGACCTACAGTGTGGCATATTGTTTAGACTGAGCGCGTGTAGCTGTATGAGATGCGTTACGGCCCGGATGTTGGAGAGGGATGGACAGACAGACAGACAGACACTGTGTCTCCATGCTGGGTCCAGGGCCTGGCGTTCTGGCAATGTCATAGTGCCCAGCCTCAGTCCCAGTCAAGATCTCTGCTGGCCTGAGGGACAACCTGCTGACGCCTACTCGCTGAGGGCCCGGATGTCTGTCCGTATGTCTGTCTGTCCCTGGCTGTCTGTCTGTCCAGCCGTCTGTCTGGCAGTTCTATACCTGCTGTGCCATGTCTTTCTGTCTGTCAGTTCTTGTTTGCAGCTCTGTCTACTGTATGATGTAAGTTGTAGTTTTCTTGTGGCTGCTATGTATGGAGTGTTTCCCTCTGTCTCGCTAGTGCTTTTGGGGTGACTATGTGCATCAAAATGTCCTGATATTCTTTTTTGGAGGGCATACAGTATGGATGTACTGTAACTGTATAAAGATAAACAGTATGGAGAACAATACTACCCTGGGGCCAAACAGAGATGAAGGAATCTCAGGGTTTTAATAGTGTACTTTGTAGACTAGACACAATGGTTAGATCAGTATCGGAGATTGTTCTAATGGAAATAGTATGTTTGCTGTTGCCTGAACCTCCCAGGAACATTGAGCCAACGGGGGCTGAACGACAACAATGTTAGTGGGCTGTTCCCTGGTTCGTTTTGTAGTGATTGGTTAAATTTTAGTTTTTCTTTCGGACATCTATGACGTTGTTATCGGACCATACATTGTCTGATCTCAGCAGGCAAAACCAAATGCTCTGGACCAATCTGTCACAAGACAGATACAGAAACATACAGTACTTCCCCAAATTATTGATTTTCAAATATGTTTAGTTTAATATTTTCCCTAAAAATTATGTTTGTCAGCGTCAAGTTACAGTACCTTATTACCGAACTTAAACCTGATAATAAGTGTGTTACATCCATATTCCATCCTCTATGTTGTAGTTGAGGAACGGAGGTCGAATTAAGCATTAGTATTGAAAGTGCTTCCCTTCCAGGAACAACAGGTGAGAATGAGTAGGGTGGCTTCCCTACCCTGCTATTTTATGTGAGACAGTGGTTCTACCCAGAGCCACGTATTTAGGGTACGTTTGTAAATTCACTCTGGCAATCTACTCTCAAGTTCAGAGCACTCTGGTTTGAGAGTATCAGAGCGAAGAATAATTTAGGAATTTACAAACAGCCTAGCACTGTGGTTATGACAGGTGTCAGTAAACATTGGCTAAAAAACTGTCATTAAACCTTAAGATAACATGAAAACAGTATAACCAGCTCTGCTAGGTTGAGTGAAATGGTCCGAGTGAGGTGATCTCTCATTTGTGACTAAAAGTAGCTAGCAAGCTAGCCAACGTTAGCCAGTTAGCTTGGGTGCATGATTGCTGTTGTGAGGTCAGATTGCTCGGATCAACTCTACTTCTCGGCCAGAGCGTCCATTGTGGACTCTGAATTTACAAACGGCCCAGAATGCACTCTTGACTATCCAGGGTAAATTTACGAACACACCCTTAAAGAGTTGGGCCTTTGAGGTTTCTGAATTATGATGCATTTGCATGACCCTACAACATTCTATGGCAGCCATGTTAACTCCCCATTAAAATTACATGGGGGATATTTAAACAATGCTATGGAACTGAATGTCGAGAATAAGAACAATATAAAACATTCTAAAAGTTGTCCCAAATCTAAATATATGGCTCTGGTTCTACCTCTTGGCTCTGCATGCAATAGCCATGTGAGCGCCTCCAACAACACATCAAAGGAAACTGTTTACCAAAGAGGAGGAAACCCTCCTCACTCCAAAGCAAACACTGCTGCTATTCATAAGAATGAGCTGCTATTCATAAGAATGAGGACCGGTAGCCCCTTTGCTTATTCATCTGAGCTCCCTCATTTTGATCTCACTTTGATATAGAAATGAAAAGACTCGAAGATCCCAATATAAATGGAACAGGTCTGTAAAACACTAGAAGGTTTGCCAAATCTTGTGTTTGGGCCTTGTTTTTCTTCATATATCCGTTGCACTGGGATACGCAAACAACTAAATAACGGACATCACCCCATGGCTCATTGTGAACATTGTACCCTGGCTCAAATGCGTCCTTCCAGCTCCAGACTCGTTCCCATAGTCTAATCTAGAGTCTTAGTCTCTCTCTCTCAAACTATCTGAGGAAAATGGGGATATCTCCACTTGGCCATCAATCAACTGCTCAATACAATTTAATTAGGATTTAATCAAATGTTCTGGGCTGGCTCACCACCGCATACTCTTATATCTGCAATCATCATGACCATTGTTGCTGAAGCCAGATAGTACTCGTCTTTCTCTGTTGTTTTAACAGCAGTAACAGACCACCAGTGCCATAATTTCATGCAGAATTATGAGGACAATATTACTACTACTGTATATGGCATGTAGCCAAAAACCCTGATGTCATAAACATCCTCAAAGCTGTGAAAATCAGGTTTTTGATATTACCTTTGTGGACTGAGCGCAGAGGTTCTGGCAAATAATTGCTAGTTTTGAGGATCCTGAAGGCAGCAGCAGATGATTTAACCTGTAAAGTGGCACTCAGGGAAAATCAGGCAAAACCTGAGGGTATATCTTAAAGGTGATGAGGTAAAGGGTGTATTTGTTTGTGTGTGTATTTTAGCGAGGGAGGGAGAGAAACACCACACAAACAACACTGTGATAATTCACTTCAGAAGAGCTGAAGTGCTATTCAGTTCACTGTTAGGATAACGTTTCCCTATATACTGGTCCTGAAACGACCCCACACAAACAATGGCTGTGTGGCTGGCGGTCAGACTAGGCTATTTCATTCTCCTATTCACACACAACATTCACATTCATTTGCTGCTCTAGGGAATATCTGTTCAAATAATGAGTTTGCATTTACAGTAGTTACCGTTGTTTACAATTCACCCTTTGAGCTATAACCACAGAAATGTGTGATCTAAAATGAGATTATACTGCAGTTATTATATTATATCATATATATTATGTTATACTGTATTCTACAGCGGGGGTGTGTGTGTAGCTGTGTGCGTGTCTGGGTTGGGTAGGGTGGTCAGTGGGAGGTGGTGGTAAGCCCTAGCCAATTATCCAGGTGGATTAGGTACTGGAGTGGTGGGCTGTCCCACATGGCTGTCATCAGCAGGATCTGTACGTCAGGATTGGGCGTTGTGCTGTCTCAGTGTTAGCCTTTAAGAGGCTTGGAGAGACTGGGTTAGAACCTGGGATACCTCCGTCTCTATCTCTCTCCCTGACTCAGTTTCCCTTACCCTGTGAGGAAGAGTGGAGGTAGGATGCAAATAATGCTTCATATTTCGCTTTCTACTTCGTATTTATTGTAATGCTTCATTATTGGTATTGAGGAGTAATCGAGAAAACAGTATGGTCAATCTGAGGATTTTATTTTATTCTGTGTGAGTTTAATCTTCAATCTGATTATATTGTTAACTAAATGGTGTTGTACTGAGGAGAGGAGGGTTAGCATATTATGTGAAAAGGTGGTAAATAGTCTACAGGTCCTGCGTAGCTTCCAAAGCTGAGGAAGAAAGGATTTTCTCCAGTCTCAAACAGAAAACAGATAACAGCAATATGTTTAATTGCATACTTGAAACGGTTGTTAGCTTTTCTTTACTAGTACTTGCTCACCAAACATTAAGAAAAGGAGGAGCCAAAAAAATGATAAGGGTTTAGTTGATCATTCAACAAAGCATCACCTTTTTATGGTTCTGAAGAATGTTGGTAGACCAAACTGTTTCTGCAGGTATCCTGAAAGTTCTAAAGCAGTTGGATTGTGTGGAATAGAATGTTTTCAAAAATGTAAACCAAAAATGGTCTGTACAAACCAAGCAACAAGGAGTATGTTTAATAAGGTATGTTTTATGTTTGAAATAATGATTTGGTCATAGAAATATCCAAGTGCTACCTGACTAAAGGCTCTCAGTTCTTTTTCGTTGCTGTTGGAATAGGTTTAATGAGATGGAGTCTGAGCTGTATAATTTGATTTAAGCAGTAATACATGAGAGGTCATGTGTTATGACAATTGTATCATGGCTGTGACAGCCACGAGGCGAAGCCTAGTGGTTTAGCCGTAGACCACCACAGCCATGATAAAAATGTCATAACACATGGCCTCTCATATATTATTGCTTTTATACAACAGGTTACCAGCATTAAAAAGCAAGATTCTTTCCCAAACCATACAGTTTCTACAAAATGTGATGCTACATTCACTAACATTGGTTGTGAAGTGCAATTGTAGGCGCTTTCTGGCCATTAGTTCTATTCGTATTGGCTGCCATGTAAAGCAAAATGACCCAAGCGCTGGTTGATAGTTCCAGAACATTGCAGGTTGCTATGGCAAGCAAAAATGGTTGCTATGGAGGCTCTTCCCCCTTGCTAGATAGCCAACTACACAGCTACCACACAATCACTGAAGCTGGAAAGACAGCAAACTAGCTGCATTTTGTTTCGTTTTACCAGTTTTTCTATAGAAAATTCTTTGTATCCATAAAAATTATGCTGATACATGATTTTGACTGGCTGAGAAAAGCTGCCCGTCTGTCTGGCCTCGACTCCCAACACATTCATTATTATGGGACGCAGTGGAGATCGAATTTCAATATTGCAACCATGTTACAAATGTTGGACATAATGTCTAGATGCTTTTTACAGTGGACAAGTTTATAAATTGCATGGCTTGGCAGATGAGACAGTGGATCTGTAAAGGTAGTAGTGTGTTTCTAGGTAATGACGTAACCAATGGCACTTCTTATGAATGTACTGGCCATGTGTATATTGTCTCATGAAATTGGTTGTTTGGATTCTGAATGCTAATTGGTTGATACAGTATACGGGAGTTAACATACCATGACATACCATGACGTGTTAATGTCATCATTCCACTGTCCTGTAGCTCAAGTATAAAATTCATAAAATATTTTGGTTTATAAAAGTCTGGGATTGTATAAACTTACCTGTCTGCCCATGACCGGTGCAACAATGTATCATTTTACAAATGCGATCTCTCCTGTTCCAAGAATATATCTGATGCGGGACTGGAGGCAAGGGAAATAATGGCTGTGAATGGTCATCGATGTGAGAGCTCACTCAATAGTTATTGGCTGCACCATGGAGAACAGAAAGTGCTGGAATGCCATTTTAGCTGGCGACGATGTGAGTGGGGCGTCCCAACCAGCGCCATTACCATGGATAGTTCTTCCACTCGTGTGCCATCAACGGAAACATCACTATTAACATTACCAACTAGCTTGGTTAGCTCAGACTTGCCAACCCTAATAGTTGTTGCTTATGTAGGCCTTTATTAAATCATTATTTATTGAAGTTCTTGTCTCATCATCATTGAATCTCTGCTAGCTATCAAAATTCCAATGATTTGTTTAGCTTAGCAACGTCTAATGAATAGAATTATTAGAATTAATGACTGGGTCAAAACAGCCCTTAGTCGTGAGTTATTTAAGCAATAAGGCACGAGGGGGTGTGGTATATGGCCAATATACCAAGGCTAAGGGCTGTTCTTAAGCACGACGCAACGCGGAGTGCCTGTATAGTCCTTAGCCATGGTTTATTGGCCATATACCACAAATCCTGAGGTGCCTTATTGCTATTACAAACGGGTTCTACTTCATACCTTTCAGACCATCAGTACAGTTGAAAGTATGGATTATATTCATCGTGCTCCACGCAGGTCAAGTAATAATAACAACAAAGTCACAGCGTGGGAGGACATCAGACAACACACTGTTTCTTCTCGCAAAGTTAGCTTAGCCGTTTTGCATAAGTTGAATGCTCCGCTGCTTCCGTTTTTCGGATTGCATCTTCCCATGTCCCGGGAGGGTAAGCTAAATTCTGTGTGAGTTGTGTGTACTGTCAGTCTGTCACCAACATCCTGTGACCTCTGGGTCAGAGCACGAAATTCACTCCCCAAGGCTGTGTGACAGCTCCCTTTTATTGGAGGATATCGGGCTTCCTTGTCTTGTGCTGACTTAGCCCAACAGCAAGTGTGTGTGTTGGCCACAGTACTCCGGTGCTAACCTTGTCAAGATATCCTCCACTGCTGTGCTTGTTATCGAGGCCACCGGGCACTAGTCGTCCTTCGACTATTTAAAACTTGAACGGGTCACTTCCCTAAATACCCACATCTAGGAAGATTGTTAGCTTAGCCAGCTATATGACGTAAGATTCGGATTGCCTCCCGTAGGCATCCCTCTCCCCTGGTATTACTAGTATGCTACAAGCAAGCTAGCTAGCCAGTTTACTAACTCAACCTAGCTGCCACTGTGTGTCGTCAGCTATCTTACCAACTTCATATAGCTGCCACTGTGTGTTGTCAACTTGGCTTACCAAATGACAGCCATTTGTGTGTGTTTCAGATAAATAAGCCTACATTTAAAAATGTTACCTCTCCTGCTCCAGCCCTGTGGTCATAGCTAGGCTCACTCAAAATTATTTTTAAGGCTGCTGTACTGCTTCCGCCAGATTATTGTCGCTGTTGTATACAGTCTTCGGGTTACTATTATATTAGTTAGTTTGATGAGTTTGCATGAGAAATATTTAATATTTAGAATTTATTGTCTTCACATTCTGAGCTGAGAGAACAGCGCATCACCATGATGCTGGGCATGCATGGCTGCTCCTCTTGTGGAGCTGAACTACAACTTGAAGATGGTTTGGCGTTGTCCACCTGCGTGTGGCCTTTTCTGACCCCTGCGTTAACTGTGCCGTCCTGCCTGTGAAGGTAAGGCAAGCGCGGCTAGCCAGAGTTGAGTGCCTGGTTTTCAAAGATAATTTACCAGCGTCCGGCGTTGTTCGCAAGGTCCCACCCAGGGCCACCAAATGAGGGAAAGCACACGAAACTGATGCCAAACCCCCCCCCCCCCCCCCCCCCCCCCCCGTAAAAAAGTAAAAAAATAAGAGCCTCACTCGGAAGGTCGATTCCTTATCCTCTGAGATAGAGCAGCTACAAACACTTTTGCATTCCTTCAAGCCCCCTGAGTTGGGTCCCTCTAGCACACCCTCCAGCATGGGGAATGCAACATAGGGCTCAGATAGCCGGGATGATGACCTGCTGTCCACTCGGGGATCCAGTGTTGTGGACCCATTAAGTCTCAAAGCTAAAGATGGGACAGAGGAGTCATTCTGAGGCTCTGATCACACGGAGTCAGAAGGAAGCTCTGCCTCACTATGCGCGGTCCTGCGTGCGGCCTTAGCTAGGCTAGATCTTGATGACCCTCAAGCCACAGCCCCTGCCGCTAACCTGTTCTTTAAGAAGTCCCCGGCAGCTACACCGTTCAGTGTGCCACGTTCACAGGCTTTTCTTACGGAGCTTCAGAGATGCTGGGTGACCCGCGGGCACTTGCCCACCACGGCAAGGACAGCAGGATGCTATCTGCCATATGCGACGCAAAACAACATGGGCTGGACCATATGCCTGATGTGGATGAATGCATAGGAGAGCTAATGCTCTCCACAGATGAAGCCTTGAAAGATGACGCCCGCTGCCCAAGACCTCAGTGCAGGGCCACAGAGGTCCGTATGGCCCTCATTGGGAAGTCATTCTCAGTGCTCATGCTAGCAAAGGACAGGATGCTCCAGCCAGAGCACGCAGACCTGGACCTCTGCAACCTGGATGACACATCTCTTCAAGCGTTTACGTTCATGACCAGAGAGCTAGGCAGACTGCTGTCCACACTCATTGTGACTCGTCGCCAGGTCTGGCTCGCCTAAGCCCCAATGTCTGACGACTCCAGACGCACGCTGAGAAAGCTCCCAGTGTTCCCCGGACTGCTTTTTGGCCCTGCGGCTGAGCGGGCCATCGAACATAGAAAACAGATGACTTAGGCTACACCACTGTGGAACCCACAGGCCACAGGCAGCACAGTCGTGGCAGAGGGAGGCGTGACGCACGTGAACCTCGCCGTTCTCACTTGGCACAGCCGTACACATACCCTTGGTCCTACCACCAGCCTAACACAGGTGCTCGCCAGCCCCAGACGGCGAGGCAGCCAACCCCCAAGAGGCCGGGGCCGTTGTCAGTGCCCCCACAAACAGGCGTGGAGGCAGAAACTGAATGGCGGGGCTCGGTCGTAAGCCGATTTACCCAGCAGCACCTGACCTACTGGGCATCCCACTCCTCAGACCCATGGGTGGGGATGACCCTCTCACAGGGGTACAGGCTGCATTTCCGACGCCAACCCCCACCATTCTCAGGGATCAGAATGACTTGAGTCACAGAACCCCTGAAAGCTTGCACCCTCAACCAGGAGATTAAAAGCATCAGAACAGCAAGATGGCTTTTACTCAACCTATTTCCTGGTTCCGAAGAAAGATGGAGGCTTCTGTCCAGTTCTGGATTTTAAATGGTTCAATGTTTTCCAAAAAATACTCCCCTTCCACATGTTGTGGACGGTCGACATTCTCCAGACCTTAGCCGTGGACAATGGTTCATGTCCCTGGACTTACTATCACATTCCGGTGTCACCGGAACACAGGCGTTTTCTGCGGTTCGCATTCCAGGGCCAGGCATACCAGTTTCCTGTATTACCCTTCGGTCTCTCCCTAGCTCCTCGTGTCTTCACAAGATGCGTGAGCGCAGCCTTGAGCTCCCTCCACCTACAAGGGATCAAGATCCTTCCTTACCTCAACAACTGGCTCATCTGCGCCGCCTTTCGCGAGTGTGCGGCCGAGGGCACAGCGCTGACTTTGAATCACGTTATTGGCATGGCTCTGAACTCCCGCACAATGAGGGCATATATAACACCTCAGCTTGTGGACAGCATTCTTCTTCTTCTGCAACAATTTCAATTGATTGCATTGGTGAAGGTATGAACGTTCCAACAACAGATGGGCATGCTCACGGAGGCCTCTGCGGTGACACCGTTAGGCCAGCTGTCTTTAAGTCCACTACAAGGGTGGTTCAACAACCTCCGCTTGGACCCCAAGTGGGACAAAAACACCAAAATACGGGTGACAAGGGCGTGCTACTCTACTCTACGGCCGTGGAGGAAGAGAGCCTACCTAACTACAGGTGTCTCTCTCGGATCAATTCCGGCAAGGCGGGAGGTAGTGACGACCGCCGCTTTGCTAACAGGCTGGGGAGCAGTGTGGCAACATAGGTCTGTATGGGGAGAGTGGTGCCCCCGCTGGAGGAAAGAGCATATCTACGTGCTAGAACTTCAGACAATTTACCTAGCTCTGAATCACTTTCTGGCGGTTCTCAAACAGAAACATGTCCTGATACAATCAGAAAATACAGTGGCATGAGAAAGTATTCACACCCTTTGCATTTTTCCTATTTTGTTGCCTTATAACCTGGAATTAAAATAGATTTTTTGGGGGGGTTGTATCATGTGAGTTACACAACATGTCTACCACTTTGAAGATGCAAAATATTTTTTCTTGCAAGGCAAGACAAAAATAAGACAAGAAAACAGAAAACTTGAGCGTGCATAACTATTCACCCCCCAAAGTCAATACTTTGTAGAGCCACCTTTTGCAGCAATTACAGCTGCAAGTCTCTTAGGGTATGTCTCTATAAGCTTGGCACATCTAGCCACTGGGATTTTTGCCCATTCTTCAAGGCAAAACTGCTCCAGCTTCTTCAAGTTGGTTGGGTTCCGCTGGTGTACAGCAATCTTTAAGTCATACCACAGATTCTCAATTGGCTTGAGGCCATTCCAAGACATTTAAATGTTTCCCCTTAAACCACTCAAGTGTTGCTTTAGCAGTATGCTTAGGGTCATTGTCATGCTGGAAGGTGAACCTCCGTCCCGGTCTCAAATATCTGGAAGACTGAGACCCTCAATAATTTCCCTCTATTTAGCGTCATCCATCATTCCTTCAATTCTGACCATTTTCCTAGTCCCTGCCGATGAAAAACATCCCCAAAGCATGATGCTGCCACCACCATGCTTCACTGTGGGGATGGTGTTCTCGGGGTGAGGTGTTGGGTTTGCACCAGACATAGCGTTTCCCTTGATGGCCAAAAGCTACATTTTTGTCTCAGCTGACCAGAGTACCTTCTTCCATATGTTTGGGGAGTCTCCCACATGCCTTTTGGAGAACACCAAACATGTTTGCTTATTTTGTTCTCTAAGCAATAGCTTTTTACTGGCCACTCTTCCATAAAGCCCAGCTCTGTGGAGTGTACGGCTTAAAGTGGTCCTATGGACAGATACTCCAATCTCCGCTGTGGAGCTTTGCAGCTCCTTCAGGGTTATCTTTGGTCTCTTTGTTGCCTCTCTGATCAATGCCCTCCTTGCCTGGTCAGTGAGTTTTGGTGCGCGGCCCTCTCTTGGCAGGTTTGTTGTGGTGCCATTGTCACGATCTTGGAAATGAGCGGACCAAGGGGCAGCGTGAGTATAGTTCCACATATTTATTTCAGTGAAACTAACAAAACAAAATAACAAACTTAAAGACCGTGAGGACGTAGTGCCCAAAAACACTAACAAACAATCAATATTCCACAAACTCAGGTGGGAAAAATGCTACCTAAATATGATCCCCAATTAGAGGCAACGATTACCAGCTGCCTCTAATTGGGAACCAAACCAAAACACCAACATAGAAATGTTAAACTAGAACACCCCCTCGTCACGCCCTGACCTACTACACCATAGAGAAACAAGGGCTCTCTATGGTCAGGTCATGACAGCCATATTCTTTACATTTTTTAATAATGGATTTAATGGTGCTCTGTGGGATGTTTAAAGTTTCAGATATTTTTTATAACCCAACCCTGATCTGTACTTCTCCACAACTCTTGTCCCTGACCTGTTTGGAGAGCTCCTTGGTCTTGCTTGGTGCTACCCCTTGCTTAGTGGTGTTGCAGACTCTGGGGCCTTTCAGAACAGGTGTATACATTCTGAGATCATGTGACAGATCATGTGACTCTTAGATTGCGCACAGCTGGACTTTATTTCACTAACTATGTGACTTCTGAAGGTAATTGGTTGCACCATATCTTATTTAGGGGCTTCATAGCGAAGGGGTGAATAAATATGTACGCACCACTTTTCCAGGGTTTGTTTTAGAATTTTTATTTTATTTTTTAAGTTATTTTTTTAATTTCACTTCACCAATTTGGACTATTTTGTGTATGTCCATTACATGAAATCCAAATAAAAATCCATTTAAATTACAGGTTGTAATGCAACAAAATAGGAAAAACGCCAAGGGGGATAAATACTTTTGCAAGGCACTGTACATCAACGGTGTTCCACATCAACCATCAAGGGGGAACAAGGTCTGTACAGTCCCTACAGGTTCCCAACAACTCTTGATATGGGCCCTACCACATCTGGCCTTCCTACGAGCCATTCATCTCCCCAGCAAGGTGGACGAGGTAACAGACTTCTTGTCGCGACAGAAACCGCCCCCGGGGGAATGGAGACTTCACCCACAAGCATTGAAGATGATATGGCAGAGGTTTGGAACAGCACATGTGGACCTGTTCACCTCAGCGAAAACATCCTACTGCTCCCTCTGGTTCTCCAGGGCATGGACGCCTTAGCCCACACATGGCCAGGGCGTTCTGTATGCTTTCCCATCCGAACCACCCCCCCCCCCCCCCAATCTTAGCAATGCTGCACGGGGTCTCTCAGGCTCATGCTGCTGCTTGTAGCCCCCAGATGGCCAGCGAGACCCTGTTTTCCAACCCTCCTCAGTCTTCTGGAGGGAGTGCCATGGCAGCTGCCTCACAGACAGGACCTGCTTTCACAGTTGGAATGCAGGATATGACATTCCAGCAAAGAGAAACTTCAGCTACGGGTGTGGCCTCTGAAGAGCCCGTCCCTCTACTGAATGGCTGCGATCCTGCTATTATCGGACGAAACCTCCTTTCGAGCATACGGAGGAGCCGGACATGAAATGGTTCTCTCTGAAAATGGCTTTCCTCTTAGCTATTTCATCAACGAAATGTGTGAGTGAGCTCCACACGGTCTCTATGAGCCCGGTCTGCCTACGATGGAAGGCAGATGACCTAGGTGTGACCTTATGGCCCTATTCAGCCTTTTTGCCTAAGGGGTTTAATACCCCTTGACATCAATCAAGCCATCGAACTGGTGGCCTACTGCCCTCCTCCTTTCCAGAATGCGGAGGAGGAGCGAGCAAATCTCTTGTGTCCAGTCCATTCCATCAAACACTATATGCAAGCCTCGGAACACTACAGAAAGTCAGAGCAGCTGTTTCTGTGCTTTGGTGGGAAGTCAATAGGCCTTGCATTATCCAAGCAGAGGCTTTCACACTGGGTTGTGGATGTCATCACCCAGGCCTACAAGGGAGTAGGGCTCCCTGTCCCAGAAGCTGTGATATGTCACTCGACCAGAAGTGTCCTGGGCTGCGACCAGAAGTGTCCTGGGCTGCGTTGAGAGGCATCCCCCAGAATGAGATATGCGCCGCTGCTATCTGGTCGTCGCCCTGCACGTTCTCAAGATTTTCAAAGTTCACATCGCATCCTTCCACACCATGGGCTCTGCCATTCTTCCAGTGGTACTGGTGCATTAATCAGAGGTTCGTAGTGCTATTCCTTGTGACCTTGTTGGTATGAGTCATCCATACTTTCAACCGTACTGACGGTCTGAAAGGTATGAAGTAGAATGGACGTTCCGAATGTAACTATGGTCCTACGAATACCTGGAAGACCGTCAGTACTTTCCTGTCACTCGGAATCTTTTGGGCAAGAAGATCCTCTGAGAAAGTGTGTGGTTTGATGTACGGTTGTATATGAACCGCGGGGGCAGGTCCTCCCATGCTGTCACGTCACCATCGTGACTTTGTTGTTATTATTACTTGACCTGCGCGGAATGCGAGGGATATAATCCATACTTTCAACCATACTGACGGTCTTCCAGGTATTCGTAGAACCATAGTTACATTCGTAACTTCCGCTACTAACATAATTAGAACAGTAAAAATAAATGTTTTGTCATACCTGTGGTATACGGTCTGATATAACCAATCAGCATTCCGGGCTTGAACCACCCAGTTTATAATGCACTTTAATCCTTGGGTTCTCATGATTTATTGCTTAATTCTACAACAGGTGGATCTAATCCTGGATGCTAATCGCATTCTAGCCGGTGTATATTCCACAAGTTACCACCGGCAAAACTATGACGTTGAAATGCCTATTTAAGGGCCTCCCGGGTGGCGCAGTGGTCTAGGGCACTGCATCGCAGTGCTAACTGCGCCACCAGAGTCTCTGGGTTCGCGCCCAGGCTCTGTCGCAGCCGGCCGCGACCGGGAGGTCCGTGGGGCGACGCACAATTGGGCTAGCGTCGTCCGGGTTAGGGAGGGTTTGGCCGGTAGGGATATCCTTGTCTCATCGCGCTCCAGCGACTCCTGTGGCGGGCCGGGCGCAGTGCGCGCTAACCAAGGGGGCCAGGTGCACGGTGTTTCCTCCGACACATTGGTGCGGCTGGCTTCCGGGTTGGAGGCGCGCTGTGTTAAAGAAGCAGTGCGGCTTGGTTGGGTTGTGCTTCGGAGGACGCATGGCTTTCGACCTTCGTCTCTCCCGAGCCCGTACGGGAGTTGTAGCGATGAGACAAGATAGTAATTACTAGCGATTGGATACCACGAAAATTGGGGAGAAAAGGGGAGAAAATGAAAAAAAATAATAAAAAAAAATGCCTATTTACTCTGTTCCATCTCAATGCTCAATCCACTGTCTCATCAGCCCAGCCAGGCAATTTATAAACTTGATCTCCACTATAAAAAGCATCTTGACATTATCTCCCATTTATTTTTGATTTTCAAAAGCGGAGATTTGTTTAAACCTAGCTGTCTATTTCAATATTGAAATTCGATCTCCAGGTGTCCCATAGTAATTCACTTTTCAGGAGTCGGGATGAGACAGACAGGCAGGAAACTTTTCTCAGCCAGTCGAAATAATAAATCAGCTGGCATCATTTGTATGGATATATACAAAGAAATGTCAATAGAAAACAGGTCAAACGAAACGAAATGCAGCTAGTTTGCTGTCTTTCCAGCTTCAATTTGAAGTGATTGTGTTAGATATGCTGTTGGCTAGCTCCTCTGAACAATAGTGTCCTGACAACAGAGTACATTTTCTATGCCAGGCGAAATTGTGCATCATTAGCTCATTGTTATGGATGTATCCAAATAAATGTCACTAGAAAACTGCTTAAACAAACGCAAATGCAGCTACCTTGCTGTTATTCTGGCTGCACTGTTTGACATTACTGTAAGTTAGCTGTAGTTGGCTAGCTAGCAAGCAAGGGATAAGAACGCCAGTATGGCAATGGAACATTTAGAACAAACGACTGGGTCGCGTCCATAGAAACAGAACAAAAAGACTGAATGACTGGGTCGCGTCTCTGGCAACCAAACTGATAGGACGAACGACCAGCCGGCTTGGGTAGCAACCCTAGATTTGTATCGGGACTATATCTTGTGGAAGGATGAAATAGTATGAATAAATTAATAAAAATAGAGATTTTAATGAAAATATGTCAATCATTATTTCAATATGTTGGTAACCCGTTGTATAAAAGTGTTAATACCCTCTAAGCCGGTGTTTGGAGGATATATTGGCACGGGACCCGTGCCAATATATCCTCAGAACACCAGCTTCTCGGGCATTGCCACTTAAGTATATCATGGGCAAGATAGGACATAACAATGGGAATTCCAAACCACCCGTTGTATAATAGCTAGTAAGCTCATAGTCCGTGTTGGTATTAGATAGAACGGCGCGGCCCCGCCCGCCTGTGAGGAAAACAACCTGTGGTTATCTAGGTTACCTCATTGGCTCACAGCAAAATCTTTTTCAAACAAAATGTTCTTGTTGTGTGCTTGTTTTAGTAAATTACAAAACTACATTTAAGAAAAGTACAACATGTCTTAAGATTGCATTTCAACATTGTCTGCTCCAGAGCGTTTTCACTACTTAGAATTTTTCTCATAACAGCACTAGCAGCCACGTGAGTGAGTGCCAGCTACCTACCTACCGGAACATTAAGCTAGCCAAGACCAGCAACACAAATTAACAGACTATACAGCTACAAGTAGTGACTGGAGTTACAAACGGACTATACCTAACAAGTTAAATGGTAATTGCTGTGACATCTGTTGCACAGACAGCTTCTCCAACTCTCATTTAGGCCAGAATTGAGGGGGAAAGGTTGCTAAATCCTATTAAAACCCTTGGTGGTAAAACCAAGGCAGCCTGAAAAGTAGGCGGATTTGTCGTTTTTTACCAAAACTGGACAGGTCTGAAAACTCGCTAAATAGAGAAACAAAGTTGCTAAATTGGCAACACTGTGCTTAATGTCAATCACTCCTATGCCTAGGGTATAAGGGCACTGTGTTTCTGTTTTATGTTTTAGTGTTTGCATTGTTTAACAGTGTCATGTAAGCATAGGGCTATTGATGCAGAAACCTATTGTGGCTGTGGTCAGCTGTCTGAACCATGGACACACACATACACACTCAGCCCTTCACAGAGTTAGGCATACATTTCAGTACTTCTCTCTGCTTTACCATCCCTTTTAATTTGTTTACTCGGTGTGGGGAATGAGAAGTGGAGGCGAGGTAAGGTGGGTTAAGAGAGCGAGGGGTCAGACGATGCTCTGATGGGTGACCTTTGGTTCACCTGTTAGCCTGTTAACCTTCTGTTCCACAGCACCATATGCAATCACTGGGTTTATTTGTATACATTATTACCCTCATATGGTACCATTGTTTAATCCGAGATATTATTCAAAGTGTTTCCACCGTCATTCATGGAGCAAAATGAGAGTCAGTAGAGTACAGTATATAGGGAACAGTCACTGACTAGATATGTCTTCATGTAAAATGGGGGATTTTGATTTACACATGGTTGAGTTATCAACTAATGTGAATTTCAACATGAAATCAGCAAAATAGTGTACCCTGTCATTGGATTTAGGTTAAAAGTTATAAAAAATGATAAATTCCCTTAGAAATCAAATCAAATTTTATTTGTCTCATGCTTTGTAAACAAAAGGTGTAGACTAACAGTGAAATGCTTACTTATGGGCCCTTCCCAACAATGCAGAGAGAAATAATAGAAAAGTAAAACACGTAATATTAAATGTAATAGTAGATACACAATGAGTAACGATAACTTGGCTATATACAAGAGGTACCAGTATCGAGTCAATGTGCATGGGTACGAGGTAATTGAGGTAGATATGTACATATAACTAGGAGTAAAGTGACAGTTAATAAACAGAAGCAGCAGCATATGTGGCAAGTCAAAAAATATAGTGCAAAAGGGGTCAATGCAGATAGTCCGGGTAGCTATTTGGTTAACTATTTAACATAGTATTTAGAAGTGTTATGGCTTGGGAGGTAGAAGCTATTCAGGGTCTTGTTGGTTCCAGACAGGGTCCTGTTGGTTCCAGTGCATCGGCGCTGCTTACTGTGCGGTAGCAGAGAGAACAGTCTATGACTTTGACAATTTTTAGGGGCTTCCTCTGACACCGCCTGGAATAGAGGTCCTGGATGGGCTCCCTAGTGGCGCAGTGGTCTAAGGCACGGCATCGCAGTGCTAGCTGTGCCACTAGAGATTCTGGCTTCGAGTCCAGGCTCTGTCGCAGCCGGCCGCGACCGGGAGACCCATTGCGCGGCGCACAATTGGCCCTGCGTCGTCCGGGTTAGGCCGGCAGGGATGTCCTTGTCCCATCGCGCGCTAGCGACTCCTGTGGCGGGCCAGGCGCAGTGCACGCTGACACGGTCGACCTACACCTCTCCCGAGTCCGTACGGGAGTTGCAGCGATAAGACAAGACTGTAACTACCAATTGGATACCACGAAATTGACGAGAAAACGGGGTAAAAAAAAAGTATTAAAAAAAGAGGTCCTGGATGGCAGGGAGCTCGGCCCCATTGATGTACTGGGCTGTACGCACTACCCTCTGTAGCACCTTGCGGTCGGATGCCAAGCTGTTGCCATACCAAGCGGTGATGGAGCCAGTCAAGATGCTCTCAAAGGTGCAGTTGTTTAACTTTTTAAGGATCTGAGGGCCCATGCCAAATCTTTTCAGCCTCTTGAGGGGAAGAGGCATTGTTGTGCACTCTTCACAATTATGTTGGTGTGTGTGGACCAGTGGTGTAAAGTACTTAAGTCAAAAATATTTTAAAAGTACTACTTAAGAAGATTTTTGGGTTATCTGTACTTTATTATTTATATTTTTGACAACTTTTACTTTTTCTTCACTACGTTCCTAAAGACAAAAAATAAAATAGTGCCGTCTGGTTTGCTTAATATAAGGATTTTTTTTAATACTTTTACTTTTGATACTTAAGTATATTTAAAACCAAATACCTTTAAAAACTTTTTCTCAATAACTATTTTACTGGGTGACTAACTTTTACTTGAGTCATTTTCTATGAAGGTATCTTTACTTTTACTCAAGTATGACAATACGGTACTTTTTCCACCACTGGTGTGGACAATGATAGATCCTTAGTGATGTGGACACTGAGGAACTTGAAGCTCTCGACCCGCTCCACTACAGCCCTATCGATGTGAATGGGGGCGTGCTCCCCTCCGTTTCCTTTAGTTCACAATCACCTCCTTTGTCTTGCTGACATTGAGGGAGAAGTTGTTTTTCTGGCATCACATTGTGTGTTCTCTGACAGTCTCCTCCCAATAGACTGGCTCATCGTCATCGGTGATCAGGTCAACCACCGTCGTCGGCAAACTTAATGGTGGAATCGTGCAAGGCCGCGCAGTCGTAGGTAAACGGGGAGTACAAGAGGGGACTTAACAGTACACCTGAGGGGCCCCCATGTTGAGGGTCAGCATGGCGGATGTGTTGTTGCCTACCCTCACCACCTGTGGGGGGCCTGTCAGGATGTCCTTTGCTTAGTGATGAGCTTGGAGGGCACTATGGTGTTGAACGCTGAGTGTAGCCAATGAACAGAATTCTCACATAGGTGTTCCTCTTGTCCAGGTGGGCAGAGCAGTGTGGAGTGTAATAATCAAACTTTATTTGTCACATGCGCCGAATACAACTGGTGTAGACCTTAAAGTGAAATGCTTACTTACAAGCCCTTAACCAACAGTGCAGTTCAAGAACAGTTAAGAAAATATTTACTAAATAAACTAAAGTAAAAACACAATATATTTTCATGAGGTATTCTACCTCAGGCGAGCAATACCTCGAGACTTTAATATTTAATATTAGACATTGCGCACCAGCAGTTATTGACAAATAGACACAGACCCCCGCCCCTCGTCTTACCAGACTTCGCCACCCAGCTCTATATTATCCGTGTCGTCGTTCAACCACGTCTCAGTGAAACATAAGATATTACCGTTATTTTTTTTCTTCCCTTTGTAATCCGTGATAGCAACCTCTGCCAGATCCGACGAGCATCAGAGCCGGTGTAGTAGGATTAGTCCTGTATTCGATCTTAGTCCTGCTTTGCCTGTTTGATGATTCGTCGGAGGGCATAGCGGAATTTCTTATCAGTGTCTGGATTAGTGTGGCGCTCCTTGAAAGCAGAAGCTCTAGCCTTTAGCTCAGTGAGGATGTTTCCTGTAATCCATTGTTTCTGGTTGGGATATGTACGTAAGGTCACTATGGAGACATAGTCATTGTTGTGCTTATTAATGAAGCCGGTGACAGATGAGGTAAACTCCTCAATGCCATCGGATAACAAAGAGACACACAACTCCTCCCTTGAGCTTACCTGATGTTGCCGTTCTGGCCTGCCGATGAATAGATAACATAGCTTGATGTATATTATCCATGCCCTTGTTCCACCACTGTACCGTTGATAGGATAGTCCTGAACGGATCTCATCCAGTTTGTTGTCCAGTGATTACACTGTAATACATACGCCAATAGAATGGAGGGTAGAGGCGGTTTATGTACTCACCAATGTAGTTCCGTCAGTGTGCCCGCAAGTTGGCCTCTCTTATGCAATTATTTCATTTTCTGTGTCTCTGGGATTAGGGCCTTTCCAGGGTGAGCAGTATGTCCTGCGCCTCCGACTCGTTGAAGTAGAAATCTTCATCCAAATCGAGGTTAGTGATCACTGTTTTGATGTCCAGAAGCTCTTTTCGGTCATAGCGGAAACATTATGTACCAAAAAAGTTAATATTAGCGCAGAAAAAACACTCAAAATAGCAGAATTGGTCAGTAGCCTGTACAACGAATGCTATCCAATGCAGGGCCATTACTCACATGTTGACTTTTGGCAAATTCAATCAGTTTTCTACGATGATTCAACGGCAACACATACAAAAATGTGTTGATATGACGTGGGAAAAGCATTGATTCAACCAGTTTTAGCCCACTGGGCTGTGTTTGTTGGGGGAAACCTGTGGTTCTGGACAGATAAGAGAAAGCAGTAATAGTTGTGCTAAAGCTCCCGGCTAATCCCGTTAGTGTTTTGTTCTGGTCCTCTGGACCACTCCAATGCTCTGGCACCATCACAGGAGGATAATAGTCAGTGTAGTACAGTACCATGAGACCTGGCTAAACCCAACCAGAGACAGATGTCCTCTGTCAGCAGGCACTAGACAAAAGAATTGTATTAAATTAATGTGTTGTATTAGAATCATGATTTTTTTTATCCCAACATTTTCATATTTTCAAAATATGTTCTATTCTCTCATCTCTTTAGGATGAAGTTTCCCAAAGGCTCCAGAATGGCACGTCCTGTCCATTCCCCGATATAGTGGACCTCCTGCAGAGCTGTGCTTTCCACATGCAGAGACTTTGACAGCTCCATGGCATAGACACATACTGGGTACAGACAGTAGCCTACAGGAGAACAGCATCCTTATATTTTAGCAGTCTCTCCCTCCCCCAAAATACTACCCTGTCTCCCAGCCCCCTCTCTCCCTCTAAGAGAGCCTCTCCCTGGGGCCATGCCCATCCTACTTAATGCCGACACCTCCTTCAGCTCCAAGCAGGAGCTCCTGGACCTCCAGAACGGCCCCATAGGCCCCTCCCTGGATACACCCAGCCCCTTGAACTCTCACGAGGATAGCCCAGTGGGCTCAGGCCCCGGCAGCCCTGCTGGAGAAGGCCCTGCTGGCCACCTCATCTTCACCAGGGCGTCTGCCCCTCTGCCTGGACAGCTTTACGGGGTTGAGGTGCCCACAGAGACCCCCCTGGGCCTCAAATTCATCCCCACGGACTCAGAAGGGCTGTGTGGCTGGGGGGCCCTGACGCCCCGAGCCATCCAGACCTTCAACACCCCTCGCTGGGTGCTCTTCTTCCTCTGTGTGGCTTCCTTCCTCCAGGGCATGATCATCAATGGCTTCATCAACACCGTGGTGACCTCCATAGAGAGGCGCTTTGACCTGCGTAGCTACCAGGCTGGGCTCATCGCCAGCTCCTACGACATCGCTGCCTGTGTGTGCCTGGCCTTCGTCAGTTACTTTGGTGGGACGGGGCACAAGCCTCGTTGGCTGGGCTGGGGGGTGCTAGTCATGGCGCTAGGCTCTCTGGTGTTCGCCCTGCCTCACTTCACCACTCCCCCATACCATGTCAGCATTCCTGAGCGGACAGGGGTGTGCACAGGAAACCGTACCAGCCCTTGCCATGATAGCGAGGGTGGGGGCCTGTCCAGCTACCGCTTTGTCTTCATGCTGGGCCAGTTCCTGCACGGGGTGGGAGCCACTCCGCTGTACACTCTGGGGGTCACCTACCTGGACGAGAACGTCAAGTCCAGCTATGCTCCAGTGTACATTGGTGAGTCACTAAGCACAACGCTGACTGTAGTACCATTGTTCTATCTAATCTTTTTAGGAATGTGTATTTTCTCAGGTGTACTTTTCAGATTTGATGTGGTGCATATATTTGTCATCCATCAGAGAATAGTTTTAATTGTGTTTAATAATGTTACAATATTTGATTTTAACGTAACTAAAAACACCAAATGTACTGTGTCAAAGGAACTGTGAACTGTAGATGACTTGATGTGCTCATGGTCTAAACCAGGGGTACTCAACTCTTACCCTATGATGTCCGTAGCCTACTGGTTTTCTGTTCAACCTGATAATTAATTGCACCCACCTTGTGTCACAGGTCTAAATCAGTCCCTGACTATAGGGGAACAATGAAAAAATGCAGTGGAGTTGAGTTTGAGGGGTCTAGACTCGCGTCATGCTACTCTTGAAGTGTGCTGCCAGTATTTGTGGCTGCTGTGATGACTGATATCCTGTGTGATCTATAACCCTGTGGTCACTTCTCCATTAGGTGTGTCCACAGAATGACCCACGCTGCACAGAAGCAGTAACCAGGATGCTGTGAGACTTGTCAGACAAGTTATAATGACAGAAAAGTAGTCCGGATGAGAGCAGAGCCTGCTTCACTGATGTAATAGGTGAATAGATTAGACCTTCGAGATGTCACACATCGGAGAAAGACTCAGTAAAAAATAGGTCTTAGATGTGAAAGTGAGGGTTGTATATCTAATGGCTCGGAAAGGCAGTATTTAACTCTAAAACAATAACAGACTGTTACATCCCTGTTGATTGAGCTTGATTGTAGGTGAAAGTTGTTGAAATTGGATGTGTGCGACGTTATGTCTCCACCTGAGGTTCAGCAGACAAGCCACAGAAACCCCCGCCACATCTGACGTTCCCTATTGACCTACCATCAAGGAGGATCAATGTCACACCCAGAATGAGGCCTACAATTTTGACCCTTTCAGGCTCCCTTAGACTTCCCATCTTTCCATTTAGCAGTTTCACCACAGACATCAATAATATGCCCTTGAATTGGGCCTCTCCCCCGCTATCCTAATTTCAAAGGCAACAGAGGCAATCAAAGACATTCTCCACCTTGCTGACCCCAGTGAGGATTCAGTGAACGCACTCTGTTTCTGCGAGCTTATCTATCACAATAAAACAACACAGATGAAAACCAAACCATCAAAGCAGGAACAATTAGGTATTTTTACTCAGTTGAAAGGAAGTAGGAAGTCCCTAACTGACGCACGCAGCTCTCCTCTGGTCTCTGTTTCCTTAGGGATCTTCTATACAGCAGCCATCGTGGGTCCAGCAGCAGGGTACCTTCTAGGAGGACACTTTCTCAACATCTATACAGAGGTTCACATGACGTGAGTACCTCAGTTATTCTGTCTCCACCTACCATACACCTGGACTAACCTCAGGGAGTTAGCTACTTAACGTAGATCAGTTAGACCCATAGACTGTATAAAAATGGTTCACCTTAAAATTGGAGATGGCAGCAGAGCAAAATCTTTCTACAGATAAAGAGTAGTGCCATCTAGTGGCCATTTGTAGTGTAACCTTTGCTCAAATCCCCCCCAAAAAGCTCTCAACTTAATTATTGCCCCTAGCACACTCTTTCTCCCTCTTTGTCTCTTTCTCATCTTCTTCATTCCTTCTTCTGTGCCCCTTCCCTGTGTGTAGGACGGAGCTGACTCCAGAGAACCCTCTGTGGGTGGGGGCCTGGTGGATTGGCTTCCTTGCAGGAGGGGCAGCAGCGCTGGTCATCGCCCTGCCCATCCTGGGCTACCCACGCCAACTACCAGGTTACTTACCAATTTATTGTCACTTCACCAGCACCACAGAACACAGAACACTAAACAATCAGATCAGCAACTAACCCAATCTTTGCCATCAACATGAATATCTCTATTTTCCCCCTTCTCTCTCTAGGCTCTCAGAAGTATGTGGCCATGCGTGTGTCTGAGGCCCACCAGCTGAAAGATGGCAGTCAGGCCAGTGCATCAGACCCTCAGTTTGGGAAGTCAGTGAAGGACATGCCTAGGTAGGAGACCATACACTCTAGGGCACAAGAGGGACCACCAGAAAGCCCTACACTCTTACTTCATAACTCTCACACAGATATAAGACTTATATACGATAGTGTAATCCCTTCATGCATAGCTACAGTGTTTATTATGTGTCCTGTACCCCACTTGGGCTCAGAAAGCCAGCTGGTTCTCCATGGCAACAGGGGATTACTGAGAGGAAACAGGACAGTGATTACATCGTATAACATGGTAGTAAAGTATTTATTTTCACTGTGGCTGTCTTTTCCAGGGTCAGGGATGGACCTTTAATTAAGAAGATACGGTCTTACTAAAGAGATCTCTCTTGCGTGCTCTCTCTCACTCGCTCTCTCTCTCTCCAGGTCAGTGTTGCTCCTGCTGAAGAACCCTCCCTTCCTCTTCCTGTGTCTGGCGGGGGCCACGGAGGCCACCCTCATCGCTGGCATGTCCACCTTTGGCCCAAAGTTCCTGGAGTCTCAGTTCAGCTTGAGTGCATCTGAGGCAGCCACATGGTTCGGTGAGAGACTACTGAACCAGACAACTAACATTACCCCATACACAAACATGCACTTCTAGCACATTGTATATTTGAAACACCACCTACCCCCTCCACTATATTAGGACCCTACCTCATCTACTTCTCTTCTTTTAGTCACACTACTACCATTTAACTAGTTATGCTTCCATCCTCTTCCATCCTCATCCATCCTCGTCCCTCACATACACATGGGTATTAACCTTCCCTTTCCTCCCACCAGGCTACATGGTGGTGCCCGCGGGTGGGGGGGGCACCTTCCTGGGCGGCTACATTGTGAAGAAGCTGAACCTACGTTGCCGTGGCATCATCCGTTTCTGCATGGTGTGTGCCCTCGTCAGTCTACTGGCCATATTCATCTTCCTCATCCACTGTCCCAATGCCCCTATGGCCGGGGTGACTGCTCCCTACCGCAGCAACTTGCCACCGGGCCATCAGTACAACAAGAAGTACAATGAACAGTACTATGAGCAAGCCAACAACCTCCGCAACAGGTAAACCCAGACCAGGCGCAATGAACAGACAGACCATCGGTGTCCTTTAGAAGGATTATTTGACATTATTTCTGTAATGTTATGTTATCATATGGTAAGGATATTTAGGTGAAAATCAGGACGAGCTCAATTGAATTATGAAAATCTTAAGAGACTAAAAAAAGCATACAGAGTAGCCCACAGTAAACAACACCAATGACTCAACATTAAAGCAGCACACATTAACACTGAGTTGATTACACATGAGTTGATGCCCTCTGGCTGTGGAATACTAATAAACAGAGAGGAAGCAGAGGGATTGTACAACCCACCAGGGGAGGAGAGGAGGGTATGCTGTTTGACAAGTATTTTACAGTTTAAAACTCTTAGTTTGTCAGCTGCATGTCTATGCACAATGTGATAGACAAGACATTCCCCCTCAAGCAAATTAATATATTTAGCTAGTCAACAACTAGACCAGCTCCTTATTGTCCTATTCCAGTTCCATTCCACGAAACGATCAACAGTTAGCCATGGTACAAGTCTGTTTAGGTTACATACCGACGAATAGTTTTGCAATGACACAGAGTTTAAGGAGTGGAGCCTTAGCTAAACAGACTGGTTTGCAGGCTAATTAACATTAATAACACAGTAGAATAAATACTACTGCATACAGAGCAACACATATTAATCATGGATGTCATAGAAAATAACCATTCAACTCTATTTCTCTCTCCCTCTCTCAGCTCTTTGTTGGGGGGCAACCTGACGGTGGGGTGTAATGCAGATTGCCACTGTTTACGAGAGCTCTATAACCCAGTCTGTGGAGCCGACGGTGTGATGTATTACTCCCCATGCCATGCAGGATGCAGCACAATCAACCACACAGAGATCTCAACAGGTAGACAGGTAATGAACCAAACCTTCAGCAAAGATCTCACTTTGGTTAGAACTCTAATTGTAAAAATTGATGGGGAGGGTCTGTGTAACAGGTCTGTGTTAGATGAAGATGAATGAATGAAGATACATTAAATAAATTAGTTAAATTCGATACATTAGTTAATGAAGATGAATGATAGCCAGTATACAGTTGAAGTCGGAAGTTTACATACACCGTAGCCAAATACATTTAAACTCCGTTTTTCACAAATCCTGACATTTAATCCTAGTAAAAATTCCCTGTCTTAGGTCAGTCAGTTTATTTTATTTTATTTTTATTTATTTTTTATTATTTTTTTATTTTATTTTTTTTATCCCATTTTCTCCCCAATTTTCGTGGTATCCAATCCCTAGTAATTACTATCTTGTCTCATCGCTACAACTCCCGTACGGGCTTGGGAGAGACGAAGGTCGAAAGCCATGCGTCCTCCGAAGCACAACCCAACCAAGCCGCACTGCTTCTTAACACAGCGCGCTTCCAACCCGGAAGCCAGCCGCACCAATGTGTCGGAGGAAACACCGTGTACCTGGCCCCCTTGGTTAGCGCGCACTGCGCCCGGCCCGCCACAGGAGTCGCTGGAGCGCGATGAGACAAGGATATCCCTACCGGCCAAACCCTCCCTAACCCGGACGACGCTATGCCAATTGTGCGTCGCCCCACGGACCTCCCGGTCGCGGCCGGCTGCGACAGAGCCTGGGCGCGAACCCAGAGACTCTGGTGGCGCAGTTAGCACTGCGATGCAGTGCCCTAGACCACTGCGCCACCCGGGAGGCCCCTCAGTCAGTTTATTTTAATAATGTGAAATGTCAGAATAACAGTAGAGAGAATTATTTATTTCAGCTTTTATTTCTTTCATCACATTCCCAGAAGTTTACATATACTCAATTAGTATTTGGTAGCATTGCCTTTAAATTGTTTAACATGGGTCAAACGTTTCGGGTAGCCTTCCACAAGCTTCCCACAATAAGTTGGGTGAATTTTGGCCCATTCCTCCTGACAGAGCTGCTGTAACTGAGTCAGGTTTGTAGGCCTCCTTGTGTGCACATGCTTTTTCAGTTCTGCCCACATATTTTCTATAGGATTGAGGTCAGGGCTTTGTCATGGCCACTCCAATACCTTGACTTTGTTGTCCTTAAGCCATTTTGCCACAACTTTGGAAGTATGCTTGGGGTCATTGTCCATTTGGAAGACCCATTTGCGACCTAGCTTTAACTTCCTGACTGATGTCTTGAGATGTTGCTTCAATATATCCAAATAATTTCCCCACCTCATGATGCCATCTATTTTGTGAAGTGCACCAGTCCCTCCTGCAGCAAAGCACCCCCACAACATGATGCTGTCACCCCCATGCTTCACGGTTGGGATGGTGTTCTTCGGCTTGCAAGCATCCCCCTTTTTCCTCCAAACATAACGATGGTCATTATGGCCAAACAGTTCTATTTTTATTTCACCAGACCATAGGACATTTCTCCAAAAGTATAATCTTTGTCCCCATGTGCAGTTTCAAACCGTAGTCTGTTTTTTTTTATGGTGGTTTTGGAGCAGTGGCTTCTTCCTTGCTGAGCGGCCTTTCAGGTTATGTCGATATAGTACTCATTTTACTGTGGATATAGATACTTTTGTACCATCTTCACAAGGTCCTTTGCTGTTGTTCTGGGATTGATTTGCACTTTTCGCACCAAAGTACGTTCATCTCTGGGAGACAGAACGCATCTCCTTCCTGAGTTGTATGACGGCTGCGTGGTCCCATGGTGTTTATACTTGCGTACGATTGTTTGTACAGATGAACGTGGTACCTTCAGGCGTTTGGAAATTGCCCCCAAGGATGAACCAGACTTGTGGAGGTCTACAATTCTTTTTCTGAGGTCTTGGCTAATTTCTTTTGATTTTCCCATGATTTCAAGCAAAGAGGCACTGAGTTTGAAGGTAGGCCTTGAAATACATCCACAGGTACACCTCCAATTGACTCAAATTATGTCAATTAGCCTATCAGAAGCTTCTAAAGCCGTAACATAATTTTCTGGAATTTTCCAAGCTGTTTAAAGGCACAGTCAACTTAGTGTATGTAAACTTCTGACCCACTGGAATTGTGATACAGTGAATTATAAGTGAAATAATCTGTCTGTAAACAATTGTTGGAAAGATTATCCGTGTCATGCACAAAGTAGATGTCCTAACCAACTTGTGTATGTAAACTTCCTACTTCAACTGTACGTGTTTACTCTGTCTGGTGTGTCCCTGTGCAGGTGTACTCGGGCTGCAGCTGTGTGGTGGGTGGGAATGTGACATCGGGGCAGGAGGGCCTGGCATTGGATGGGAAATGCACTAGCTCCTGTAGCCACATGCCAGCCTTCCTCACCTTCCTCTTCATCATCATCTCCTTCACCTTCCTGTGTAGTATACCAGCCCTCACCGCTACCCTCAGGTGGGTACAGATCAGACAGACTAAAGAGAGAGAGAGAACTCAGTGGTATAGTCCTGTTATAACAAGGCATGAGAGAGAAACCTGTGTGTGAACTCTGTCTCTAAACTGCTCTCCCCCTCCAGGTGTGTTCCAGACAACCAGAGGTCCTTTGGACTGGGGATCCAATGGATTGTGGTGCGAAGTCTAGGTACTGTATGCGCTTGCTGAATTTGATTTGATATTGATTAATGGCCTTGTAGCCTGACATTCCCAACAACAAGCATTATATGATGTGATATGTTCTTCCTGAAGGTGGGATCCCAGGCCCGATAGCATTTGGCTCTGTGATCGACATCTCATGCCTGCTGTGGGAGGACCAGTGTGGAGAGCAGGGCTCCTGCCATCTCTACCAGAACTCTGCCATGAGCCGCTACACCCTTATCGCTGGCATCATCTACAAGGTAACTCAAGGCCTACAAGTTGTCTGGGCTGTTATCTAAGCCTGTTGCAGGTGGATTATGTTCAAGGATTTTCTTTATACTCGTAACCATATCAAATGTTTGTTTAACTGAGAGAGAATTCTATTCTCCCTACTTTAACTATAGTGCATGTCTCATTCCCTCCATCCCTCTTTCTGTCAGGTTCTCGGCACGCTGTTCTTCCTGCTGGCCAGTGTTTTGTACAAGCCCCCTCCAGAGTCGCCCCAGAGCAGCTGTGAGAGCACCGACCATGGGCCGGGGGACAGCGGGGGCGAGACGGGGGACCTCCCCATCAAGGACCTTCCACCAGAGATCATCGCCAATGTACACACCAGGTTATGATGACTTCAGACCCCACCCACCCTGCACTACAGTGTGTATCACCCCACATCTCACCGCACGTGTATGTTGGTGTGTGTGGCGTAGTACTGCTTCCCCCATCACTGCCAGCCTATGCCCGTCTCATAGCCACTCCCAACACATAGACACATCACCCCAGGGCATGTCTCACCTACTGACCCCACGTTCATCCCATTGGCCTGCCCTCCACTGCCAGCCCACTGAACTTGGGGTGTGTGTTATGTGATGAAAGACTAGGGTCACAGATAGCGTCAGAGGTTAATCTGAGAAGTAGCTAAGAGGTTTCTCCTGATGGCTTTTGGGATTTAAACCAGTCCAAAATCACATTTTTAAATTAAGATTTTGTTTTGTTTCCCAGTAGGGTCTAAGGGATGTGACATATGGGCTGTTTGTATAGCTTATGTCATGCCATGAGTATGAAGCATTCCTTCTGAGTGTTGAAAGAGGCATTTACACCCGTAAAACAACCCTGTTGTCTTGCCCTATCACAGATACATATTTTTTATCTACACCGAAACAGAATTGAAATACATATAAAAACTATAGACCAAGAGTATTTAAAGGCACTTACTGTTATTATAACTATACCTATTGAAGAAAATAACACACATATATTTTAACAAATGGAAGAGCACACACCTATTTATGACAGCCTTTAGCACATGTATGACATTGAATGACCTGTAGCAGGCTGCCATTTAACAGAAGTGAAGACAAAACCCAAGAGAGGCCATGAAGATGATGATGCTATATCATCCTGTCCACGTGTCATACAACAAGACAAACTATTTTGTATGAAGGGGTAATACCAAGACCCTTTTTCACAACCAGACACATTGCTGCACTTTAAAACTAATCAGCTCTGATGAATTTAGACAATGGTATTATATGAGAGTTATTCCGACAGTGTATGCTGGTTGTAATAAATTGTAGGAACAATGCACTAATGGAATGAGTTGCCATAAAAACAAGAACAACAAGCCTCTTATCCAAACCTACAAGTGTGCCAAAGTAGCATTGCCCCAATCTCTCTTCTGTTTTGTGATCTAGATAATTTATGTATGATGGAAATTAAAAGCACAGATTTCTCATATAGTCTTTCAATTTGTTGTTTTTCGCATGATTTGATATTGTCCAGACATATTTGTATAAAGAGGCTGTAGTTAATGATTTATACTGAAAAATGGACCCATAGAAGTTTACCATGACAAACAATCTCTCCTAGAACTACCCTGTTCTATAAAGTGTTAAAATATAGTCTTTGTTGTTTAATGTAACAGTAATGACACTTTACAACTTGTGTTGGTAATTTGCATTTCTCATGTTTTTGTTTTACATGTATTCATTTGTTATGGACCCAAATGCCTCCAGATCAGCTCTCCCCCATTCTCCAGACAGGGAGAGCGGGGCTTGACCGCCATTAGAGAGTATGTGTAATCACAAACATTCCTAGTCTTATTGTTATGCCTCCTCACTCCCTAGCACTTCGTAAAATTAGACTTTTGGATTTTGTTTTGGTACTTTTGTAAATGAAATGGAAACGTATGAATTTTATTAAAATGTTTCTTAAGATGTCATGTTTTTTTAAACAACAGGTGAACAACGGAATCATTTGTTTTGTTTAGATGTTTTATCAGTGTTTGAAAGTATTGGATGTGTCTGCTCACTTCAAACTCTCTCGCATGTACCACATACAGTACCAGTCAAAAGTTTGGACACAGCCACTCTTTACAGGGTTATTCTTTATTTTTACTATTTTCTACTTTGTAGAATAATAGTGAAGACATCAAAACTATGAAATAACACATATGGAATCATGTAGTAACCAAAAAAGTGTTATATTTTATATTTTTCAAAGTAGCCACCCTTTGCCTTGATGACAACTTTGCACACTCTTGTCATTCTCTCAACCAGCTTCATGAGGTAGTCACCTGGAATACTTTTCAATTAACAGGTGTGCCTTGTTGAAAAATAATTTGTGGAATTTCTTTCCTTCTTAACGCATTTGAGCCAATCATTTGTGTTGTGACAAGGTAGAGGTGGTATACAGAAGATGGCCCTATTTGGTAAAAGACCAAGTCCATATTATGGCAAGAACAGCTCAAATAAGAAAGAGAAATGACAGTCCATCATTACTTTAAGACATGAAGGTCAGTCAATACGGAACATTTCAAGAACTTTGAAAGTTTCTTCAAGTGTTGTCGCAAAAACCATCAAGGGCTATGATGAAACTGGCTCTCATGAGGACCGCCACAGGAAAGGAAGACCCAGAGTGACCTCTGCTGCAGAGAGTTACCAGCCTCAGAAATTGCAGTCCAAATACATTTTTCACAGAGTTCAAGTAACAGACACATCTCAACATCAACTGTTCAGAGGAGACTGTGAATCAGGCCGTGGTCGAATTGCTGCAAAGAAATCACTACTAAAGCACACCAATAATAAGAAGAGACTTGCTTGTGCCAAAAAACACGAGGAATGGACATTAGACCGGTGGAAATCTGTCCTTTGGTCTCATGAGTCCAAATTTGAGATTTTTGGTTCCAACTGCTGTCTTTGTGAGATGCAGAGTAGGTGAACGAATGATCTCCGCATGTGTCGTTCCCACCGTGATGCATAGAGGATGAGGTGTGATTGTGTGGGGGTGCTTTTCTGGTAACACTGTCGGTGATTTATTTAGAATTAAAGGCGCACTTAACCAGCACGGCTACCACAGCATTCTGCAGCGATACGCCATCCCATCTGGTTTGCACTCAGTGGAACTATCATTTGTTTTTCAGCAGGGGGGCTACTTTGAAAAATCTCAAATATAAAATATATTTTGATTTGTTTAACACTTATTTGCTTACTACATGATTCCATATGTGTTATTTCATAGTGTTGATGTCTTCACTACTATTCTTTATGGTAGAAAATAGTAAAAATAAAGATAAACCCTTGAATGAGTAGGTTTGTCTAAACTTTTGACTGGTACTGTATATGCACATAACCAAACAAATGACAAATGCATGTGACATGTGACACAGTTCTCTCTTACTCTCTGTATCTCTGTATCTTCTTGTGTCTTCCTCAAACAAACAAACACATTCTCTCATCCTCTTACTCAGCCAGCAGAACCCACAACTATATGGGGACAGCCAAATATTTCAGCTTTTTTTAATTCCAGGGGATTCAATGAATATGACTGAAACAAGGTTTTTCTCCACAGCTCAAAACACAGACACGGGCACAGGGAACATTAAGACAACAAACATGGGCACTTAATAGGATTTAATAGTCACCGGGTTCTTCATAGAACAGTATTAAAGAAATGAGCAAGGTCACGCAAAAAGAGACAGGATTAAAAGACAAACTATGTAGGAGGATTGTGGGACAAATGATCAGTTTCCATGGATACTGGGTGAGTCATAACTCAGCAGCGCTGCTGTCTGTCTTGTCTGGTTTGTGTGCAGACATTACATTTATGACCCGTGGCAAATAAACGCAGGGACACATTAATGAACATTAAATACTCATGAAGATATCACGCTCAAATACACATACTTACAGAAAACCAAACACAGTATGAATCAATGTACTGACAGAAACAACAGTGGATGTTGTGACCATAATGATAATATATAAAAAAATATATATATGATGACCCATTAGTAGCTATGATATAGAACATTATCAGTAGCCATTTTAATCTACATTGACGGATCTCATAACGGTACATCCATTAGGATCACCTTCTCTTTCCATGACATAGACTGACCAGGTGAATCCACGTGAAGGCTATGATCCCTTATTGATGTAACCTGTTAAATCCACTTCAATCAGTGTAGATGATGGGGAGGAGACAGGTTAAAGAAGGATTTTTAAGCCTTGAGACAACTGAGACATGGATTGTGTATGTGTGCCATTCAGAGGGTGAATGGGCAAGACAAAATATTTAAGTGCCTTTGAATGGGGTATGGTAGTAGGTGCCAGGTGCACCGGTTTGAGTGTGTCAAGAACTGGGGTTTTCACCCTCAACAGTTTCCCATGTGTATCAAGAATGGTCCACCACCCAAAGGACATTCAGCCAACTTGACACTGTGGGAAGCATTGGAGTCAACATGGGCCAGAATCCCTGTGGAACACTTTCGACACCTTGTAGTCCATGCACTGACGAATTAAGGCTGTTCTGAGGGCAACGGTATTAACGGTATCAATATTAGGAAGGTGTTCCTAATGTTTTGTGCACTCAGCGTATAGTGTTTTCAATAATAACTATTACCGATCATGAGCTTTTTAATCCCACCCTTCAGATACTCTCAACCCATCCCACCTATCTCAGTAGACAAGCCTCTTTTGATTTCCGCGTGACATATATTTTTCAACTGCGCTTACATGAGTTTTGAACCTTTCTAATTGCATAGTATCCACAGACTGTAAATTAAATATGATTATTTTACCTAAGAGTAATATTAAATCGTTGATTGGTTGGCAGTGGCTTTCCAAATCGCCCAACACTGCTATTTGTAAGGTTAATTTTAAATGAATGTACAGATTTTTCAGCCATTCCTGAACCTGTGACCAGAAACAAGCTACATGTTAGCAATACCCGAATAAATTACATAATGATTCTGTCTTTTCACAGCAAATCTGCATAGCTGAGATATTCTGTTGGTGGCAAAAATGTTGTATAATAATTGTCCTGAAATGAAACTGGTATATTTTTCTATTTATGGCAACTTTTTCAGCCTGTTTTGGTCTTTAATATACGACATAATAATATACCTTCCCTCTTTCCACTTGCCTCCTCCATTTTTGCGGTAATGCTGCAATCAGTTGGTTGTAACTTTGGATGGAGCAGACATTCCCATATATTTTCGATAGCTGCTTGTGTGACATAACTCCACCATCAAATCACAAGTCACATGCGCTGAATACAATAGGTGTAGACTTTACCGTAAAATGCTTACTTACGAGCCTTTCCCGAACAATGCGGAGTAAAAAAGTATGACACATTTCCATAAAATAAAAATTGTTCATTGTTCATAATAACAAAATGGTGCAGCTATATAACTTCAAATTGCATTTGACACAGGTTTCGTAAACAACAGGTGTAGACTAACAGTGTAATGCTTACTTACGGGCCCTTTTCTAACAATACAGATTCAAAGACAATTTAAAAAAAAAAAAGCTTTAAAAAAAATGAATAACAATAACGAGTAAAAAAGGACATGGCTATATACTGTGAGAACCAGTACTGAGCCGATGTGCAGGGGTACAAGGTAATTGAGGTAGCTATGTATAGAGCCTTTGGAAAGTATTCAGACCCCTTTACTTTTTCCACATTCTGTTACATTACAGCCTTAGTCTAAAATTGATAAAATTGTTTTTTTCCTCATCAATGTACACACAATACCCCATAATAACAAAGCAAACACATGTTTTTAGACATTTTTGCAAATGTATTCAAAGAAAAAACTGATATGACATTTACTTAAGTATTCAGACTCTTTACTCAGTACTTTGTTGGAGTACCTTTGGCAGCGATTACAGCCTCAAGTCTTCTTGGGTATGACGCTACAAGCTTGGCACACCTGTATTTCGGGAGTTTCTCCCATTCTTCTCTGCAGATCCTCTTAAGCTCTGTCAGGTTGGGTGGGGAGTGTTGCAGCACAGCTATTTTCAGGTCTCCAGAAATATTAGACCGTGTTTAAGTCCGGGATCTGGCTGGGAAACTCAAGGACATTCAGAGACTTGTCCTGAAGCCACTCCTGCGTTGTCTTGGCTGTGTGGTTAGCGTCGTTGTCTTGTTGGAAGGTGAACCTTCGCTCCAGTCTGAGGTCCTGAGCATTCTGGAGCAGGTTTTCATCAAGGATCTCTCTGTGCTTTGCTCCGTTCATCTTTCCCTCAATCCTGTCTCCCAGTCCCTGCCGCTGAAAAACATCCCCACAGCATAACCCTGCCACCACCATGCTTCACCGTAGGGATGGTGCCTGGTTTCCTCTAGAAGTGACACTTGGCATTCAGGCCAAAGAGTTCAATCTTGGTTTGATCAGACCAGAGAATCTTGTTTCTCATGGTCTGAGAATCTTTATGTGCATTTTGGCAAACTCCAAGTGGGCTGTCTTGTGCCTTTTACTGAGGAGTGGCTTCCGTCTGGCCACTCTACCATAAAGGCCTGAGTGGTGGAGTGTTGCAGAGATGGTTGTCCTTCTGGAAGGTTCTCCCATCTCCACAGGGGAACTCTAGAGCTGTGTCAGAGTGACCATCGGGTTCTTGGTCACCTCCCTGGCCTTCTCCCCCGATTGCTCAGTTTGGCCGGTTGCCCAGTTCTAAGAAGAGTCTTGCTGTTTCCAAACTTCTTCCATTTAAGAATGATGGAGGCCACTGTTTTATTGGGAACCTTCAATACTGCAGAAATGTGTTGGTACCCTTCCCCAGATCTCTGCCTCGACACAAGCCTGTCTCAGAGCTCTACGGACAATTCCTTCGACCTCATGGCTTGGTTTTTGCTCTGACATGCACTGTCAGCTGTGGGACCTTATATAGACAGGTGTGTGCCTTTCCAAATCATGTCCAATTAACTGAATTTATCACAGGTCAACTCCAATCAAGTCTTAGAAACATCTCAAGGATGGATATCATAAGGTGAATGCACCAACTTGTAAGTCGCTCTGGATAAGAGCGTCTGCTAAATGACTTAAATGTAAATGTAAATGTAATGATCAATGGAAAGAGGAAGCTCCTGAGCTAAATTTCGTGTCTCATAGCAAAGGGTCTGAATACTTATGTAAATAAGGTATTTCTGTTTTTCTAAAAACCCGTTTTCAATTTGTCATTATGGGGTATTGTGTGTAGATTGATGAGGATTTTCTTTTTATTTAATCCATTTTAGAATAAGACTAAAATAAGAAAATGTGGAAAAAATCAAGGCATAGGAATACTTTCCGAATGCACTGCCTACAGAGCCTTCATAAAGTATTCACACCCCTTGACTTTTTCCACATTTTGTTGTGTTACAAAATACTCTGTAATGTCAAAGTGGAATAAAAATTCTAACATTGTTTAAAAAAGAAGGAAAATTAAACACTATTGTACAATCCGAGTGTGCAAAGCTCTTAGAGACTTACCCAGAAAGACTCACAGCTGTAATCACTGCAACAGGTGATTCTAACATGTATTGATTCTGGGGATTGAATACTTCGCTAATCAAGATATATGTATCTTGATTAGCGAAGTATTCAATCCCCAGAATCAATACATGTTAGAATCACCTGTTGCAGTGATTACAGCTGTGAGTCTTTCTGGGTAAGTCTCTAAGAGCTTTGCACACTCGGATTGTACAATATTTGTCCATTATTCTTTTTTTTTTTAAATGTCAAGCTCTGTGAAGTTGGTTGTTGATCATTGCTAGACAGCCTTTTTCAGGTCTTGCCATAGATTTTGATGCCGATTTAAGTCAACACTGTAATTCAGGACCATTCAATGTCGTCTTGGTAAGCAACTCCAGTGTATATTTGGTCTTGTGTTTTAGGTAATGTCCTGCTGTAAGGTGAATTTGTCTTCCAGTGTCTGTTGAAAAGCAGACTGAACCAAGTTTTCCAGTAGGATTTTGCCTGTGCTTAGCTCTATTATGTTTATTTTTCTTTTAAAAAAACAACATTTTCCTTGTTGATGACAAGCATACCCATAACATGATGCAGCCACCACCATGCTGCTTGAAAATATGAAGAATGGTACTCAGTGATGTGTCGTGTTGGATTTACCCCAAATACAACTTTGTAATCAGGACAAAAAGTGCAATTCTTTGCCACATCTTTTGCAGTATTACTTTAGTACATGTTTAGATGCATGTTTTGGAATATGTTTTATTCTGTACAAGCTTCCTTCTTTTCACTATGTCATTTATGTTAGTATTGTGGAGTAACTACAATGTTGTTGAGCTATCCTCAATTTTCTCCTATCACAACCATTAAACTCTGTACCTGTTTTAAAATCACCATTGGCCTAATGGTGAAGTCCCTGAGCGGTTTCCTTCCTCTCTGGCATCTGAGTTAGGAAGGACGCCTATATCTTTATAGTGACAGGGTGTATTGATACACCACACAAAGTGTAATTAATAACTTCACCATGCTCAAAGGGATATTCAATGTCTGTTCAATGTCTTTTATCTACCAATAGGTGCCCTTCTTTGCGAACCATTGGAAAACCTCCCTGGTCTTTGTGGTTAAATCTGTGCTTAAAATTCACTGCTCGACTAAGGAACCTTGCAGATAATTGTATGTGTGGGGTACAGAGGTGGGGTCATTTATACAAAAAATCATTATTGCACACAGAGTCCATGCAATTTATTATGTGACGTGTTAAGCACATTTTTACTCCTGAACTTATTTAGACTTGCCATAACAAAGGGTTGAATACTTATTGACTCAAGACATTTCAGCTTTTAATTTTTAATTAATTTGTAAACATTTCTTTAAACTTAATTCCACTTTGACATTATGGGGTATTGTGTGTAGGCACAAAATCTCAATTTAATCTAAATTCAGGCTGTAACACAACAAAATGTAGAAAAAGGAGTGTGAATAATTTTTGAAGACTGTAGGTAAGGGCTTGCTTAATCATTTCAGCCCCCCAAACTCATGTCATTATACAAAAAGTCACATTTAATTTTGCCTGGCTTAGCGTTCCAAATAAAGTGAACTATTTTTGGCTCATATGGTTTAAAAAACAAGGTGTCTGGTGTGGGTAGTGCTATAAGTAAATAAGTAAACTGTGATATGACGAAAGAGTTAACCAGGGTGATTTTTCCATAAAGACAGGTGTTTACCTCTCCATAGTTGAAAGATCTTATCTATTTTTGCTAACTTTCTATATCAATTTGTATTGGTAAATTCATTTATATCTTTTGGGAAATGAATACCAAGTATACCTACATCACCAACAGCCCATTTTATTGGTAAACTACAGGGTCATGTGAAAGTTGTGTCTTTTAATGGTCCAGTATGTAATATGGTACACTTATCATAATTGGGTTTTAATCCGGAGGCTAGAGAAGGGATCTAGATCTTCAAAGAGACCATGCAGATATCCAGATTGGGGACTTAAGTTAAGAGGAAACTTGACACTTTTGTTTTTAATAATATGAATATTAATACAATCTCTTTACACGTACATTCATACTATATATTTGATTCATTCATCTCTTATTCCTCCTATCTCTCTTATCCTCCCCTTTCTTGAACTCAGGAATAAACAACTTGTCATCTAACCTGTGACACAGATCCTGCTGGTCGGCTGGAAGGAGAAAAGGAAAGGAGACCCCCAGGTCTGGGAGGTGGAAGGAGAGGTCAAACAGTAGCCCTCTTCTCCTGCAGCCTGTGAGGCCCACTGTGCAACAGGTCCAACATCAGTCTTGAGTATATATTGCCATGGAGCTGTCGCTTAATGATAGAAGAAGGTTGCAGGGCTAAAGTGTGCTGCAACGCCAGTGAGAGCGATGGGCCTCTCATTGATTCAGCCATGCCATACCCCCCAGTCAGGAGACACTCTGATCTGAACACCTTGGACTATCTGCTGCTCTGCTCCACTATGGAGATTTACCACAACACAGTGCCTTCAAGAGCTGAGGGGAGTTGGATGGAGGGGTTTACTGGGTTTACTGCGTGTGTGCGTGTACTGTAAGTGTGTGGTTGTGTGTAGAGGGAATGAATGCATGAGGAGGCTGCGTATGCAACAGTGTTTTAATGTGCCTCTAATCTATTATCATCTACTGTTGCTGTTGTGTCAAATCTTGAATGAAGAAGAACAATCTAAGATAACAGAGTGATGTGGTGTTGCATCGACATCTATGGAGTTTGCACTGCAAGGTTACCATGTACATTCCTGTGAATATTGACTTTGTACCATCACCTTCTTTGTGATTTACTGTACCAATGCATGTACCATATCCAATTATGTTGGAAGTTAATTTAATGTCCTTACTGTATGTGTCCTCATGTACTATGAAATGTGTTATGAATTACTTTCCGACTAATTTGTGTATGAAGTATGTTGCATATCCACGTGTCAATGTGAATGATAACTGTTCAAGTTCAGGCTAAGTAGTTCTGAGTTGTTTCCCATAGTGACATTAAGTGCTGAGTGGGAATGTACTGTATCATTCATCTGTACCTACTGTAAGTAGCCAGATACACAGGTATACTGTGTAACAAAACATTCCTTATTAGGTCAAAAGTTGACCCCAAAGCAAAGGCAACAATCCCCCAATGACAGATACGCCTAATTGGGGCACTATTGTGAGACCAGTCACTGATCGAGACAGGAATATATGGGGGTTCCACAGACAGCATTCATCTTCCCTTTCCCATTGCACCCTTAATTTTGAGGGCATACTGTAGGCTTCTAGTTTATCAACACCATTGAATGCTGTGTTTACTGTGTGATACCCATGAATTATTCAGCATCACTATGCCATTTAAAACAGTACAGTAGGTTGAACATCTTGTGCTCCCTGTTTACCAGGGTTTGGGTCAATTCCCTTTCACTTCCAGTCAATTCAGAAAGTCAACCAAATTCCAATTCCAAATGTTCCTAATTGAAAAGTATTGAATAGAATTGGAATTTCAGTGTACTACTTCCTGAATTGACTGGAATTTAAATGGAACTGACCCCAACCCCTCTTTTTACCACAAGCCAGGTCAGAACAGTGAGTAACTCAACTACTCAGCCATTTAAGAAAAACACAAACATGCAGAGCATACAACTCCATGTAAACTGTAAGCTTCATTGGGAATTGAGACGGTCACCTTATCATGGATCAAATGTGACCAGATACTGTGTGGTATTCGCATTTTCTAGTAGTTAGTGATGTTTTTTTGTGTATGTGAATCAGCTGTCATAAGGCCTTGCCTTTGTCCCCTGATAGGGGCTCTGAATGGGGACAAAAAGCACATTGGAGACATGGCTTATCAATGCAAGACTGAAAATGGAATTGTGCACGGAATTTAAATTGAGCTGTTTTTTTTAACAAATAAAAGTTTGAAAATTCCATGTGATTGAGTCTACTACTATTCATATGATCATTCAGTGGAGATAATGTTTTCCCGCAAATGGATCTGACTATGTTAACCACTAGGTGGAAACAGGTACCCATGATGACCCCAGCCTCCTGTTGCACCCAGTTCCCATCATCCTGCCATTGAAACCCTAAAACCCTGAAAACCTACAGTAATCTGAATAGGTGTACAATTATTTCCTGTCAAAAAGCAACAGCGGTAAATCAAATACCGCGGGTAAATGTAATAACTTTTAGATTTTGTTTGTGTAATAAACCCAGTTAATGTAATAACTTGCCGGTAAACATAATACAATGTAAAAACATAACATTAACCAGTGGTTATTACATTAACCGGTGAGTAATAACTTTTTTTGCAGGACTGGATCATGACACTGTAGTTATGGGGGTTCCACAGACGGGAGACGGGACCATGACTTTGACACAGGACCGGACCATGACCATACTTTCTGCATAACAAAATAACTTCTTTCATTATCAAGCTGACACAGGGTGTTTCACATTTTCAGGGAACTGTCTAATCCAGGTGGTTTAAGTAAAATAATTATACTTTAGTCATTTCAAATATACTTTACAATGACAAAAATCGAATCGAAACTGTAGAAAGAATAATGGACCTACTGTCCCTTCAGAACGTATTCACACCCCTTGACTTTTTCAAAATGTTATTGTGTTACGGCCTGAATTTAAAATGGATTAAATTGAGATTGTGACACTGGCCCCATAATGTCAAAGTGGATTTGGGGGTGGGATGTTTTACAAATTTAGAAAAAATTGAAAGCTGAAATGTCTTAAGTCTAAGTATTCAACCCCTTTGTTATGTCAAGCCTAAATAAATACAAGAGTATACGTTTGGTTAGCAAGTCACATACTAAGTTGCATGGACTCACTCAGTGTGCAATTATAGTGTTTAACATGATTTTTCAATGACTACCCTATCTCTGTACCACACACATACAATTATCTTTAAGGTCCCTCAGTCGAGAACATTTCAAGCACAGGTTCAACCACAAAGACCAGGGAGGTTTTCTAATGCCTCGCAAAGAATGGCACCTATAGGTTAAAAAAAAAGTATCACTTTGAGCATGGTGAAGTTATCAACTACGCTTTGGATGGTGTATCAATAAACCCAGTCACTACAAAGATACAGGCGCTCTTCCGTATTTAGTTGCCGGAGAGGAAGGAAACCGCTCAGGGATTTGACCATGAGGCCAATGGTGATTTTTTTAAACAGTTATAGAGTTTAATGACTGTGATAGGAGGAGAAAACTGAGGATGGATCAACAACATTGTAGTTACTCCACGATACTAACCTAAATGACAGAGTGAAAAGAAGGAAGCCTGTACATAATAAAAATATTCTAAAACATGCATCCTGTTTGCTATACGACACTAAAGTAATACTGGAAAAGATCTGGCAAAGAAATTAACTTTTTGTCCTGAATAGAAAACGTTATGTTTGGGGCAAATCCAACACAACACATCACTGAGTACCAATCTTTTTAGGATACAAATAAATGGAATAAAGCTAAGCACAGGCATAATCCTAGCGGAAAACCTGGTTGTCTGCTTTCCAACAGACACTGGGAGACAAATTCACCTTACAGCAGGACAATAACGTAAATCACACGGCCAAATATACACTGTAGTTGCTTATCAAGATGACATTGAATGTTCCTGAGTCGCCTAGTTACAGTTTTGACTTAAATCGTCTTGAAAATCTATGGCAAGACTGTATAGCAATGATCAACAACCAACTTGAGAGCTTTTTGTTTTTTTAAATGGGCAAATATTGTATACAGTATATAATTAACTCAAATTGAAAAACAACATGTAAAGTGCTGGTCCCATGTTTCATGAGATGAAATAAAAGATCCCAGAAATGTTCCATATGCACAAAAAGATTACTTCTCTCAAATGTTGTGCACAAATTTGTTTACATCCCTGTTAGTGAGCATTTCTCCTTTGCCAAGATAATCCATCCACCTGACAGGTGTGGCATATCAAGAAGCTGATTAAACAGCATGATCATTACAGGAGTGCACCATGTGCTGGGGACAATAAAGGCCACTCTAAAATGTGAAGTTTTGTCACACAACACAATGCCACAGATGTCTCAAGTTTTGAGGGAGCATGTAATTGGCATGCTGACTGCAGGAATGTCCAGAGCTGTTGCCAGAGAATTTAATGTTAATTTCTCTACCATAAGCCGCCCCGACGTCATTTTAGAGAATTTGGCAGTACGTCCAACCGGCCTCAGAACTGCAGACCACGTGTCACCACACCAGCCCAGGACCTCCACATTCGGCCTTTTCACCTGTGGGATTATCTGAGATCAGCCACCCGGATAGCTGATGAAATTGAGAAGGATTTTTCTGTCTGTAATAAAAACCTTTGATGGGGAAAAACTCATTCTGATTGGCTGGTGTGGCCTCCCAGGCCCACCCATGTCTGCACCCCTGGCCAGTCATGTGAAATCCATAGATTAGGGCCTAATGAATTCATTTCAATTGACTGATTTCCTTATATGAACTGTAACTCAGTAAAATTGTTGAAATTGTTGCATGTTGCGTTTAAATTTTTGTTCAGTATATATACGTTTTATTGTCACATACTTTATTGTCAGCATGCCAACAATTTTTATTGTCAGCATGCCAATTGCATGCTCCCCCTGGCAGTAGTGGTGCGTGGGTAAAATCACTGGGGAAGAAAAAAAGGCCATATTACAACCTGCAGTATGTGTTGTGATAACTTCGTTGTTTGCTCTATAACCTGTTCGTTCATATGCCTTGCGACCTTGATATTTAGGCCTAAGGCCGAGACAATAAGAAGACACAGTGGAATAATAATTTCAACCAAATCAAATCCAATTTTACAACCTGACTGGCACAGAGACTCATTCGGGACTTCTCTTTAGATGGGGGGCTGGTTTTGTGGCTGTTGGACTTCCTGAGCCAACGCTCACAGCGAGTCAAAATAGGTCCCCATGTGTCGGATATACGCAATACCAACACAGGCTCTCTTCAGGGATGTGTTTAGTCCCCACTCCTGTACATCTTGTACACTAATAGTTGTACTAGTTCCCATACTGACAGACACCTCGTTAAGTTCACTGATGACACTGCCTTGATCAGCCTGTTGCATGATAACGAGGAACATCATGGCCTGGTCCTAGATGACTTTGTAGACTGGTGTGAGGAATCACACTTGGTCCTCAATACCAACAAGACCAAAGAGATGTGCATAGACTTCAGGAAGCGTACAACACCTACCTCTGCAACATCTATCAGAGGTCAGAATATAGAAATTGTAGAATAATACAAATATCTTGGTGTCCTTTTGGACAATAAGCTTCAGTGGAGTAAATGTACAGACCTGATCTACAAAAAGAGCCAACAGAGACTGTACTTTCTCAAAAAGCTGGGATCTTTTAATGTAGACTGTACTATATTGACTCTGTTTTACAAATATTTTACTGAGAGTATTTTAACTTTTTGTATTGTTTGTTGGTTTGGCAATGCCACTGTCAGCCAGAGAAATATGTTGAGAAGGATTATTACCACAGCCAGCAAGGTACTTGGAGTCAAACTGTCAGGCCTGGATGAGATCTTTAAGGTCAGGGCCCTCCGTAAGGCTCACAAAATCATTTTAGACCCAAGCCACCCCCTGTACCTGGACTTTTAACTACTCCCCTCTGGGCGCAGGTATAGGGCACCCCTCAGCAGGAAAAACAGAACTAGACAATCATTTGTGCCAGGTGTGATATCCCTCCTAAATAGCTCGGGCTAATGTTCCTATCGACTCCATAAGGCCAGCGGGCTAGTCTTTAAAAAAATATATATATTTCTTTATTTAGTATAATTATTATCATTTTTTTTTTATTGGTATGTAATTGTTATGAAAGTTGTATTGTCAATTTTGTTTTGTATTTAAACGCCACTTTAAATGTGTACATGACACTGCAACAAAATTTCCCCATGGGGACAATAAAGTCAGTAAGTAAGTTACAGTGAAATGCTTACTTACAAGACCTTATCCAACAATGCAGTTTTAAGAAAAATAGGTGTTAAGAAAAAAGGCATACACCCCCCGCCCTTCTTCTTACCAGAAAGATGCTTGTTTCTGTCGGCGCGATGCGTGAAGAAACCAGTTGGCTGGTTTCCGTGAAACAAAGAACGTTACAGTCTCTGATGTCTCTCTGGAAGGCAACCCTTGCACAGATTTCGTCTACCTTGTTGTCAAGAGACTGGACATTGGCGAGTAGTATGCTCGGGAGCGGTGCGCGATGTGCCCATCTACGGAGCCTGACCAGAAGACCGTTCCGTCTGCCCCTTCTACGGCGTCGTTGTTCTGGGTCGCCGGCTGGGATCTGATCCATTGTCCTGGGTGGTGGGCAAAACATAGGATCCGCTTCGGGAAAGTCGTATTCCTGGTCGTAATGTTGGTGAGTTGACGTTGCTCTTATATACAATAGTTCCTCCCGACTGTACGTAATTAAACCTAAGATTACCTGGGGTAACAATGTAAGAAATAATACATTAAAAAACAAAATACTGCATAGTTTTCTAGGAACGCGAAGCGAGGCGGCCATCTCTGTCGGCGCCGGAAGTTCATTCGTTGTCGGTGATCAGGCTGTTGTGTCATCGGCAAACTTAATGATGGTGTTGGAGTTGTGCCTGGCTATGCAGTCATGAGTGAACAGGGAGTACAGGAGGGGACTGAGCACGCACCGCTGAGGGCCCCCCGTGTTGAGGATTAGCATGGCGGATGTGTTGTTACCTACCCTTACCACCTGGAGGCGGCCCGTCAGGAAGTCCAGGATCCAGATGCAGAGGGAGGTGTTTATTCCCAGGGTCCTTAGCTTAGTGATGAGCTTGAGGGCACTATAGTGTTGAACGCTGAGCTGTAGTCAATGAATAGAATTCTCACATAGGTTTGAGTGAGTTTCTGGGATAATGGTGTTGATGGCGTGAGTTCTACGGGGTCAGTAGTCATTTAGGCAGGTTACCTTAGTGTTCTTGGGAACAGGGACTATGGTGGTCTACTTGACACATGTTGGTATTACAGACTCAGTCAGGGAGAGGTTGAAAATGTCAGTGCAGACACCTGCCAGTTGGTCAGCGCACGCTCTGGGTACACGTCCTGGTAATCCGTCTGGCCCTTCGGCCTTGTGAATGTTGACCTGTTTAAAGGTCTTACTCACATCGGCTACGGAGAGAGTGATCACACAGTCATCCGGAACAGCTGACACTCTCATGCCTGTTTCAGTGTTGCTTGCCTCGAAGCGAGCATAGAAGTAGTTTAGCTCGTCTGGTAGGCTGGTGCCACTGGACAGCTCGCGGCTGTGCTTCCCTTTGTAGCCTGTAATAGTTTGCAAGCCCTGCCACATCAGACGAGCATCGGAGCCGGTGTAGTACAATTTAATCTTAGTCCTGTATTGACGCTTTGCCTGTTTGATGGTTCGTCGGAGGGCATAGCGGGATTTTTTTATAAGCTTCCGGGTTAGATTCCTGCTCCTTGAAAGCGTTAGCTCTACCCTTTAGCTCAGTGCGGATGTTGCCTGTAATCCATGGCTTCTGGTTGGGGTGTGTACTTACAGTCACTGTGGAGACGATGTTATCGATGCACGTATTGATGAAGCCAGTGACTGATGTGGTGTACTCCTCAATGCCTACAGAAGAATCCCGGAACATATTCCATTCTGTGCTTAGCATCTGCTTCATCTGACCACTTGTTTATTGACAGAGTCACTGGTGCTTCCTGCTTTAGTTTTTGCTTGTAAGCAGGAATCAGGATGACAGAATTATGGTCAGATTTGCCAAATGCAGGGAGAGGGAGAGCTTTGTATGCATCTCTGTGTGTGGAGTAAAAGTGGTCTAGAGTTTTTTCCCCTCTGGTTGCACATTTAACATGCTGGTAGAAGTTAGGTATAACGGATTTAAGTTTCCCTGCATTAAAGTCCCCGGTTTGTGGTTGTAAATAGACAGCTATGAAGAATATAGATGAAAATTATCTTGGTAAATAGCGTGGTCTACAGCTTATCATGAGATACTCTACCTCAGGCGAGCAAAACCTTGAGACTTGAGACGTCCTTACTCAGGCGGCTGTTCTATCCTGCAGATACAGTGTATAACCCGCCAGCTGTATGTTATTCATGTCGTCGTTCAGCCATGACTCGGTGAAACATAAGATATTACAGTTTTTAATGTTCCGTTGGTAGGATATACGTGATCGTAGTTTGTCTATTTTATTATCCAAGGATTGTATGTTGGCTAATAGGACCGATGGTGAAGGCAGATTACCCACTCGCCATCGGATCCTTACAAGGCACCCCGACCTACGTCCCCGATATCTCTGTCTCTTTCTCCTGCGAATGACGGGGATGAGGGCCCTATCGGGTATCTGAAGTAAAGTACCACACCTTTGTTTCATCACAAAACCGGAGAGCAACCTCTGTCCAGTGAAGTCCACAAAGCATATTGCATGTAAAAACCAGTTACATGACCTACTGCATGGTTAAGCATTTAGAACCACGGAGAGTTACTGCAAGTCTCAAAGATAACAGGAGCTGCCTCCACTATTCCAGGACCATTTCAACTTCAACAATTCAATACCATCAAATCACCTATTCTTAGTCTAATACCGTGACAACTAAAAGATACCAAAAACAATTTAGTTCAATCAACATAAGCTAAATACGATGTGGCTGTCCATGGTTTTGATTTCTGTGTATGTGTGTGTGTGTGTGTGTGTGTGCAAATAGAAAACACATGATGACTCAACCTACTTGTAGAGAAATGCCAATGCCATCCTCTTCTCTTTCATGTTGATGAAACGGTCTATTACTCTGTCATACAGTACACACTTTTATTTTTTGTTGTTCTAGGCTACCTGGCTAAAATACTTGCTCACTAGCCTAACTTCCTTTCATGAGCAACGTTAGCTAGTTAACATTAGCCTCATACAGCTAGCTATATATTGAACTTCCATCCTCTCAGGCCAGGGTCAAAATGTATGAATTTATGGTTGGATCAGAATCTGCTTATAGTCATTGGCCAGTACTCCATCCATGGCTAATTTAGGTAAGGGACCATTTTAGCTAGCTAGCTAGCCACTGGAGGACAACAACACAACGAGATGCAACAATTCAAGTTGTTTCTGTCAATGACGTAGTGCTCTCAATGTGATGTGATTGGAGTGAAGCCAAAACAAAATCAAGCAAGGCCAAAGGCTCGCTGGCTTATTTTGCATTCAATGCTATGGGCGGCAACAAGGGGCGCTGTTTCGCTCGCTCCAATGCTTTTTCTGGTCAAATACATTCAGCCTCCTGCGATTTTAAGGAAAATTATGAAACACAGAGAGACTAATACATTTTTTTTTTTACATTTTTTGGGGAAGCCTGGCTTCCTTTGGTATCCATGAAATGCACGCCACTGAAATACATGCCAAGTGCAGTGAAATGTGTTGTTTTATAATACGGCACACCTGGAGCAAATTAGGGATGTACAATCCAGGTGTTGAAAGCTCTTAGAGACTTACCCAACAACTCTCACAGCTGTAATCGCTGCCAAAGGAGATTCTAACATGTAATGACTCAGAGGCTTAAATACTTATCTAATCGAAATATTGTTTTATTTTTCATTAATAAAAAAATAAGAAAAAGTTTCATTTTCTTTACTTTGACATTAGAGTATTGTGTGTGGATCATTGACAAAAAAAGGACCTTGAGTGGCCCAGCCAAAGCCCAGACTTCTGTGAAAATCTGTAGAAAGACTTGAAGGTTGCTGTTCACTGGGTATTCTAACTTAACAGAGCTTGAGAAAATGTGCGAGGAAGAATGTGAAAAGATAATACAGACATACCCAAGATGACTCAAATCTGTAATTACTGCCAAAGGTGCTTCTACAAAGTGTTGACCAATGAGTGTGTATACTTCTGTAAATGAGGTATTTCTGTATATCATTATCAATAAATGTGCTACTATTTCTCAACATGTTTTTCACTTTGTTATTATGTAGTATTGTGTGTAGGTGGGTGAGAAAAAATATATTTTGAATTCAGGCTGTAACAACAACATGTGCAACAATTAAATGGGTACTGTATGAATACTTTCTGAAAGCACTGTACTTTGGCAGGAAGTCTGGAGTCAGACACTAAATGTGACTCCTCTATCTGTGTAAGGAAGCTCTACAAATCTGCTGGATATTGCAGTGTTCTGGCTAGTAGGATCAAGGAACTGTTTGGAAAAGACCATCACTGGATGAGAGCCTGGATCTTTTTTAGGTATAAGGTCAGGGACATCTTTTGGAGGTAGTTAATTGACTTAAAATGGACCAACAATTTAACATGGTATTCTATCTTTTACTTGAATCTATTTTAATGTACACTAAGCTTTACTTTTCAATTTGTTTCCTTTAATTGAAGAGTGGCACATTATTTTAATGATCAGATATTTTCACTTTGACAACCAAAACAGAAGGGGTTCGAACTGGTTCTGAAAGATGCCCATGGGGGTGTCCACTGAATGTTGGCAAAGCAACTAGAAAGGGACCTAAAAGACACCCATCATGGATGCCCACTAGATTTGCCTCAGAAAAGACAAGCTAAAAGAAAAACCCCACAAGTACTTAGGATAGGGAGATACAAAAAATACAGACCAAACTTAACAGGGGACAACTCCATGCAAATTCAGGCTGTGTTGGCTACCTAAAGTGGAAGAGCTAACGTGAGGGGTAACTCTCTCAACATCTCTTTTCCAACTGATACACTGGGCCAGCAGGTCTTAACTACATGCTGGGCCAGTACAGGTGAAACACAAATCTGTCACTCTGCCCTTGAACAAGGCAATTAACCTCTAATTGCTCCAGGGTCGCTGTCAATAATGGCTGATCCCCTGGCTGTAACCCCACTCTCCGAGGGTGTCTCAGGGGGAGTGGGATATGCAAAAAACACATTTCCATTTCACACCTCACACTTGTACAGGTTACCCACTTGTACATACAGTGAAACAGGAACCCCTAATAATAATAATTATTATTATCCTCACTAACAAGATAACTCTCTCTCTCTCAGGTGAAACCCATCCTGACTAATGAGGTGACTCCTCAGCTAACATTCTAACCAACCTCGAAAAAGAGAGAAACCCCAAAACCTGTAACAATGGGTATATTTAAATTGAGTTTTGGGATTTACTTAGAATGTGCACTGTACTGTACTTTAGCTGCTGAAGTGACCTCAGTGTTCACTACAACATGCCCAGGCAGTCAGACACTAGTGACATGCCTGTTTACTTATTTGCTCCTATTTATCTATCTCACAAACACTCTACAAGTATGGTGAGTCAATATGTTTTTTCTACTTTCACGAACGCGCGCACACACACACACACACACACACACACACACACACACACACACACACACACACATTACTTTACACACACAGCATTGTTTATCACCAAATTGAAACAGTATTTGCATGTTTGTGTTTCCTCCCCCACACTGGTCAGACAGATCTAATCAACTACACCAATTGGCTTAGCAAAGAACAACAGTATGTGAGCTGCATGCAAAAATAGGCACATTCGTATTGGGTTCTAATCTTTTATTAACCACTCCTTTCAATGGAAACAACTTGAACTGTAGGGTAATAAATCATGAGAAAAAAATCAGTGCATTCATTTTATATTCAAACCTGCACTCACAGCACTGTGAAATGTGGTGGCAAAGTCACACAATACCAGGGCTGGGGTTCATTCCACAAATTCAATTCTAATTCAATTCCTTCTCCCTGTAAATTCCATTTAATTCAATTCAAAATCCAGGTCAGTCTTTTATTCCAGAGATAATACAATTCCAATGTTATGTAAATTCCAAGAATCCAATTCACAATTCAATATTATCCTCGACAATTCCACAAATTCCAATTCTAATTTAATTCCCTCAGCTTTTCAGGCTGATCATGTCACTGTTCAGATAGCCTAGCTATACTGGAAATATGGAAATAAAAGTTCAAATGATTTAAAACAAATACTGCAGTCCATTTTTGAAACTAAGTGCATTCAGACCATTAACTGGGAAATGTACAAATATTGAATTCCAATTATATTCAAAATATAATTTTTGTGCAATTCCAATTCAAACAGTCTAATTCAATTCCAATTACATAACTTGAAGATTGTTGAAATTTGAAATTCTCCACTTCATGAATGAATTCAAAAATTTAATTGGAATTTCAAATTAAATTGGAATTGACGCCAACCCTGCACAATACTATAGCCTACTGATTGCAGGGGTTAATATAAGTGCATCCTGGATTCTCCACCAGTCTGAACACACCTATAGCTAGGTTTCCATCCAATTGGCGATAGATATTCATGCGAATATTCTAAGATCTGCATTAAAACAATATGCGCATTTTGCCTCCAGAGATGTTTCCATCAAATTGTTACAGATAAAAGGCTGTGCGTGATTACGTAGTACACCTTTCACGGTTAAATTCCCATGTATCAAATCAAAAACTCCACTGATGGTTTTCTCTCCTAAAAAAATCGGGTACATAGCGAGTGTGCCCACTCTGGTATTGGAGCACATGTATAGCCTACATTAGATTATGTCAAACGGCAGCCAAGCATCAATTATCATGTCACCAGAAATAGACCCTCGATATTTATTGGAAAGGCGCATCAAGCTCATCACCGTGGACTTTCACCAGCCTGTGAAGTTCATCATAATTTATTTAATCTGTAGCCTAATAAACGGCATGCTTTCCCGACGAGTCGTAGTGGGAGGACCACACATGTCATTGCGTGACTCCAAATGTAATTCGATATGATGGTTATTTTATCAATATTTGCGCATAAAAGCATGTCTACCGACATTTATCGCATAATTAATTTTACTGACACAAAAACATTCCACCTTGTTTAGCATATTTTGTTTTGTCGACATTTGGAAAGTTTACTGACATTTATTCTTTCCATCAGGCCTGTCATTAAATGTTTTATCCAACATGTGGATGGTTAGTGTGAACTTAATTTTTTCTTCTTATATTTTCTCCTTCTCTCTGGTGTCCACTCCACATCATACACTTGGCTAGAGTTTACTGATAAGATTGACAGACAAGAAGAGTAGAGAGTAGTAGCTTTATGCCTGTCTGTCTCTCTTTCTTTCGCTCTGTCTGTCTCACTGTTCACTGACTCACTCAGGTTCAATTCAACTTCAATTTGCTTTATTGGCATAATGTATTGATACATATTGCCAAAGCACAATGTTACTCATTCGCTCTGTACATCCCTGCTCTCTCTTTCTTTCTTTTTATCTCCCTCTTGCTCATACTCTTATCTCTCTGAGTAAATTGCGCAGGGCTTATCATTTTTCAAATGAAGGCAATTATCCATTTCAATTCTGACAGCCCAGAACACGGGAAGGGAAGTGCACTCCTGAGATGACAGTGACATATGCAGTGGGCTTAATTACAATCAAACAGAGCAGGAGGCTTAGAGAAGGGATTTGGCCTTCGACCAAAGTTACACTCACTCCGTACAAAACCATGTCACGTCACTGCCACTCAAAAATATCAATCAATCAATCAATCAAATGTGTTTATAAAGCCTTTTTAAGCTGAACCCAGCTTAAAACCCCAAACAACTAGCAATGCAGGTGTAGAAGCACAGTGGCTAGGAAAAACTCCCTAGAAAGGCCAGAACCTAGGAAGAAACCTAGAGAGGAACCAGGCTATGAGGGGTGACCAGTCTTCTTCTGGCTGTGTCGGGTGGAGATTATAACAGAACATGGCCAAGATGTTCAAATGTTCATACTCACCTTTCCCTCTACCACACGATACAAAACAACACATCACAATAACCAAAAAACCTCACCACTTCTACCAACGTATTTCCAAAACTTCTTCCCCAGCTATACAGACAGGCCCCCCCCCAACACACCATATGTCCTGAAACATCTCCACACTTTTTATGATTTTATAGAACTCAGGCGCACAGAGAGCATTCAATTAAATAATAGTAAAGGGTCTGTTATCCCCCCCACCTTTGACCCTGTTCCTCCTTGTTATCCAAATAGCCAACTTTTCCTGAGCAAACAGAAAAATCAACAAAACACATTTGGCCTTTTCCTTATTTGAATACCTGTACCCCATTATAAACATCCCAACAGTAAAAACCAACCCCAAACTCTCACACAGACATTCCAACAGAGACATTAATGGCATTAACCTGGCGCACACAGAAAACACATGAATCACAGTTTCTCTCATACCACAGAAAGGACACTCCTGCCCGACTCCCGGTTCAACCCGTGCCAATCAGAAACATGAACACTTGCCTCCGGAACGAAACAACATGCTTAACGACATCTGCCTGAAAACCTGCCGAGAGTACACGAAAAACGCAACCAAACTTACCAAAACGACTCAGCTCTTTCCTGATTTGATCATCCGTAATAAACGGAGGCAAATTTGCAACTACCTCACTTGTCGAAGGAGTAGAAAGAGGTGAAATTGGCACCAACACACCCCTTACAAATATTCCACTAGCAATTAGCCTACCAACCAAATGTTCTCTTTTCATGAATTCAACGACAGCTTTGTTCATTCTGGAAGCATACTGTATAAATTCAGCTCCTACCTGTTCCCCGTCTGCGAGCAGAACCTCCTCCACCTTCACTCCATTCTCAGGAACACACCTGAATCCATGCTGTAACGACAGCATCTCCTCCGCGCTAGGCTGAGAAGCCATCGCGCACAACACACCTTCCAAACCCCAGGAAACTAACTCTGTCCTCTTCCACCCTAACTTTGAAAAAACCTGTGGATACCACTAAAACAAATAGTGCATTAACCCACCAACATAGAAAATAAAAATTGAAAGAAAAGACCAAGACAGAATCCAGAAAAAAAGTTAGGACAGAGCCCTCCACACCAAACACGCAAACTCCAAAAAACTCCCAGCCTGCACTGTGAGCGAGAGAGCGAGAGAGAGAGAATTAGAAAGAGCAGACTTAAATTCACACAGGACACCGGATAAGACAAGAGAAATACTCCAGATATAACACCCAACACATAAACTATTGCAGAATAAATACTGGAGGCTGAGACAGGAGGGGTCGGGAGACACTGTGGCCAGGGATCGGGAGACACAGGGCCAAACTGGCGGGATATAACCCCACAGCCCCCACACCACTAGAGGGATATCTTCAACCACCAACTTACCATCCTGAGACAAGGCCGAGTACAGCCCACGAAGATCTCCCCCACGGCACGAACCCAAGGGGGGGCGCCAACCCGGACAGGAAGATCACGTCAGTGACTCAACCCACTCAAGTGACGCACCCCTCCTAGGGACGGCATGGAAGAGCACCAGTAAGCCAGTGACTCAGCCCCTGTAATAGGGTTTGAGGCAGAGAATCCCAGTGGAGAGAGTGGAACCGGCCAGGCAGAGACAGCAAGGGTTCTTTGCTGCAGTGCCTTTCCGTTCACCTTCACGCTCCTGGGCCAGACTACACTCAATCATAGGACCTACTGAAGAGATGAATCTTCAATAAAGACTTAAAGGTTGAGACCGAGTCTGCGTCTCTCACATGGATAGGCAGATCATTCCATAAAAATGGAGCTCTATAGGAGAAAGCCCTGCCTCCAGCTGTTTGCTTAGAAATTCTAGGGACAATTAGGAGGCCTGCGTCTTGTGACCGTAGCGTACGTGTAGGTATTGTCGTGGAAATATTCAGTCAATAATATTTCACAAATACCGGAGCTTTTGCGTTAAAATAGACTTTTATTACAATATAATTAAAGCCGAGCTGGTTCATGAAAATAACTAACTTTTTCCAATCTTGGTGCATACTTCGAATACATTTTCCCTCCTTACGTCACACACACAGTAACTCCTCTTAATGACTCATCCCCTCTGGCATTTAGCCACCGGTATCTTATTGCCTTGCACTAATTTTAGTTTGGTTTCATACTAGGGCATGGAAACTGTAGAGCCACACCAATAGTTCAAAAATACAGGCATGTTCTCGACTAAGACAGGTGATTGCATGTAGGACCATAGCAACAGTCCATAGATACATTTTACAGAAATAACCAGTCATGTCCACTCCCCAGACAGGTGCATGTCTAATGGTGTCTAATGACCTAGAGCACATAGAGAGTGCACTAGTCTTGCGGACTATCCTGAAATGTATAATGGCCACATATATTCTGGAAAATTATCAATTGTATGTACGGCAGGACCAAATCGGAAAGATAGGTAGGAGCAAGCCCATGTAATGCTTTGTAGGTTAGCAGTAAAACCTTGAAATCAGTGTAGAGAGGCTAGCACTGGAATAATATGATCAAATATATTGGTTATAGTCAAGATTCTAGCAGCTGTGTTTAGCCCTAACTGAAGTTTATTTAGTGCTTTATCCGGGTAGCCGGAAAGTAGAGCATTGCAGTAGTCTAACCTAGAAGTCATAAAAGCATGGATACATTTTTCTGCTTCATTTTTGGACAGAAAGTTTCTGATTTTTGCAATGTTACGTAGATGGAAAAAAGCTGTCCTTGAAACAGTCTTGATATGTTCGTCAAAAGAGAGATCAGGGCCCAGAGTAACGCCGAGGTCCTTCACAGTTTTATTTGAGACGACTGTATAACCAAGATTAATTCTCAGTTTCAACAGAATATCTCTTTGTTTCTTGGGACCTAGAACTAGCATCTCTGTTTTGTCAGAGTTTAAAAGTAGAACATTTGCCGCCATCCACTTCCTTATGTCTGAAACATACTTGTCCATGTAGACCAATTTGGGTTTCCAATCTCTCCAAAAGAATGTGGTGATCGATGGTATCAAAAGCAGCACTAAGGTCTAGGAGCACGAGGACAGATGTAGAGCCTCGGTCTGACGCCACTAAAAGGTAATTTACCACCTTCACAAGTGCAGTCTTAGTCCTATGATGGGGTCTAAAACCAGACTGAAGCATTTCGTATACATTGTTTGTCTTCAGGAAGGTCGTGAGTTGCTGCGCAACAGCTTTCTTAAAAAACAATTTGGCATCCACTTCTTTGTTTTTAGACCCAGCAGGAGTGTTCTCTCTCCCTACGTAAAGACTGTAAACTGGGCTTCCAAACACGCTGGAGTGTTTGTCTAATCGACTGAGGAGACACTGTGGAGCTGTGATGGCCAGCTTTCCTAAGAGTCACATCATTTAGCATGCATATCACAGCTCCTGCTCAGTGAAGGCATACGACTTCACACCCACAATGACTTTCCCATTTATTTTGAATGATGGACCTGTGTGTTTTACACGTGCCAAATAATCTTCACTGAGAATGCATCTGTTCTGTGTGACTGAGTGTGTTCACGTGTGTGCGTGTGTTCGTACACGTGTGTGCGCGCGTGCACGGCTGAAGTCACTCAGCTCTGAGTCATCACGGAATCACATTGCCATGCCAAGACTAACATTATGCAGCCGCATGCGTCTTAGCGTTTAAAACCATAACCCTTACTGTGTTTTATGATTACACATCATTAAAATATACTATCATGCCACAACAAAATGCAGTATTCATCGCACTCATTTCCCAAATATTGCTCAGGCACAGCTGACATGGTCTCTCGTGTGCCAGGGACTAAATATGCAATATAAGATTACCCTAAAGAGCAGCAGGCTATTACTCTGGCCAGATCTGTAACTGAATCAGTATGTCAACTGAATAGCTGTGCACATACACCCCTCCCAACCAGCGCCACCCACCATACACACATGAATATACTTCCAATCAACCATCTTGCCAAGTAGCAAAAGGCCTCTATTTTCCCTCAATCTGATTGATATACAGTTCCTTCAGAAAGTATTCACACCTCTTGACTTTTTCCACATTTTGTTGTGCTACTGTTACAACTTAAAATTGATTTAATTCAGATTTTTTTGTGACTAACCTACACACAATACAACCTACACACAATACTCCATAATGTCAAAGTGGAATTGTGTTTTCGACATTTTTACAAATTAATAAAATATTTAATGCTGAAATGTCTTGAGTCAGTAAGTATTGAACCCCTTTGTTATGACAAGCCTAAATAAGTTCAGGAGTAAAAATGTGCTGAACAAGTCACATAATAAGTTGCATGGTCTCACTCTGTATGCAATAATAGTGTTAAAAATGATTTTTTTATGACTACCTCATCTCTGTACCCCACACATACAATTTTCAGTAAGGTCCCTCAGTCAACCAGTGAATATCATACACAGATTCAACAACAAAGATCAGAGAGGTTTTCCAAAGCCTGCTCAGGGATTTCACCATGAGGCCAATGGTGACATTAAAACAGTTATAGTTTAATGGCTGTGATAGGAGAAAACTGAGGGTGGATCAACAACATTGTAGTTACTTCACAATAGTAACCTAACCTAATTGACAGAAAATATTCCAAAACATGCATCCTGTTTGCAACAAGAAACTAAAGTAATACTGCAAAAAAACGTGGCAAAGCAATTAACATTTTGTCCTGAGTACAAAGTGTTATGTTTAGGAGAAATCCAATAAAACCCATTACTGAGTACCACAAAGCATAGTGATGGCTGCATCATGTTATGGGTATGCTTGTAATTGTTTGCTTGTAATTGTTAAGGACTAGGGAGTTTTTCAGGATAATAAAGAAACGGAATGTAACTAAGCACAGGCAAAATCCTAAAGGAAAACCTGGTTCAGTCTGCTTTCCACCAGACACTGGGAGACTAATTCATCTTTCAGCAGGACAATAACCTAAAACACATGGCCAAATCTACTAGAGTTGCTTACCAAGAAGACAGTGAATGTTCCTGAGGGGCCGAGATACTGTTTGGAAATACATCTAAAGCAAGATCTGAAAATGGTTGTCAAGCAATGATCAACAACCCATTTGACAGAGCTTGAAGAATTTGGAAAATAATAATAGCCAAATGTTGCAAAGCTCTTAGAGACTTGCCCAGAAAGACTCAGCTGTAATTGACGAATACTTATCTAATCAAGATATATTAGTGTTTTATTTTTCATAATTGTTTTTACATAATAATTATGACAATTCAAATAGGAATTCAAATAGGAATTTAGCCTCTAGGAAACAAGCAAACAAATAAACATGCAACACGACCTTTTGCTAGGGGTCCCTGGGGGTGTGTGCGTGCATGTGTTAGTTGGGGAGGGTTGTTTGTTTACCGATCCCTTTTAACGAAGACATGTGTCAGAGCCCCTCCATCACCATGGTCATGGGCGGAGGAGTGTGGTGGTACCACAGTGAGGGGCTGGGTGATTATCTCCACCAGGGAGCCAGGAACGGGGCTGAAGCTGGGATTTAAAGCTGGGCTGCCTGCACACACAGTCCTGTCCTCTAAACATCCAGAGTTAAATTAGAGATGTTGTCAACCCTGCCTACGCTAACCCAGTTCCTAGCTATACATTTCTCAACGTTTTATTTACTCCGATTTTCTCTCTCTCTCTCGCGCGCTCTCTCTGAGCCACCCATTTTCTGGATTAGTTGACTTCAAAGGTATCTGAGGAATTTTGAGTCTCATCGATTGCATATAGAAAACAATTGACAAATCTCTATTAACTTAATGATGAGAAACAGTCACAAGTTCATTACAACATGCAACCATGTGAAGAATGACACTTCACTTTTATCCTTCATCATCCTTCTGTGGCTTTCACTTCTCGCTTTTGCTCTTTGTGCAGCTGGGAATTAACAATGACAGCTCTAGGCATCTCTGGCACAGTTGACATTTCTCATTTTCTCCTCCCTTCACTTTACACCCAAATTAAGTCATTTGTTTGTAATTATTTATTGTCCTGTCCATTTCACACTGTAAACAGCTCCAAACACTGCAGGGAAGAGAGAGGAGATGATGAAGGCACACAGTGAGCCATTGTATATTGAATGAATATCCTGCAGACGATGCCTCTCACTTGTTGCACAGCTGTTGTATGCTGGATCAGAGTCAGGGAGTACCCATATTTGCATCACTAACTCTGCAGGCATTTATCTAATTAGGAGAGAAAAATTGGGGTAGTGTCCTTCAGCCTACTACCTCATCATTCTGGGCAGTTTATTGCATAAATCGTGCATGCACTGGATTGCAATCGTGGTGTAGTAAAATAATCCAGTCCAGTTTAATGATTTACAGTGTTGGCTAATCCAAGTATAGGCTATGAAACAATGTAAATGGAGAAAAAGGCTAAAATGTGGTCAGCGGCAGATCAAAATAGTGGAACGAAATCTCCGGGTGAACGGAGGAGTTGTCAATGGTGCTGTCATTCAATGTCCTTTATTTACCTTGCTTGTAATGAGCACAGGAGTTTTGGCGCATGACAATTTCAGCTTTAGCTAACCATGCTAAAATTTCATTAGAAATTAGGTGTTTTTGTTGTAACAGTATTGTTATAGGCCTGATATGCTATTCAGCTACGTTATAAAAAAAAGAACTAATCGTTAGTGTAGTCTAACGGACCCTGTGTCCCAACCAAGAGTCACTATAGGCTAAAGATCCCAAGCAGGGCTACAGCAACTTCCAGAGAGAGTCAGGCTTTACGGTGGCCACTCTGGTTTGGGTATCCTCAGCAGAGTGGTGTTGCTGTAAACAAAGTGGTCACATATCATTCTGGATTCCACTGACGCACGAGCAGGTTGGTGGAGTTTTATGAACATCAAGGTAGACAGGTGAAATTAGTTTCTCAACGTTTGGAAGTTGTCAAGTCTCCAATGGGCCTCTGCAGTGCACACATGTAGCCTACAGTTCTTCATCCTTCACCAGAGAGAAGACAGGGAAGAAACCACTATTTACCTACTATTTACGCCCTCCTCCCCCCGCAAAAAAATCGCAGCACCCCCACTCCCAAACAACTTCCCGCAGCTATGTGTGTATGTGCATGTGTGCGTGTGTATGGGAGTGTGTATGGCGTGCTTGAGTGTGTGTGTCTGAGTATGGAGGTTGTTGCCATTAATAACATGTGTCAACCTTGCAAGTCCTTGTTGAAAGATTCACAGCTGAAAGATTTTCTTTATATTAACTCAGTTTATCTCAATTCCAGTCAAGTTTTAGAGCCAAGCATAGTACAATTACTGCTGCAAGTAAGGTTGTAGGTGATATTCTAGATGCTCAGGACTTATGGAAGGCCTTCGACACTGTTGACCATGCCCTGCTGTTGTATAGACTAAAAAAGGTTTTGATACATTGGACTGGTTCCAAAACTACCTTTCTGACAGAACAGTGTGTAGCTCAGTATGGTATGAAATCTGTTTTGAAGGCTTACAAAAGGAGTTCCCCAGGGCTCAATTTTAGGTCCGATCCTTTTTAAACTGTATATAAATGATATAGGGAAGACTGTTGACTCTGTGTCATCAGCATACAGATGGAGATTTGCAATAATTTATTCTAGCTCATTTAATATTGAGAAGGCTTTTCCGGACTTACAGTTGACTTACAGTTATTCAAAGCTAGCTTTTCCAATTGAAACTTGTGCTTAATGAAAGGAAAGCAACGTTCATGGTTTTCTCTTCCCTGAAAGTAAACAGATGACGTCACTTGCCGATTTTAACTATAAAAGGCCAGCAAATTGATAGCGTCACCTCCTATAAGTATCTTGGGATGTGGTTAGATGAAAAGCTGAATTTTAAACAGCACATTGATAACTTTACCAAGAAACTGAGGTAGAGATTGGGTTTCTATTTCAGGAACATATCTTGCTTTTCAATGTTAGTGTCACGTTCCTGACCTGTTGTCTGTTATTTTTGTATGTGTTTAGTTGGTCAGGGCGTGAGTTGGGATGGGCATTCTATGTTTTGTGTTTCTATGTTTAGGTCGTTGGAAATTAGCCTTATATGGTTCTCAATCAGAGACAGGTGTTTGACGTTTCTCTGATTGGGAACCATATAAAAGGTAGGGTGTTCACACTGTTTGTTTGTGGGTGGTTGTCTTCCGTGTCTGTATGTATGTTCGTACCACACGGGACTGTAGCGTTTTTTGTTTATAGTCTATACCTGTTCGTGCGTTCTTCATCTTATTTTGTAAGTTCTCTAGTTCAGGTCTGTCTTCGTTCGTTTTGTTATTTTGTAATTATTCCAAGTGTTGTTTCGTGTTCGTCTTCGTCGTTTAATAAATGCATTATGTTTTCTAAACCCGCTGCATGTTGGTCTGATCCCTACTCCTCCTCTTCGGACGAAGAGGAGGAGAACAAGCGTTACAGTTAGTCAGAAAGGATCTTGTTCAAACTTTTTTTTAAATCAGTGCTGGATTATGGTGATATTGTCTATATGCAGGCCTCAGCAAGTACCTTGAAAACTCTGGACACAGTGTATCATGGTGCTTTAAGATTACCAATGCTAGATCACTAACCCATCACTGTGATCTGTATGTTATGGTGCAATGGACCTGTCTCTCCACCAGGAGGCTAAAGCACTGGTACACTTTTGTGTACAAAGCATTGATGGGACAAACTTTGTATCTCTGTTCCTTACTGACCAGATCAGTCACTCAATACAGTCTTGGTTCACAGTTGCTGCTGTCCTTGTCTGTTCCTAAGCTTAGAACTGAGATGGGGAAACATAATGCCCCTTTATCCTGGAACATGCTTCAAAAGAAAATACTGTTAGGGGAGTTAGTGTTCTGGCCTGTTTTTAAGACTCTGATCGACAACACTGTTTGTGATAACAGCAGTTGTTTCTAATCTTCAATTGTATCTTTGACTCGTGACACTGTCTTTTGTGTATATTTTGTATTTTTCTGTAATATTTTACGGACACGCTGCTATTTCCCTGTTTTGCCTTTTGGCCAGGTCGCCCTTGCAAAATAGATTTGTAACCTCAATGGGTTTTACCTGGTTAAATAAAGGTTAAATAAATAAATAAAAATGTTAAAAGTCCTCATAAACCAAAGACACAGCGTGAACAGTTGAATGGCTCCAGGAGCTATGTACATGACATGGACTAACACAGCTGGTGTAACTGTTTATTCAGCACCACTTGGGGTCAAAATTACAATTCAGCACCATGGACAGCGCTACCCTCAACACAGCCTGTTAGAAGCAGGGAATCCTTCACCGCATAGGGAAAGAGTGGCATTGGGGAAAGGGGCTGGAGAGACTATTGTAGCTACTAACATTCCCAGTTCCCTCCCTCCTTTCCTCACCCCTTCCCTCCTCCTTTCCCTCTTCCCTTCCCTCATCCCCTTCCCTTGTCCATTCGCTCCACCCTTTCCCTCCACCCTTACCTGAGCCACTTCAGAAATGTTTACCTTTTCGAAACCTAACCTTTTTAAACTGAAATGAGTACTTCCAGATGTACTGATAAGAGGTGGCAGTCACATTTGTAGTCTGCCACAGGATAGCTGTATTGTTCACCTTGCTGGTTGAATCCTCAAAACACATCTGCCCCATGGGAACGGCTTGAAGTGTGATCGTGTCTGACAGGTTTGCTTTATTTCCCTCCTAGATGCCTTCTTCCAATTTCCAGGTTGCCATGTAAGATGAGTGTCTTTTACCTTGTTCTAAGATCAGCAGATTTGACCGCCTTGAGATTAGGATAATCCACACCTGCTTTAATATTTTCAAGAGCAACACTGAAGGCAAAAAGGTAAAATGTCCACATGTACATTATATCTGGGTGCAGGCCTTGCTGGGATTTTAGATAAGAGTTGGCGACACACATATGATACTGCCTCCCAACACATTGACATCGTCTCCACATCCCTCTACAGCAAACAAGTAAGTGACAGAGCAGACTTAGAGCATGCTGATTGGATGACAACCAGAAGCACAATAATTCCCTTGTGAGTTTCTCAGACAGTGTGGCTGTCTTCAAAGATGTGTGTTTCTCTCCTGCCATGACAATATCCATCCTCAGCCTCGCCCGTCATCACATCTGCATTCCGCCCCACCAGGCCTCCATGCACCGGCATCGCCGGTCATCAGGCAGCCCAGCGGAATATGACCTTTATCCAATCAACAGGGTCAGAACCAGTGAGACAGTTTTAGAGATGGAGCAGGCCGAGTGCTTGTCTGCCTGTCAGCCATTAACCAATCCTGACAGGTTTATGTCTGAGTGGAGCGTGGGCGGCCCGAGATGGTAAACACACGCAGGCTGCTGCCTGTTCATTTTGAGAGGGGTCATTAACGTCCTCAGCACCTCAATATTAATAAATCATATCACTACGCCACAGATACCACAGAATCTGATAGACAATGGAGATGAGTGACACAAAACAGCTTCCACAATACTGATGTCCAGACAGAGACTAGAGGGAAAGAAATAGAGGGAGAGAGTCATGATAGGAGGAAAGAGGGAGAGAAAGAAATGATGGGAGGGCAGAGGAGAGATGGGTTGTAGATAAATGTGCAATGATCTGGAGCGGTATAGAAAAGAGGGGAGGATTTGAGCAAAGAGAAGAAGATCAATAGTGAGTGGTTTTTAGAGACACACTGAGAATCACTCCAAACTGGGAGATATTAAAACAAGCCTAGACAGACAAATACCCCTAAGGTTATTGATGCTTAGAGAAGAGATCTCATATCAACCACAGAGTCCTGGGGAGAATTGACTTATGCCTTTAAGATCAATTCAGTGAAAGCACTAATGCCATCTCAATATGATGCTATAATTACAGTGCCTTGCTAACGTCTTCACATTTGATTGTGATACAAATTGGGATTAAAATGTACTTGTCCTTTTTTTGTCAATAATCTACACAAAATACTCTGTAATGTCAAAGTGGAAGTCAAAGTGGAAGAATTTAGTTATACATTTTTTAAAGATTAATAAAACAATAACTAAAATATAGTAATTGTGTAAGAATTCAGCTCCCTGAGTCAATACATGTTAGAAACACCTTTGACATGAATTACAGCTGTGAGTCTTCTTGAGTAAGTCTCTAAGAGCTTTCCACACCTGGAATGTGCAATATATACCCATTTATTATTTTCACAAGACTTCAAGCTCTGTCAAGATGTTGGGGATCATGGATAGACAGCAATTTTCAAGTCTTGCCAAAGATTTCAAGCAGATTTAATTAAAAACTATAACTTGGCCACTCAGGAACATTCACTGACTCCAGCATAGATTTGGCTTTGTGTTGTAGGTTATTTTCCTGCTGGAAGGTGAATTCCTCTCCCAGTCTCTGGTGTAAACCAGACTGGAGCAGGTTTTCCTCTAGGATTTTGCCTGGCTCCATCCCATTTATTGTTATCCTAAAAAATGACCCAGTATTTACAGATGTCAAGCATACCCATACAATGATGCAGCCACCACCATGCTTGAAAGTAAGGAGGCAGTTACTCCGTGATGTGTTGTGTTGGATTTGCTGGCTTTTTTGACAGTATTATAGTATTATTCTGTATATTTGTATTCTTCTTTTACTCTGTCATTTGGGTCATTATTGTGGAGTCACTACAATGTTGTTGCTCCAGCCTCAGTTTTCTCCCATCACAGCCACTGAACTCTGTAGCTGTGTTAAAATCCCCAATGGCCTCATGGTAACATCCCTGAGCAGATGACTGTATCTTTGATGTGGTGGTTTAATACATACTCCACAGCATCATTATTAACTTGACCATGCCCAAAAGAGATATTCAATGACTGATTTGTTATTGTTAGCCATCTACCAATCGCTGCCCTTCTTTATGACTCTTTCAAAAAGCTCCCTGGACTTTGTAGTTGAATCTGTACTTGAAATCCAATACTTGACTGAGGGACCTTAGAGATGTTGTATGTATGGGGGATTCAAAAATCATGTTAACCCCTATTATTATTTTACACACAGTGAGTCCATGCAACTTATTATGGGATTTGTTAAGCCAAATTTGACAAATTTTACAAAACGTTGGTGAATACTTATGCAGCGATGTACGCTGAGAGTCGTGAAGCAAGTTCAGGGAGTGAATACATTAAATCAATAAATGAACAAAACAAGAAACAAACAGCGCACCGACATGAAACAGGAACAATGACGACTGGGGAAGAAACCAAAGGGAGTGACATATAAAGGGCAAGTAATCAAGGTGATGGAGTCCAGGTGAGTGTCATAATGCTCTGTTGCGTGTAACGATGGTGACAGGTGTGCGCCATAACGAGCAGCCTGGTGACCTAGAGGCCGGAGAGGGAGCACACGTGACAGTACCCCCTCCCCGACGCGCGGCTCCAGCCGCAGAATTCCAACTACAGGGATGATCCCGGGGATCAGGAGTGGACAGCTCGCCTCCGCTGAGGCGCAGGAACCTGACGAACCGGCTGAGGCGTGAGAGCCTGATGAGCCGGCTGAGACCTCCCCAGTTGCCTGGGTCGAGGCATGGGAACCTGTTCACCCCAAGTTCTCATTTACAACTGTGACCTGGCCAAGATAAAGCAAAAAAGTGCGACACAAACAACACAGAGTTACACATGGAATAAACAAACGTACAGTCAATAGGAAAAATACATGAATATACAGTGTGTGCAAATGAGGTAAGATTAGGGAGGTAAGGCAATAAATAGGCCGTAGTGGCGAAGTAATTTCAATTTAGCAATTTAACACTGGAGTGATAGATGTGCAGAAGATGAATGTGCAAGTAGAGATACTGGGGTGCAAAGGAGCAAAAATAAATAAATAAGTAAATAACAATATGGGGAGGAGGTAGTTGGATGGGCTATGTACAGATGCAGTGATGGAGTGATGCAGCTGCTCTGACAGCTGATGCTTAAAGTTAGTGAGGGAGATATGAGTCTCCAGCTTCAGTGATTTTTGCAATTCGCTCCAGTCATTGGCAGCAGAGAACTGGAAGGAAAGGCGGCCAAAAGAGGAATTGGCTTTGAGGGTTATATACCTGCTGGAGCGCGTGCTACGGGTGGGTGTTGCTATGGTGACGTGGCCCCGTGTGGCTCAGTTGGTAGAGCATGGCGCTTGCAACGCCAGGGTTGTGGGTTCGATTCCCACGGGGGGCCAGTACAAAAAAAGTATGAATGTATGTACTTGTAAGTCGCTCTGGATAAGAGCGTCTGCTAAATGACTTAAATGTAAATGTAAATGTGACCAGTGAGCTGAGATAAGGCGGAGCTTTACCTAGCAAAGACTTATAGATGAACTGGAGCCAGTGGGTTTGGCGACGAATATGAAGTGAGGGCCAGCCAACGAGAGCACACAGGTCGCAGTGGTGGGTAGAATATGGTGACAAAACAAATGGCACTGTGATAGACTGCATCCAATTTCCTGAGTAGAGTGTTGGAGGCTACTTTATAAATGACATCGCCGAAGTCAAGGATCGGTAGGATAGTCAGTTTTACGAGGGTATGTTTGGCAGCATGATTGAAGGATGCTTTGTTGCGAAATAGGAAGCCGATTCCAGAGTTGTTTTGGATTGGAGATGCTTAATGTGAGTCTGGAAGGAGAGTTTACAGTCTAATCAGACACCTAGGTATTTGTAGTTGTCCACATATTCTAAGTCAGAACCGTCCAGAACCGAGTAGTGATGCTGGAAGGGTGGGAAGGTGTGGGCAGCCATCGGTTGAAGAGCATGCATTTAGTTTTGCTTGCATTTAAGATTAGTTGGAGGCCACTGAAGGAGAGTTGTATGGCATTGAAGCTCGTCTGGAGGTTAGTTAACACAGTGTCCAAAGAAGGGCCAGAAGTATACAGAATGGTGGTGTCTGCGTAGAGGTGGATCAGAGAATCACCAGCAGCAAGAGCGACATCATTGATGTATACAGAGAAAAGAGTCGGCCCGAGAATTGAACCCTGTGGCACCCCGATAGAGACTGCCAGAGGTCCGGACAACAGGCCCTCTGATTTGACACACTGAACTCTATCAGAGAAGTAGTTGGTGAATCAGGCGAGGCAGTCGTTTGAGAAACCAAGGCTGTTGAGTCTGCCGATAAGAATGTGGTGATTGACAGAGTCAAAATCCTTGGCAGTATTGTCTTTTATCGATTGCGGTTATTGATATCGTTTAGGACCTTGAGTGTGGCTGGGGTGCACCCATGACCAGCTCGGAAACCAGATTGCATAACGGAGAAGGTACGGTAGGATTCGAAATGTTCAGTGATCTGTTTGTTGACTTGGCTTTCGAAGACCTTAGAAAGGCAGGGTAGAAAAGATTTAGGTCTGTAACAGTTTGGGTCTAGAGTGTCTCCCCATCTGAAGAGGGGGATGACCGCGGCAGCTTTCCAATCTTTGGGGATCTCAGACGATATGAAAGAGAGGTTTAACAGGCTAGTAATAGGGGTTGCAAAATTTACGGCGGATAATTTTAGCAAGAGAGGGTCCAGATTGTCTAGCCCAGCTGATTTGTAGGGGTCCAGATTTTGCAACTCTTTCAGAACATCAGCTATCTGGATTTGGGTGAAGGAGAAATAGGGGAGGTTTGGGCAAGTTGCTGTGGGGGGTGCAGGGCTGTTGACCGGGGTAGGGGTAGCCAGGTGGAAAGCAAGGCCAGCCGTAGAAAAATGCTTATTGAAATTCTCAATTATCGTGGATTTATCGGTGGTGAGTGTTTCCTAGCCTCAGTGCAGTGGGCAGCTGGGTGGAGGTGCTCTTATTTTCCATGGACTTTACAGTGTCCCAGAACTTTTGGAGTTCGTGCTACAGGATGCAATTTTCCGTTTGAAAAAGCTAGCCTTTGCATATTGGTTCCTAACTTCCCTGAAAAGTTGCATATCGCGGGGGCTATTCGATGCTAATGCAGTATGCCACAGGATGTTTTTGTGCTGGTCAATGGCAGTCAGGTCTGGAGTGAACCATGGGCTATATCTGTTCCTGGTTCTACATTTTTTTAATTTGGCATGCTTATTTAAGATGGTGAGGAAAGCACATTTAAAGAATAACCAGGCATCTTCTACTGACAGAATGAGATCAATATCCTTCCAGGTTACCCGGGCCAGGTCGATTGAAGTGTTTTAGGGAGCGTTTGACAGTGATGAGGGGTGTTCGTTAGACCGCAGACCCATTACGGACGCAGGCAATGAGGCAGTGATCGCTGAGATCCTGGTTGAAGACAGCAGAGGTGTATTTAGAGGGCTAGGTTGGTCAGGATGATATCTATGAGGATGCCAGTGTTTACGGATTTGGGGTTGTAACTGGTAGGTTCATTGATATTTTGTGTGAGATTGAGGGCATCTAGCTTAGAATGTAGGACGGCCGGGGTGTTAAGCATGTCCCAGTTTAGGTCACCTAACAGTATGAGTTCTGAAGATACATGGGGGGCAATCAATTCACATATGGTGTCCAGGGCACAGCTGGGGGCAGAAGGTGGTCTATAACAAGCGGCAACGGTGAGAGACGTTCCTGGAAACGTTGATTTTTAGAAGTAGAAGCTCGAATTGTTTGGACACAGATAGTAATACAGAACTCTGCAGGCTGTCTCTGCAGTAGTTTGAAACTCCGCCCCCTTTGGCAGTTCTATCTTGTCGGAAAGTGTTATAGTTAGGGATGGAAATTTCTGGATTTTTGGTGGCCTTCCTATGCCAGGATTAAGGCACGGCTAGGACATCCAGTTTGGCAGAGTGTGCTAAAGCAATGAGTAAAACAAACTTAGGGGGGAGGCTTCTAATGTTATGCATGAAATGCATGCATGAAACCAAGGCTTCTACGGTTACAGAATTCAACAAATGAGAGCGTCTGGGGAATGGGAGTGGAGCTAGGTAGTGCAGGGCCTGGATTAACCTCTACATCACCAGAGGAAGAGTAGGATAAGGCTATAAGGACTGGTCGTCTAGTGCATTCGGAACAGAGTGTAAAAGGAACAGGTTTCTGCGTGGAAGAATAGATTCAAGGCATAATGTACATGTATGGTAGGATGTGAATACAGTGGAGGTAAACCTAGGCATTGCGTGACGATGAGAGAGGTTTTGTCTCGATAGACATCATTTAGACCAGGTGAGGTCACCGCATGTGTGGGAGTTGTAACAAAAAGGCTAGCAAAGGCATATTGAGCAGGGCTGGAGTCTCTACAGTGAAAAAAGACAATAATCACTAACCAAAACAGCAATGGACCAGACATATTTACATTAGTGAGAGGCATACATAGCCGAATGATCATAGGGACCAGTGGGAGGCTAGGCGAGCTGGAGACACGGCGATTCAGACAGCTAGTGGGCCGGAGGCTAGCAGAAGGGCCTTAGGGGGGACATCGCGATGGAAGAAAGTCTGTTGTAGCTCCCTCGGACGGTTACGTCGGCAGACCAGTCGTATTGGATTGGCAGGGCTCCGTGTAGGCAGTAAAAGGGTCCAGGCCAATTGGCAAAATAGTTATTGTAGCCCAAGAAATTGGCTGATGGTCCTCTTCAGCTAGCAGCCCGATATGCTCTAGACAGCTAGCGGGCCGTGGCTAGCAGGCTAGCGGGTGGGCCTTCAGGGGACGTCGTGATGGAGGAGCCTGTTGATACCCCTCGGGCGGATTACCTCAGTAGACCAGTCGTGGTGGAATCGGCGGGGCTCCATGTCGGCAGTAAAAGGGGTCCAGGCCAATTGGCAAAATATTTATTGTAGCCCAAGGAGTGGCTGATGGACCTCTTAAGCTAGCCGGGGGCTGGGCCTAGCACGAGGCTAGTTACAGGCTCACTGGTGCTTGCTTCGGGACAGAGACATTAGCCAGGGGGGTAACCACTCGGAGCAGCTAGCTTCTTTTGGGGGTTCCCATTCTGAAGTATAGAAAATAGCAGATCCATACCACATTGGGTGAGGCGGGTTGCAGGAGAGTGTGTTGAAACTGAGGTTAAAATATTTAAAAAGATATACGAAGGGAAAAAAAGATATATACTTTGGACACAACAAGACGAAGACAAAGACGTCTGAACTGCTTCGCCATCTTGGTTCAACTAAATAATTGTTTCTACCGCAGTTTTTTTAATGATATCATGAAGAACTGAAAAAGTGTTGCTAGTGCTCTCAACTTTGCTGCCCTGAAGTTAACAAGTGCTATCGACAAAGATCAGTGGGAAAAAATTGTGATGGACTACATTCTGGATGATGATGTACACACACACTCATGAATTTATATAGAACTATTATACTTTCCCTCACACGTTACAATATTGCATGCTGACGACAACGCCCGCGTCGCGTGCGCGAGCATTGCAAAATAAATATACACATATATGTTATTCCATCATTGCTCCCACACTGCTCGCGCCCGTCAACGAGCGTCTGCGTAGCCAGGCGTTAAAATAGAACTTAGTTCTATTTGTGACGATTGACACGCTGCAAGTCCTGCCTCTCCCATCTCCTCATTGGTTTTTAGAGCATATACCCTCCTGAGTGATTGAAGATGAACTGAAGTCCACACTCCGTCCAGTTGGTGGTGGTAATACACCTTAAAGTTGGTTTCCAACCGCCGTATAAAGTCCAAAAAAGAAGAAGAAGCCTGAAGGAGGAGCGATTACTTGAAACAAACTTGGTTTACCCTTTTTATCTGTGGATTAATTGTCAGAGTAGAGGACCTTGTGCATTTCCGGTAAAATAACAACCCAAAGTTTATATCCCAGGACGAATTAGATAGCAACAGCTAGCTAGCTAAATTGCCTTAAATGTTTAATGCTTTTCGACCTGTCCCCAAATTAAAATAGTTGGTTCAGTGTTTGTTTTGATATTTCAACCTGCGTGTCCTGATCGCGTCTGGTGTGGATGGACAAAATCAACATGCGTGTGATGGCGCACGCACGGTGTGGTCAGCATGTTAAGCCCCGCATGCGTCATTATTGTCACCTCTGACCTTCCTCCTCTCTAACCATACCTGTTCCTGGACTCTGGATCTAAGTCTGACTGGATCAGTAGGCTTTGATCCAATTATCTGATCAAGCAGATAATCAATCTCATCTGTTCCAGTCTGGGTAAATCAAAGCCAGCGTGAAAGTGATCTTTCCTGAGCCACAGCGCACACACACATATGCACACACACACACACACACACCCGCACACACGTACACACGCGCACATACACGTACACACACACACACACACACACACACACACACACACCAATAAGTGTTCATTGTTCTGTATCAAAATATGTCTGACAATGTCTACAACCCTGTCTGAATATACATTTTAAGATTACATTTTTGTGAATCAGCACTCACTATGTATCTGATCTGAGATAGCGAAGGGCAAGCAGTTCTGACTGCTCATGTAATCACAGGCAAATAAAAGGCAGCCTTCACTCAACTGAACAATGAATGGCTCTAGTAAACAGTGCAAATGATGTATGATTGTGAAGAGCTTTAGTTAGACCTGGACTGCAGTGCAGTTGATTACAATCAGTGAATTTCAAATGAATTTCTAAGAAGGTCTGTCAGAATGTATGCTATACATCGTTATTTATAGCACACTTCCTGACAGACCTTTCTGTGAATACATGTGAAACTCTAGCATTAAAGGGGCAATCTGCAGTTGTTACATCCATTTAAAAAAAATCTTATAAATGAATGATGTACCCATTGATTCTTGAAGAACAGAACTTATAAATCCCTCATGAGCTTAGTTCAACTGTTGTACCCTGTCAGAACCCAAAAATAATCTTGTTTTACACCAATGTTTGTAAACAAAGTAAATGTAAACAAACACTACCTAGCCTCATAACATGGTTAAAACTATACTTTTTACATCATGGATGGTCAGCTCTTTCTTTGAATTTGAGAGCAGTTGCATTTCTCCAGCCCCATCCCTCAGCTTTTTACCAAAACAACAAGCTTTGTTATTCTTTCAACTGCTGATTGCTGGTTTAATGATCATAAGAATGTACAGGCTATTTTACATCATGTATTTTACTTGCTGTGCATGTACAGTGTGTTTATTACTTACTTGATTCGATTTATATTGCACTTATCCAGCTGCTTATCCAGCTGCTTAAAGAACCTTCCATTGTAAGTGCATCTGTATGTCTACTTAGCCTATGTGTGACCATGTGTGCAGACAGCAGAAAGAGTCAACCCATGTGCCAAATCAGCTCAGTCATGACTCACGCCCCTGCGGCTACTAAAGGAGGGCCTTTGGACCGACGTAACGGATCCAGTGCCAAGCTGTGTGTGTTGTGGCTATCCCCCTGCCTGCTTGGTCTTGTCACACACCGCACACAGAGAGATAATGGAAGGCATGCAGTGAGTACCTTATTCAGCCGGACATCAGCACATGGTTCACTGTCTTGTTAGAACAGTATCGATCAAGCCTGAAACGCTAACACTGGCCTGGCCGTCGGCCATGGAAGTATGTAGCTCACTGAATGATCTGTAATATGTCATTACATTCAGGGCTTCGATCAATCAGACATGCACTGCAGTGTTCCAATGGTAGGAACCAAACCTTTTATCCTGTAGTCAAACCAATGCTTCAGGGTACTGTAAAGGGCAGGTTGACTCATAGCATCTATGGGTTGACTTCTCTCACTGGTGCAGGTTCTAGTTTTCATATTAAGATACTCTATGTGTATGGACACCGGGCAGTCTGTGTAACAGTCTGTACACCAGCTCACCTGTACGTGACCTGGTTTCCTGGACATGAGTGGCATGGCCCCTTACTGCCATGGACAATGGATCATATCAGAATCGATAAACCAGTAAACCCTGCCAGTCAACACATGGTCCCTATTGTCAACAACAACTTTTCCTGCTCCTGACCTGAATCCTTTTCCATCATGCATTCAGCACAAAAGAAAGATGAACTGCATGTTCTTTACATATTTGAGAGAATACTATTCAGTATGTATGGTGTAAGTGCTCATTTCCCAGTATATTGTCTTTGTACCTCTGGTTCATTGCCAAGGGTTGGGAAAACCTTTAAAGACAATGTATGAGCTATTCAGAGCATCCATCAAAATAATATACACGGAGTACAAAACATTAGGAACAACGTCATAATATTGAGTTGCACTCCCTTTTTCCCTGAGAACAGCCTCAATTTGTCAGAGCATGGACTCTACAAGGTGTCGAAAGTGTTCCACAGGGATGCTGGCCCATGTTGACTCCAATGCTTCCCAGTTGTGTCAAGTTGTCTGGATGTCCTTTGGGTGGTGGTACATTATTGATACACACAGTAAACTGTTGAGCGTGAAAAACCCAGCAGCATTTCAGTTCTTGAAACACACAAACTGGTGCGCCTGGCTCCTACTACCATACCCCTTTCGAAGGCACTTAAATATTTTGTCTTGCCCAGTCACCCACTGAATGGCACACATACACAATTCATGTCTCAAGGCTTAAAAATCCTTCTTTAACATGTCTCCTCCCCTTCATCTACACTGATTGAAGTGGATTTAACAAGTGACACCAATAAGGGATCATGGCTTTCACCTGGATTCACCTGGTCAGTCATGGAAAGAGCAGGTGTTCCTAATGTTTTGTGCAGTGACATGCGGTCAGGGTAGGCAGGGAAGGCAATGCCTACCCTGTGAAAATGAATGAAAAATACTGCATGATCAAATCGATTTCTGAACTACTACTTCCCAAATGTGCAGGGATCTAGTAAAAAATGTGCAAGGAGGCCAGGGGAAAGGCAGTCTGGCTGAGTGCCTTTCTCCTGCTCTTCAGACTCCAAACTCAAGGCATTGACATGACTAGCACATGTGTGTTTCTATCTTATACTGCCAGCTAACAAAGGCAGAGCGCTTCGCTACCTTTCATGTGTCAATATGTCCCATTAATTTCCATTGCATTCAAATAATAAACCTTTGTGCGTATTGGCATGAAAAAAATGATGGGATAGGCAGGAGCATAGACAGAGCTCGGCCCTGCCTATGGACATTACACATTTGTTTTACTGCTAGCTAAAGTAAGCTGATCAGCTGATCATAACTAACATATTGCGTCTGAAATCGTTTTAGAAGTTGGATTTTCCAGCAAAACAGAGGGTGATAAGGGATGGAAGACCCACACCTGAGCTTAAGGACCTACAGTACATCAAATGAAGGGACAGAAAATAACACGATCATTTCACTCAGAGTGGTATCATCGGAAAGACTGGCTCTGTGGCTGCGCTGCTAGCAGCCGACTCTACTGCTTCCCCTGCCTGCTGTTCTGCACCAGTGACAGTGTGTGGACAAGAGCTGGTTACTGCAACTTGAATAACTTGCCTATAGCACTCAACAAGCATGAATAATCTGTGTCTCACATCCAAAGCTTACGGATAGATCTGGCATTGAATGAACAACGGAGATTGCACATCAGCATGCACAATGCAAAGGTAAAAGAGAACCGTGAGATTTTGAAAGATCTAGCTACATCGTGCATTTTGTTGGCATTTCATGGTAACAATGAGATTGCCAGCTCATCAAACAGGCCCAAGGGCAACTATGTGGAACTATTACATGCCTTGCTGAAAAAAAGGAACAGTTAGCAACCCATTTAGAAACGCCACCGTGTTTGCTTTTTGCACATGGCCTATGATGGAATTTTCAATGAAATTGACGCGCTCTTCCGTGTTCTGCAGAACAAAGTGATGGATATTGCTTTCTGAGGTACCCATATCAGCGAAGCAATGAACAGAAACAACAAGACTTTGATAGTTTCTATGAGCGATTCGAGCAGAAATGCAAGGAACTGGGCCTGGCAGAAAGAGAAACTCGTAGTAAACAGCCGATCAGAGTATAGGGGGCGAATCTACTACACCATACTGGACAATATCATTGTTCAGAGGAGAGCCAGGTTTGACCATTTTGGTGAACTTGACAAATCACATGGACAGCTCCTCAGCTTTTTTGTTACAGCATGACCTGACACAGACTGTCCCCAAGGTGACAAAGTTACTGCACCTGGTCCTCACTATACCAGCCACAACAGTATCTGAGACAAATAAAGACATACTGTCGAATCGGGACTGATCAAGGACGACTCTCATCCCTTGCCAACATCTCCATCACATCGAAACCGAGAGACTTTTAAAACTGAGAGCCAACAGGGAAAGTGCTTACCCTGCCTCAGACCTCACCACACTTCACTGAGCCCTACCATGCTCTGATCTATAGGGATGTCTTCAGGGATCATGTCAGGAAGTAACTCCTTGTTAGTAACTCCGGTAATAACTCCGACATATGTCTGGGTTGATTAATTAACACTTGGCTCTATGTAAACACATTAGACTTGACTCCATCAGTTCAGCTGTGGTACTCCCCAGACATTCTCATTCCAGGAGAGAAAAACAGGTTCAATTTATCTTTCTTGTCTCTCGTGTCTCTGCCTCCTCCCCTCCCACCTTCAGCATCATTGAGGACACGCTCTTCCCATATGCACCTGATGATAGATCATCTGTGCTAACGAGTACGCAGCAGACGGGTGATAATTTGCAGAGCGCTACACTTGAACACCATCCACCACCTGCACATGGGCCACAAGTCACGTGGATTAATGCCGGCACTGATGAAGGCACGGTGGAACCAATCCCAATGCAGAACACGACAAATGAAGCGTAAATCTAATTAACACACTGCCAGCAAACAATATAGAGAGACACAGGTAAACCACATGTGGAGCTACACAGTGACATGTCCACAGGTGGGTAGATGACTGGGATATAATTCACCAGTAATGTTTGTGGAAGGAGTAGGAGGGGGGGGGGTTGTTTTCCTACATTGATGAACATTAACTCAGCCTGATGAGGCTGCTGTGGTGGATGTTATGCTTATATACAATAATAATGGACAAAAAAAGCAAGGGTTCAGTACCAGATCAATTATGATGTCAGATTTCAGATGCTGACGATCTACTGGCGATCTACACATATTATACTCTAATTACTATCCACGACGAAGTGACATCAATTTTCCAAATATAAAAGATGAACGTACCGAACTACAAATTATCTGTATTATTGAAAGTCTAAAGTCCTAAACCAGAAATCCTGGATGGAAATCCTGGATGGAAGATGGAAGAGTATCTTGATAAAAACAGGAAACCAGACAAAACAGAATCTACTTACTTAACATTGGAGAAAACCCAGCATACACAAATACAGTCATTGAAAAACTCCAAAACCTCATTGACCTTGATGCTGAGGACTGAGGTCCTGTCAAGAGACTTCTCCAGCATGTGTACTGACCCCTGAACCTGCCATATGAGCTTTATGTATCCTTAGACCAGTTCCTCACACAAATCAAAATAAATAAACAATTATTGGTTGCATACACAATTAAGCAGATGTTATATTCGGTGCAGCAAAATGCTCCTCAAGCAATGCAGTAGAAATATTAGAACAAATCCAAATTACAGTCCAAATCAATCAAATGTATTTATATAGCCCTTCTTACATAAGCTGATGTCACAAAGTCCTGTACAGAAACCCAGCCTAAAACCCCAAAACAGCAAGCAATGCAGGTGTAGAAGCACGGTAGCTAGGAAAACCCCCCTAGAAAGGCCAGAACCTAGGAAGAGACCTAGAGAGGAACCAATCTATGAGGGGTGGCCAGTCCTCTTCTGGCTGTGTCGGGTGGAGATTATAACAGAACATGGCCAAGATGTTCAAATGTTCATAGATGACCAGCAGGGTCAAATAATAATAATCACAGTGGTTGTCGAGGGTGCAACAAATAACACTATACAATCTGTGCAAGGGATGAACGAACATAAAGATATACCATGTATGATATGTGCAACAATAGATATATTAGGGTGAGCTCTGTCTAGTGCAGTGGCGTGTATTCATGGATGCCAGGCTTCTCCAAAAAATTGACCCGGAAAAATAGGAAAAATATATATACTGTACCAGTCAAAAGTTTGAACACACATACTCATTCAAGGGTTTTTCTTTATTTTTACTATTTTCTACATTTTAGAATAATAGTGAAGACTTCAAAACTATGAAATAACACATGGAATCATGTAGTAACCAAAAAATTAAAATATTTTATATTTGCAATTTTTCAAAGTAGCCAGCCTTTGCCTTGATGACAACAGGAACACTCTTGGCATTCTCTCAACCAGCTTCATGAGGTAATCACCTGGAACACATTGTTAAATATTAATTTGTGGAATTTCTTTCCTTCTTAATCCGTTTGAGCCAATCAGTTGTGTTGTGACAAGGTAAGGGTGGTATACAGAAGATAGCCCTGGCATGCAGCAGGTATACAATGTATAAAATAGTACAAATAAACCAAAAACCCTTGAATGAGTAGGTGTGTCCAAACTTTTGACTGGTACTGTAATTACTTGCAGAGTGGAGTCTTTTGTTTAGACATGTAGCTAGCTAGGTAAACAATTAACCATAATCACAACTCAAACGTTACTACCCTGCATGAATCTGCAGGTAACTAACCAACCAGGTTCAACCAGGTTCAGCAAACTTCCAAGATGGCGTAGCAGTCGGACGTGTGTTTTGTCTTGTCCCGTGTAAATATAGTTTTTCCTTGTTTTCTTTCGTATATATTTTAATATCACTTTCCATCTACGGACTGAATATACTCTCCTGCAACCCGCCTCACCTAATGTGGTACGGATCTGCTATTTGTTATACTTAAGAATTGGAACCCCCATCAAAAGTGGCTACTATCTAGTAGTCAGTTAGCCATCTGCTAGGCCCATCTCCCGGATAGCCGAAGAGGTCCATTAGCCACTATTTGGGCTTCAATACCTATTTTGCCGATAGGCCTGGACCCCCGCCGACCCATCATGACTGAACTACCGACGTGATTCGCCTGAGGGGGTTTCTCAACTGGCTCCTCCGTCGCGACGTCCCCTGAATGCCCATCCTCTAGCCTGCTAGCCGCGGCCCGCTAGCTGTCTAGAGCACATCAGACTGTGAGCTTAAGAGGCCCATCGGACAAATTATTTGGCCACTATACCTATTTTGCCAATTGGCCTGGTTTACCACACGGAGCCCTGATGATCCGCCTGCCAACATAAAAGCACGAGGGGGCCACAACAGACTTTCTTCCATCGCGACGTCCCTCAAAGGCCCTTCTGCTAGCTTGCTAGCCCCGGCCCGCTAGCTGCCTGAAGCCACTCACTGGACTCCTATGATCACTTGGCTACGCATGCCACTCCCTAACGTCAATATGCCTTGTACATTGCTGTTTTGGTTAGTAAATATTGCCTTATTTCACTGTAGAGCCTCTAGCCCTGCTCAATACGCCTTAGTTAACACTTTTGTCCCACCTCCCACACATGCGGTGACATCACCTGGTTTAAATGATATTTCTAGAGACGATATCTCTTTCATCGTCACTCTATGCACAGGTTTACCCCAACTGTATTCACATCCTACTATTCCTTTGTCTGTACATTATGCCTTGAATCTATTCTACCGTGCTCAGAAATCTGCTCCTATAATAACTCTCTGTTCTGAACGTACTAGACGACCAGTTCTTTTAGCCTTTAGCCGTACCCTTATCCTACTCCTCCTCTGGTGATGTGGAGGTTAATCCAGGCCCTGCAGTGCCTAACTCCACTCCCATTCCCCAGGCGCTCTCATTTGTTGACTTCTGTAACCGTAAAAGCCTTGGTTTCATGCATGTTAACATTAGAAGCCTCCTCCCTAAGTTTGTTTTATTCACTGCCCTAGCACACTCTGCCAACCCGGATGTCCTAGCCGTGTCCTGGCTTAGGAAGACCACCAAAAACCCTGAAATTTCCATCCCTAACTATAACAATTTCCGACAAGATAGAACTGCCAAAGGGGGCGGAGTTGCAATCTACTGCAGGAATAGCCTGCAGAGTTCTGTATTACTATCCAGGTCTGTGCCCAAACAATTTGAGCTTGTACTTTTAAAAATCCACCTCTCCAGAAACAAGTCTCTTACCGTTGCCGCTTGCTATAGACCACCTTCTGCCCCCAGTTGTGCCCTTCACACCATATGGGAATTGATTGGCCCCCATCTATCTTCAGAGCTCGTGCTGTTACGTGACCTAAACTGGGACATGCTTAATAACACCGCAGCCATCTTACAATCTAAGCCTGATGCCCTCAATCTCACACAAATTATCAATGAACCCACCAGGCACAACCCCAAATCCGTAAACACGGGCACCCTCATAGACATCATCCTGACCAACCTGCCCTCCAAAGTTCTATTCAGTTCTGGGACACTGAATAGTCCGTGGAGAATAAGAGCACCTCCTCCCAGCTGCCCACTGCTCTGAGGCCAGGAAACACTGTCAACACCGATAAATCCGTGATAATTGAGAATTTCAATCAGCATTTTCCTACGGCTGGCCATGCTTTCCACCTGGCTACCCCTACCCCGGTCAACAGCCCTGCACCCCTCACTGCAACTTGCCCAAGCCTCCCCATTTCTCCTTCACCCAAATCCAGATAGCTGATGTTCTGAAAGAGCTGCAAATTCTGGACCCTTACAAATCAGCAGGGCTAGACAATCTGGACCCTCTCTTCCTAAAATATCTACCGAAATTGTTGCAACCTCTATTACTAGCTTGTTCAACCTCTCTTTCATATCGTTTGAGATCCCCAAAGATTGGAAAGCTGCCGCGGTCATCCCCCTCTTCAAATGGGGAGACACTCTAGACCCAAACTGCTACAGACCTATATCTATCCTACCCTGCCTTTCTAAGGTCTTCGAACGCCAAGTTAACAAACAGATCACCGACCATTTCGAATCCCACCGTACCTTCTCCGTTATGCAATCTGGTTTCAGAGTTGGTCATGGGTGCACCTCAGCCACGCTCAAGGTCCTAAACGATATCATAACCGCCATCAATAAAAGACAATACTCTGCAATTGTATTCATCGACCTGGCCAAGGCTTTCGACTGTCAATCCTCACATTCTTATCGGCAGACTCAACAGCCTTGGTTTCTCAAATGACTGCCTCGCCTGGTTCACCAACTACTTCTCTGACAGAGTTCAGTGTGTCAAATCGGAGGGCCTGTTGTCCGGACCTCTGGCAGTCTCTATGGGGGTGCCACAGGGTTCAATCCTCGGGCCGACTCTTTTCTCTGTATACATCAATGATGTCGCTCTTGCTGCTGGTGATTCTCTGATCCACCTCTACGCAGACAACACCATTCTGTGTACATCTGGCCCTTCTTTGGTCACTGTGTTAACTAACCTCCAGACGAGCTTCAATGCCATACAACTCTCCTTCAGTGGCCTCCAACTGCTCTTAAATGCAAGCAAAACTAAATGCATGCTCTTCAACCGATGGCTGCCCACACCTTCCCACCCTTCCAGCATCACTACTCTGGACGGTTCTGACTTAGAATATGTGGACAACTACAAATACCTAGGTGTCTGGTTAGACTGTAAACTCTCCTTCCAGACTCACATTAAGCATCTCCAATCCAAAATGAAATCTAGAATTGGCTTCCTATTTCGCAACAAAGCATCCTTTACTAATGCTGCCAAACATACCCTAGTAAAACTGACTATCCTACCAATCCTTGACTTCGGCGATGTCATTTACAAAATAGCCTCCAACACTCTACTCAGGAAATTGGATGCAGTCTATCACAGTGCCATTTGTTTTGTCACCAAAGCCCCATATACAGTGGGGAGAACAAGTATTTGATACACTGCCGATTTTGCAGGTTTTCCTACTTACAAAGCATTTAGAGGTCAGTAATTTTTTATCATAGGTACACGTCAACTGTGAGAGACGGAATCTAAAACAAAAATTCAGAAAATCACATTGTATGATTTTTAAGTAATTAATTTGCATTTTATTGCATGACATAAGTATTTGATCACCTACCAACCAGTAAGAATGCCAGCTCTCACAGACCTGTTAGTTTTTCTTTAAGAAGCTCTCCTGTTCTTCACTCATTACCTGTATTAACTGCACCTGTTTGAACTCGTTATCTGTATAAAAGACACCTGTCCACACACTCAATCAAACAGACTCCAACCTCTCCACAATGGCCAAGACCAGAGAGTTGTGTAAGGACATCAGGGATAAAATTGTAGACCTGCACAAGGCTGGGATGGGCTACAGGACAATAGGCAAGCAGCTTGGTGAGAAGGCAACAACTGTTGGCGCAATTATTAGAAAATGGAAGAAGTTCAAGATTACGGTCAATCACCCTCGGTCTGGGGCTCCATGCAAGATCTCACCTCGTGGGGCATCAATGATCATGAGGAAGGTGAGGGATCAGCCCAGAACTACACAGCAGGACTTGGTCAATGACCTGAAGAGAGCTGGGACCACAGTCTCAAAGAAAACCATTAGTAACACACTAAGGTCCCCCTGCTCAAGCCAGCGCATGTCCAGGCCCGTCTGAAGTTTGCCAATGACCATCTGGATGATCCAGAGGAGGAATGGGAGAAGGTCATGTGGTCTGATGAGACAAAAATAGAGCTTTTTGGTCTAAACTCCACTCGCCGTGTTTGGAGGAAGAAGAAGGATGAGTACAACCCCAAGAACACCATCCCAACCGTGAAGCATGGAGGTGGAAATATCATTCTTTGGGGATGCTTTTCTGCAAAGGGGACAGGACGACTGCACCGTATTGAGGGGAGGATGGATGGGGCAATGTATCGCGAGATCTTGGCCAACAACCTCCTTCCCTCAGTAAGAGCATTGAAGACGGGTCGTGGCTGGGTCTTCCAGCATGACAACGACCCAAAACACACAGCCAGGGCAACTAAGGAGTGGCTCCGTAAGAAGCATCTCAAGGTCCTGGAGTGGCCTAGCCAGTCTCCAGACCTGAACCCAATAGAAAATCTTTGGAGGGAGCTGAAAGTCCGTATTGCCCAGCGACAGCCCCGAAACCTGAAGGATCTGGAGAAGGTCTGTATGGAGGAGTGGGCCAAAATCCCTGCTGCAGTGTGTGCAAACCTGGTCAAGAGCTACAGGAAACGTATGATCTCTGTAATTGCAAACAAAGGTTTCTGTACCAAATATTAAGTTCTACTTTTCTGATGTATCAAATACTTATGTCATGCAATAAAATGCAAATTATTTACTTAAAAATCATACAATGTGATTTTCTGGATTTTTGTTTTAGATTCCGTCTCTCACAGTTGAAGTGTACCTATGATAAAAAATTACAGACCTCTACATGCTTTGTAAGTAGGAAAACCTGCAAAATCGGCAGTGTATCAAATACTTCTTCTACCCACCACTGCGACCTGTGTGCTCTCGTTGGCTGGCCCTCGCTTCATATCCGTCGCCAAGCCCACTGGCTCCAGGTCATCTATAAGTCGTTGCTAGGTAAAGCCCACCTTATCTCAGTTCACTGGTCACCATAGCAGCACCCACCTGCAGCACGCACTTCAGCAGGTATATTTCACTGGTCACCCCCAAAGCCAATTTCTCCTTCAGCCGCTTTTCCTTCCAGTTCTCTGCTGCCAATGACTAGAACGAACTGCAAAAATCACTGAAGCTGGAGACTCATATCTCCCTCACTAGCTTTAAGCACCAGCTGTCAGAGCAGCTCACAGGTCACTGCACCTGTACATAGCCAATCTGTAAATAGCCCATCCAACTACCTCATCACCATATTGTTATTTATTTATTTTGCTCCTTTGCACCCCAATACCGCTACTTGTACACTCATCTTCTGCACATCTATCACCCCAGTGTTTATTAATTTTCCATACTGTAATAATTTCACCACTATGGCTTATTTATTGCCTCACCCCCCTTATCCTACCTCATTTGCACACACTGTATATAGAATTTCTCTATTGTATTATTGACTGTATGTTTGTTTATTCCATGTGTAACTCTGTGTTGTTGTTTGTGTCGCACTGCTTTGCTTTATCTTGGCCAGGTCGCAGTTGCAAATGAGAACTTGTTCTCACCTGGCCTACCTGGTTAAATAAAGGTGAAATAAAAAAAATTACAAAAAAGTTAGCTAGCTAACATTAGGCTATATCTAGCAAGGCAAATGGCTTTGAGATATGAATAATATTACTACACAGGTCATATATGTAATGTTAGCTAGCTAGCCAGCCAGCTAACGTTAGCTAGATAGCTAATAGTACTCTTTAACTTGGGGCTCCGGTCTAAAGTACTGCATCTCAGTGCTAGAGGCGTCACTACAGACCTGATTCAATTCCAGGCTGTATCACAACCGGCCGTGATTGGGAGTCCCATAGAGTGGCGCACAATTGGCCCAGCGTTGTCCGGGTTAGGGTTTGGCCGGGGTAGGCAGTCATTGTAAATAAGAATTTGTTCTTAACTGGCTTGCCTAGTGAAATAAAGGCTCAATTAAAATAAAAAACTTGAAATTAAAATGACTTTGACAAAATTAGAAACGTGTAATATCTGAAAATATAACTAGCTAGATTCTCTTACCCATATACATGGATGGACACGTCTCCCTCTCTGTCACGGATGCCAAGGTTACCCTTAGTTTGAAGATGCAATCCAGAGCCTTTTATGTGTTCTCTTTTTGACTCTGTCTGTATATTTGCAATCAAACACTATAATTTTTGCCATCTCCTTAGCTATCATACTCTTATTCCACTGATTTCAAAACTCAGTCCTCCAGAAAGTGGGGAGCAACACTTACGCAATTCTACTATGTGATGTCTTTCAAAAAAGCATCATTAGAAAAGATTACCTACACATACTGACCAGCATATTATAGACAGAAAAGTGTTGCATGGCAGACCAATACGAACTCACCTCTCAGCACGTCCAGCCCATCCATTATCTCAGCCAATCATGGCTAGCAGGATGGTTGCTGACTTTTTCCATGGCTAAACCAACAAGGCTCGTAATTTAACAATTCTATTCATATTTACAGATGGCATACAAGTTTGTTATTAAGGAACATGAAAGTTCACAGGCATTTCTGGCAAAAAAACACATTTTAATTTTAAAAAAAGTTTACGTTCAAATGCCTCTCCTGTGAAGTATTGACGTGTGACATACGCCCAGTTTCCTGAAACGAGTCACAATTGCCTTTGTTTTTGGGAAGAATTATGTGAGGTTTTATGTGTTGTTATTGGAGGTGCGTCTTGGTCAGTTTAGCTCAGAAAATGCCACCCTCGTCAATCTGGCGCCTCCTAATCCTGCTTAATGAGCGGGCCGCCCGTGGATGGGACCATGTCAGGTCCTTGGTGATGTTTATTGGACGGAACTTGAAGCTTTTGACCCTCCCTACTGCAGTCCTGTCGATATCGATGGGTGCGTGCTCTCCCTTCTGTCTCCTGTAGTCCATGATCAGCTCCTTGGTTTTGTTGACATTGAGGGAGAGGTTATTATCCTGGCACCACTCTGCCAGGGCTCTAACCTCCTGCCAGGGCTCTAACCTCCTCCCTGTAGGCTATCTCATCATTGTTGGTGATCAGGCCTACCACTAACACGTCGTCAGCAAACTTGATGATTGAGTTGGAGTCGTGCGTGGCCCCGTAGGTGGCCTTACTGGATAAATAAAACCCACCTACCGTACAATAATACCTATCTGAATTATGAAAGACCTCATTCAGACTACACACCAAGGAAAATTCATCAGAAAAGGAAAGGGCGCTTTGTGAAGACATATTCCCTTGAAGTGGGAACTGTGAAGGCATTCTCTAAAGAATCAGTTGTTTCTCTGCTAGTTACTTATTTAGACTCCTGGACAGTCAGCGTGGCTGTGGTTAATCATTGATGCTGCCTTGATGCCTTTGAGAGGGTGAAATGCCATGTAGCCATTGTTGGCTCCTATACAAAGAGTGTCAGACCACGGGCTCCAGTTGGTGTCCCACTGAGACTAGCAGACACACAGGTCTTCAGACGAGACAACAGGCCTCCCTCTTTGCATCGCTCTCTTTCAGACTCCTGATACAGACAATGAAGAAGAATTGACTTATTAATAATCCTGTTTCCTGGCATTTAGGAGAGAATGACAGTGAAAGACCAATGCTGAACGAACCAGCTCAATATTGAAGCTCATGCAAACAAACACACTCAGTGCAGTAAATCCACAAACAAATAAATAGAGCCGGGACGATACCAGTATCACAATACTCATTAGTATCGTGGCAAGGAAACAAAACACAAAGCAGATTAAACTTCTTTAGGAAAACAGCCCTAATGTTGGAAACAAACATCATTGTGTTGCCTAGTTAAATAAAGGTGAAATAAACATTTAAAAAATGTAATGTTGTCATCCAGAGTCACATTTATTTATTTTCCAATCTATAGCACACATTATTTTACAAACAGCAGGTTTTTAAAGGATCAAAGAGTTTGGTCTGCTTAGTGGTTTCATTTTTTCCATGGAAAATATAGTGTAATAGTGGTATCGTTCCGGCCCTACAAATAAGTGCAACTGTTGAACGAAAGCTATTTAAATTACATGCAAACAAAGTGAATGAGCCTGAGGGTCAGAGTCCAAAATTGGTGGGGATCTCCTCACTGACACGATAGGAGAGACAAACTGGGGCAATGAGTCAATGAAGAATGAGTCAGGAAAATATACAATCGTGTTGTTTACCCATAGAGATGGCCTTGAAAAAAAACTATAGAACTGTTCGTAGGGGAGAGTGAAAACCTTCCCCGGTTTGTCTCTAGCTGCCATGGTAGATATATTGTTTTATTTATTGGTGTACCTTTATTTTGACAGGGAGTCATATTGAGACAGAGGTCTATGTTTTTCTCTTTTTCAATACAAAAAATACACACGTAAAATATACGAATATGAAATGCCAAACAGAAATCGGAGGCACCAATACATCAAATTGTAGAGCATTTTTAAGATTTGTCCACAAGTGAGGTGTACAAAAATGAAAAGCTTTTTTGGCTAACTCTGCAGTGACCAAAGGAATTCCTTGTGACCAGGTAATATAGATGTTTTTGTAAAAGAGCTTTTTAAATAAAAAGAATACAATGCTTCGACCTATGCGACATCAGAGAGGGCCAACCTATAACTATCATCCCTGCATTCCTGCATACCAGAAAATTTCTGGTAGAGAATGCAGGGATGAGTACTAGACCTGTCGCCCGTAATAAAAGTAAGTGTCCTATAAACTGCATCTAAAGTTTTTAAGAAAGTGGCAGTTGCATTCATATAGATGATGTCACCATAGTCTAGTACCGGTAGGAACTTTCTACTATTCTACTATTATCATGTGGTGGATATGATGGAGATCATGTGATCAAATGCAAATCTCAAGATTTTGAGTCAAGACTCTAGAGAAGGTTGATGGGATGGTGAGAGAAAACGGATGGCGGATATGGCCATGAAAATAACAAGATATTCCAGAAGGCTGACAACAATCAGAGAGGAGCCAGATAAAACATTGAAGCAACAGACAGACATAGATGAGGCCAGAGAGTAGGCAGAGCAGATGCTCACAGGAGATTTTCTACAGGCTGTGGCGAGAACAACATATACAAGGGGAGCAATTTCCTCTGTCCATGTGTATGGTGGAAAGAGTGAGGGGCTGCGCGCAGATAGGTCAGGGAGGTGCAGCTCTACAATCAAACATAACCTAAATGTTAAAAGTGACTGCTCGAAGTGCCGTAATAGGAGCAGCGACATATGGGTGTGCTATCCTGACAAAACACAGAGAGACTTTGGTCAGACAATTACTACCATCAGCAGTGATCAATTATAGTAATTGTTAACCCTTTTCTTGTTACACTTTATGGTAGCTTCTATGATCTGGCAAATCTGATCATCATAACTGTGTTCTCAAAATATGAAAACATGGGTTAAGATTGTAGTGGTGCAGTGTATAAAGCAAACATTTTACCCTATCAATGGCTCACTTTATGCAAGTTCTAGGCACATGTATTTCTGCACATATTTAAACTTATGATATTTTCAACAAAAGAAAAATCTAAATAATGACCTCTTGGTGTTACTTCATTCTACAGTAAAGTAAAACATTAAAGTGGCCATATGTAACTTTTTGGCCTACCTGACTAAATTATAGTTATAGATATATCATTCTAGTCTAAGAAGGAGTAGATCTGTTCTATATGCGCTATTTCTATGCTTACCATTCTTAAGTTATGTTTTTGAATGTTTTACTTTTGGTTTTGTACACCAGCTGAAACAACAATATTTTTGGTAATGGAAAAAGTATTTCACAGCGGTTTAGATAGTACAATAATTCTCTACTATACTATGATATTTTGTCACAAACTGAAATTAGGCGAAATATTTAAGTTTTAGCAACCAGGAAATGGCGGAACAATTTCTACATAGTGCAACTTTAAATTGTGAGGTAAAAAGGTGTTGCCTTGTTTTATGAGTTGTGTGCTGACACATCATATTGTCACATGGAATAACGCGGTAGAGACGAAACAGGTATGGGGAGTAAAACATTTAATATAGAATGGACATGGAACGAGCCAGGAACAGCGTCAGCAAACGAGTAACACAAACAAAAAACAATCAATGCAGAAGCGGGGAACAGAGCTGGGGAACTGACACATATAGGGGAGTTAATAACAGGTGATGAGTGAGTCCAGGTGAGTCCAATATCGCTGATGTGCGTGACGAGGCAAGGCAGGTGTGCGTAATGGATGGAAGGAGTGCGTGATGCAGGGCGCCCTCAAGCGCCAGGGGGGGAAGAGTGAGAGCAGACGTGACACATATACTGTATTAATACAAAAAATATATGTTAAAAGTGAAATATTAGCTTTGTCTGAAGCCCCCCCAAAAAACATGACCTGAAAGTGACTCATTAGCCTTGCTGGCTTCACTTTTGTCAGCTGGTTGGTTATGGTAGAGTTTCTGCCATAACAATGAGAGTCGTTGTCCCAATGGCAGGAAGGCAGGTGATGTGCTTATCGGTCTGCTTATCGTGGACAGATTTTGCCTGTAAACCTTCTCACTTCGCCTCTTCCTCTCTGGTTATGCTGTCAAGCAGGAAAGCGTGTTTGGGACACTCATAGTCGGTAGGTAGTTGTCTTTTGTGTCGGTGCACAAAGGTTTAATAATGTTAGCCAGGTAGCTAGTGAGCCAGCTAACATTAACAACTAATTTAGCTAGCTAGCTAGATAAAAGTTTCCTTATGCCCTTTTTCTGCAGATCATTGCAAGTAACATAGTTTGTCTCTTAGCTAGCTAACTTTACACGTTGCACATAGGCACAAGTTAGCTAGCCACCTAGCTACAGGGCCATCAGAAAATATTCACACCCCTTGACTTTTTCCAGATTTTGTTATGTTACAAAGTGGAATTTCATTTAATTTAACTGTCATTTTTGTCATTGATCTACACATAATACTCTAATGTCAAAGTGGAAGAAAAATTCTAACATTTAAAAAATGTATTATGGAAAATAAAACACTAATAGGGAAAGGGGAAACCTAATCAGTTGCACAACTGAATGCACTCAACCAAAATGTAACCCAACCCCTCTGAATCAGAGCGTTGCGGAGGGCTGCTTTAATTGAAGCCCACGTCATCGGCGCCCAGGGAACAGTTTCTGTTTGGGGTTAACTGCCTTGCTCAAGGGCGGAACGGAAGAATTTTCCACCTTGCAGGCTTAAACCAGCGACCTTTTCAGTTACTGGCCCAACTTTCTTAACTGCTAGACTACCTGCCACTCTGTATCTTGATTAGATAAGTATTCAACCCCCTGAGTCAACACATGCTAGAATCACCTTTGGCAGCGATTACAGCGTTATGTCTTTCTGGGTACGTCTCTAAGAGCTTTGCACACCTGGATTGTAAAATATTTGCCAATTTTTCTTAAATTCTTCAAGCTCTGTCAGGTTGGCTGTTGATCAATGCTAGATAGTCATTTTCAAGTCTCACCATAGATCTTCAGGCCAATTTAAGTTAAAACTGTAACTAGGCCACTCAGGAACATTCAGCGTCGTCTTGGTAAGAAACTCCAGTGTATATTTGGACTTGTGTTTCAGGTAAGGGTCCCGCTGAAAGGTGGAAAGCAGACTGAACCAAGTTTTCCTCTAAGATTTTGTCTGTGCTAAGCTCTATTCCATTTAATTTTATCCTTAAAAACTCCCTAGTCCTTGCCAATGACAAGCATACCCATAACCAGTGGCAGCTCTGTAAATTTCATAAAATTAAAAAGTGAAACATTAAAAAAGTCCTTTTTAGATAAAACTATACTAAATACTGTATATTCACGTCACCAAATAATTGATCTGTTTTGCAATGAAATCCTACAGTAGCCTCAGCAGACTCTGAAGGGTAGCACCATGGTTTAGCTGGAGGACAGCTAGCTTCTGCCCTCCTCTACATACATTGACTTAAATATAAAACCTAGGAGGCTCTTGGTTCTCACCCCCTAGCATAGATTTACACAGTCATAATGACAACTTCCGGAGGGCGTCCTCTGACCTATTAGAGCTCTTGCAGCATGAAGTGATATGTTGTCCACCCAATCAAAGGATCAGTGAATTAATCTAATACTGAAAACATAAGCTACAGCTAATCAGCACTGCAGTGCATAAAATGTGGTGAGTAGTTGACTCAAAGAGAGAGAAAGACAATAGTTGAACAGTTTAATTTCTTCAAAAATTGAGGAGAATCAAGAGAGAGAGAGTGAGAGAGCATTCGGAAAGTATTTGGACCCCTTCCCTTTTTCTGCATTTTGTTACGTTACAGTCTTATTCTAAAATGGATTCAATAAATTAAAATCCTCATCAATATACATACAATACCCCATAATGACAAAATAAAAACAAGTTTATAAATGTTGGCAAATTTATAAAAAAATTTAAAACAGAAATATCTTCTTTACATAAGTATTCAGACCCTTTGTTGTGAGAACCAAAATTGAGCTCAGCTGCATCCTATTTCCATTGATCATCCTTGAGATGTTTCTACAACTTGATTGGAATATGTGGTAAATTCAATTGATTGGACATGATTTGGAAAGGCACACACCTGTCTTTATAAGGTCCCACAGTTGAGTGCATGTCAGAGCAAAAACCAAGCCATGAGGTCGAAGGAATTGTCCGTAGAGCTCTGAGACAGGATTGTGTTGAGGCACAGATCTGGGAAAGGGTACCAAATAATGTCTGCGGCATTGAAGGTCCCCAAGAACACAGTGGCATCCATCATTCTTAAATGGAAGAAGTTTGTAACCAACAAGACTCTTCCTAGAGCCGGCCGCATGGCCAAACTGAGCAATCGGGGGAGAATGGCCTTGGTTAGGGAGGTAACCAAGAACCTGATGGTCACTCTGACAGAGCTCCAGAGTTCCTCTGTGGAGATGGGAGGAGCTTCCAGAAGGACAACCATCTATGTAGCACTCCACCAGTGGTAGAGTGGCCAGATGGAAGCCACTCCTCAGTAAAAGTCACATGACAGGCACCTAAAAGACTCTCAGACCATGAGAAACAAGATTCTCTGGTCTGATGAAACCAAGATTGAACTCTTTGGCCTGAATGCCAAGCGTCACGTCTGGGGGAAACCTGGCACCATCCCTATGGTGATGGCATCATGCTATGGGGCGGTTTTTCAGCGGCAGGGACAGGGAGATGAATGGAGCAAAGTACATAGTACATTAATGAAAACCTGATCCAGAGCACGCAGGACCTCAGACTGGGACGAAGCTTATAGCATCATACCCTAATTTTGCTTCAACAAAGTACTGAGTAAAGGATCTGAATAGTTATGTGAATGTGATATGAGTTTTTTATTTTTAATACATTTTCCAAAAAAACTAACTTTTTGCTATGTCATTATGGGGTATTGTTTGTAAATTGATGAGGGGGAGAATGAATAAGGCTGTAACATAGCAAAATGTGGAAAAGTCAAGGGGTCTGAAATCTTTCTGAATGCACTGTATATTTGGTTGTATTTTTTTTACTTTCACTTTCACCTAGCTAGCAAATACAGATAGCTAGTTAGCCTACTCAAACATGCTGCTCAACCAAATAGGGATGCTACAGTATGTTAGCTAGCTGGCTAAGGCTATCCAACACTGGAACTCTTCCAAGTCAACGTAAGATTTTGGTTTAATTAATTTATTGCAACGAGGCCCACCGCTGTAACTGCTAAACTGCTGTCTGACTGTACTCCATGATTGTAGCGGGTTTACTAATGCCTTAGCTCTAGTAGCTATGTTGACTATGAGGTGACAACAATGTGTAGCGGTTAGCAGTCATGATATGAAGGTTTGGCTCTGAAAGCTTTTTTTGCCTGATCACAGACAGCTGATGTGTTGTGCACTGAAGTCCATAAGCAAAGGGAAAATGTGAGTGGAGGAGTTGTGAGAAGGAATTATATACACAACGAGTAAAGTGATCATGCTGTCTTTATATGGCTGCTATGAAAGTGAATTGTGTTTGCGAGTGATTAGGGGTGTATTCATTCCGCAAATTCTGTTGAAAAAAAAAGTTTCTTAAACGGAAGCAAACTGAACACACATACCTGAATTTGTCTAATAGAAACTCTATTTTGCAACTGTTGGACTAATGATTACACCCTAGATCAGCTAGATGCAAGCAACAGTGTGCAAGGCGGTATCGAATGTGTCACTGTCTGTCACCTTGATTACTCAAAATTCTCCCGACCTGTGCACCTACGTTGTAAACTTTCACACATAGGCTAGGTTGTAGCAACCTCATGATCGGTAAAGGGAAAATTCTGCTATCATGTAGTAGCCTAAACCTATTGATGTTACATTGAGTTGGGTGAATGGAATATGAATGAGTCATCCAATATGCTGTAATAGAAATAAGGCCATGATATTAAAATAAATCATCCTCCCTCATTTTAAACGGCACTGACTGCCACAGCCCATAATAACATGATAACAGCCACCACCATGCTTGAAAATATGAAGAGTAGTACTCAGTGATGTGCTGTGTTGAATTTGCCCCAAACATAACGCTCTGTATTCAAGACATAATGTTCATTTCTTACAGTTTTAACTTAGTGCCTTATTGCAAACAGGATGCATGTTTTGGAATATCTTTATTCTATACAGGTTTCCTTCTTTTACCTCTGTCATTTAGGTTAGTATTGTGGAGTAACTACAATGTTGTTGATCCATCCTCAGTTTTCTCCTATCACAGCCATTAAACTATGTAACTGTTTTAAAGTCACCATTGGTTAAATCGGTTTCCTTCCCCTCCAGCAACTGAGTTAGGAAGGACAACTATATCTTTGTAGTGACTGCGTGTATTGATACACCATCCAAAGTGTCACGACTTCCGCCGAAGTTGGTCCCTCTCCTTGTTCGGGCGGCGTTCGGCGGTCGACGTCACCGGCATTCTAGCCATCGCCAATCCACTTTTCATTTCCATTTGTTTTGTCTTTGTTTTACACACCTGGTTTCAATTCCCCAATTCCCCAATTACATGTTCATTATTTAACTCTCTGTTTTCCCCATGGTTTTTGTGCGTGATTGTTTTATGTATGTTCGGTCCGTTATTGTGGGCTCGGTATTACGACATGTTATTGGAATATTTGAGTAAAGTTATTTGTGTTCCTCATCTCTGCTGTCCTGCGCCTGACTCCTCTGCACCAGCTACACCCAGACCATTACACAAAGTGTAATTAATAACTGCACCATGCTCAAAGGGATAATCAATGTCTGCTTTTTTTTTACCCATCTACCAATGGGTCCCCTTCTTTGCAAGGTACTGCTCGACTGAGGGACCTTACAGATAATTGTATGTGTGGTGTACAGAGAGGAGGTAGTCATTAAATAATTATTTTAAACACTACTATTGCACATAGAGTGAGTTCTTGCAACTTATTATGTGACTTGTTGAGCAAATTTAGGCTTTCCATAACAATGTGGTTGAATACTTCGACTTAAGACATTTCTGCTTTTAATTTTTTATTCATTTGTAAACTTTTCCGAAAACATAATTCCACTTTGATATTATGAGGTATTGTGTGTAGGCCAGTGACATAAAATCTCTATTTCATACATTTTAAATTCAGGCTGTAACACAACAAAATGTGAAAAAAGTCAAGGGGTGTGAATACTTTCTGAAGGCAGGGTGGGTGAGTGAGTGGGAGTCAGTGCAAAAAGTTTCTTCAGAGCAGGTGTGAAGAGTCGTTGAAAATAGTCTCTAATGGGCAGGTGACTGTCTGTGGTCTATTGAACAATCAGATGTTCTGGGTAGGGCTGCAGTGGAGGTAGATGATTGCTCCGGTTTTTGTTCTGACTGCGCTTTTTCTGCCCATAAGCGTGCTTGGCCCTAATCCGGTCCTCAAACTGGGGAACGCCAGGGTGGGGAGGTTATAAAAAATGCATCAGGGTCCTCTGGGTCATGACCCCATGCCTTCAGTTGCCCCCGCAAATCGCTGCTTCTCTTCAGCAGAGAGTTCTTTTGACCAACTGGCAAGAGCTTGTGAAATTAATTAACAAACTTGAATATCAAAGCAGAAAAAACACACTATAAAATCTGTGTCAAATTTGTACTTGTACAGTATTTAAAATGTATGGATTGGTTTACATTTACATTTACATTTAAGTCATTTAGCAGACGCTCTTATCCAGAGCGACTTACAAATTGGTGCATTCACCTTATGATTTACGTTTATAAACATACCTGTCTCTGGTGAAGCTGCCTTTGTTTCTTTGCTGTCTGAGGTTTCTGACGACTTATGCCTCTGTCTTTCAGTCCAATACCAATTTGCAGCTGCATTTGAGGAGTCAGTGTAGTTTATTAGCCATGGCTATATGCATCAAAATCCTTGTGAAAATTGTAAGATGTAGAACTGTTATAGTCAGTCCATGTCTTTATTGGACTACTCCCCTTCATAATCTGCCATGCTCCACTATCCATCTGTGTATCGTAATCTCAGTTGACTGACCAGCAGACCCAGTACACATGTGTTGTGTGGACTCTTCTTCCTGAAACATGAAATTCAGTTCATGCATGATGTTCCCACCACTATTTCATGTAACAATGCTAAGATAACCATCATACTATAACATACCCTGATGGCTTTAAAAAATAAATAATACACATATATGTATATATACACATATACAGTATATATACATGTACTGTATACAGTACAAGTCAAAGGTTTGGCCACACCTACTCATTCTGTCACGCCTGCCCCCGCTCTCCCTCCCTGGCACTCGAGGGCGCCAGGCTGCCCAGCACTACGCACTCCTGCCACCATCATTATACGCAACTGTTTCCCTCGTCACGCACATCAGCGATTCATTGGACTCAATCACCTGCTTTCATTTCCTCCGCTATATCTGTCTGTTCCCGAGGTTGTTCCCCGCTTCAACATAATTGTTGTTTGTCGTTGTGTTACCCGGCTCTAACGCTGTTCTTGTCCTGTTCCTTGTCTGTGCAATATTAAATGTTCACTCTCCGTACCTGCTTCTCTACTCCAGCGTCGGTTCTTACACATTACAAATATGTCATCAAGTTATCAAGGCTCATCAACACTTTTTTGGTTACTACATGATTTCATGTGTGTTATTTCATAGTTTTGATTACTTCACTATTACGCTACAACGTAGAAAAAAAGTAAAAATAAAGAAAAAGTCTCTAAAGCAGCAGATACGACATCCCATCGCCTTTCAGAGGCTCAGCGACATTCTTTTCTTTGAGTTTGGGTCATCATTACTAGGCGACTCACTATGTGCAATCTACCGTTTATGGTTTCCAGCTGTGAAATAGTTTTTATTTTTAACCTCTGCACACTGTGGGGAGAGTGTGTGTTTGTGTGTGTTACGCACCTGTAACAACATGTGTGGAGCATACCAGCGCCCACTTCTTCCCATCTATGTCATCATCAACTTTGCAACAAGATCTCACGGTTTTACCAATTTTATCCACGTTACTCGGAAGGTTCCATTTTTAAGTTGCTCCAAACGTCAAATTTGTACGTGTTTTTCCCACCCTGGGTTGCTCCTCCTGCTCGTACAGAATGGTTGAGAGAGAGAGAGAGATAATAGTTTTCTTTAATGAAACATTCTCATTTCATCAAAGCCCCCCCCTTAAAATAAAACACCAAAATAAATCCTGTAGAGAGAGCTATCATCTACACACAACCCACTGGGCACAAACTGCTTGAATCAACGTTGTTTACAAGTCATTTCAAATAAATTACGTTGAACCAACGTGGAATATCAAATAAAATAAAATTGTATTAGTCACATGCACCGAATACAACACATGCACATGCTTACTTACGAGGCCCTAACCAACAATGAAGTTTAAAAAAATATGGATAAGAATAAGAAATAAAAGTAACAAATAATTAAAGAGCAGCAGTAAAATAACAATAGCGAGACTACATACAGGGGGGTACAGATACAGAGTCAATGTGCGGGGGCACAGGTTAGTTGCGGTAGAGTTATTAAAGTGACTATGCATAGATGATAACAACAGAGAGTAGCAGCGGTGTAAAAGAGGGGGAGGGGGGATGTAAATAGTCTGAGTAGCCATTTGATTAGATGTTCAGGAGTCTTATGGCTTGGGGGTAGAAGCTGTTTAGAAGCCTCTTGGACCTAGACTTGGCACTCCGGTCCCGCTTACCGTGTGGTAGCAGAGAGAACAGTCTATGACTAGGGTGGCTGGAGTCTTTGACAATTTGTAGGGCCTTCCTCTGACACCGCCTGGTATAGAGGTCCTGGATGGCAGGAAGCTTGGCTTGATGTACTGGGCAGTTCGCACTACCCTCTGTAGTGCCTTGCGGTCGGAGGCCAAGCAGTTGCCATACCAGGCAGTGATGCAACCAGTCAGGATGCTCTCAATGGTGCAGCTGTAGAACCTTATGAGGATCTGAGGACCCATGCCAAATCTTTTCAGTCTCCTGAGGGGGAATAGGTTTTGTCATGCCCGCTTCATGACTGTCTTGGTGTGCTTGGACCATGTTAGATTGTTGGTGATGTGGACACCAAGAAACTTGAAGCTCTCAACCTGCTCCACTGCAGCCCCGTCGATGAGAATGGGGGCGTGCTTGGTCGTCTTTTTCCTGTAGTCCACAATCATCTCCTTTGTCTTGATCACGTTGAGGGAGAGGTTGTTGTCCTGGTACCACACGGCCAGGTCTCTGACCTCCTCCCTACAGGCTGTCTCGTCGTTGTCGGTGATCAGGCCTACCACTGTTGTGTCATCGGCAAACTTAATGATGGTGTTGGAGTCGTGCTTGGCCGTGTAGTCATGAGTGAACAGGGAGTACAGGAGGGGACTGAGCATGCACCCCTGAGGGGTCCCTGTGTTGAGGATCAGCATGGTGGAAGTGTTGTTACCTAACCTTACCACCATGACCAGCCTTTCAAAGCACTTCATGGCTACAGACATGAGTGCTACGGGTTGGTAATCATTTAGGCAGGTTACCTTAGTGTTCTTGTGCACAGGTATTATGGTGGTCTTCTTAAAAAAATTGGTATTACAGACTCGGACAGGGAGAGGTTGAAAATGTCAGTGAAGACACTTGCCAGTTGGTCAACCTAAATACAATTAACAATGGTGTGTGTAGTCAGTAATCAGCAGTGTGAGTGGTTGCGTGCATAGATGTGATGGTGAGGGGTGTTGAAAGGTGTCAAAGCAAACAAACAAAATGGCCACGAAAATGCCACAACCGAACTCTAACAGTGTGTCTGCATGGAGAGAGTCTCCTCAATGAATGGGGAAGAGGTGTATTTATCCCGGGACACACCCGAGCCCAGGTGTGTCCCATTTTGTTGACAACCCTCCCGGCTCTGCCCACCGACATCCTATTAAGGAAAACATGAGCAAAGAGAAAGAATTCGGCAGACAGAATTCCCCCCCCCCCCCATAAAACCGGAGACCAACAAGGACCCCGGAACACCATACCAGTCACACAAACAAAATACTGCCCTGGGTCCTAATAGAAGAGCCATCCTGCGTCCCAAATCCATAAGGGGGTACGTGTTCACACTTCCACTTGCCCCAGCCAACCTCGTCCGCCCCAGACCTCAGTAACCTTTGTCACAGGAAGCAACCTTTAAGAGGACAAAAGAATACGAGACCAGAAGGAAATAGACAGGATCGATAGAACAGGACAATACCAAACATAAAATAACAGTGGTCAGTCACGTGGACATTCAGGAACAGGGCGCACAAGAGAGCGTGTCAGAAACGACATTGTCAGTCCCCCTGATGTGTCGCACATCGAGATGGTGTTTATTTTTGCAAGCATTCCATCTCATTATCCTCTGGTTAGGACACATCACGGACCTCAAGAAGGTGAGAGGATTATGGTCGGTGTAGACCATAATAGGTACTACTCCTGACCCGACATATACCTCGAAGTGTATGAGTGCTAGTGCTTTTTTTTCCATGACCGAGTAGTTCAACTGATAATAGTTAAACTTTTTGGAAAATAAACTAACAGGCCTCTCAACACCAGACACATCTGCTTGCAGCAAAACTGCACCTGCCCCCACATGACTAGCATCCACCTGCAAGGTAAATGACAAATCCACGCGAGGAGCAGCCAGCACCGGAGTTGAGGTAAGCAACCTCTTTGCATCTTCAAAAGCCTGTTGACAACGAGAAGACCATACGTAAACAGCCTAAGCTTTCAGCAAATCTGTCAAGGGAGTGACCACAGTAGAGAAGTTCCTACAGAAACTATGGTAATAACCAATCATTACCAAAAAACGCATCAGTTCCTTTTTAGTAGTTGGTGGTGGAAAGCATCAATAGCTACCACCTTAGCCCGAACAGGACGCACTACACCCTGCCCAACCACTTTTCCAAGGTATATAACGGTCGCCTGAGCAAACTCACATTTAGCCAGATTGATCGTGAGGCGACCCGCAGCTAGGCGGTCGAACAAGGCTTAAATACGGGACAGATGTTCCTCCCAAGTATCTGCATATATCACTACATCGTCCAGATAAACAGTGCACCCGGCCAGACCGGAGACATCCCAGTTCATAAGTCACTGAAAAGTGTCAGGTGCATTACGCAGGCCGAAACTCATAACCGAATACGAGTACAGACCAGAGATTTCACGTGCCCTACTCATCAGTGGGACCTGCCAATAGCCCTTTAACAGGTCAAATTTGCTCACAAACTTAGCTGCGCCGACTTGATCAACACAGTCCTCCATCTGACGAAGAGGAAATTAATCTAGTTTAGTGACACTGTTTACCTTACGGTAGTCTGTACAAAATCTGTTTGTCCCATCCGGTTTACTGACCAAGACACAGGGATAAGCACAAGTGGAGACAGAAAGCTGCTATATCACTCTCCAGCATGTACCTGACCTCAGCATCCAGACAAAGCAGTTTCTCTGAAGAAACTCTATAGAACCGCTGACGAATGGGGTCAGCATCCCCAACGTCAATATCGTGTTGTATTAAGTTTGTATGTGTAGGTGTATCAGAAAACAAACCTTGAAATCTCTGAATCAAACCAACCATCTCTTCCCGCCCATCAACAGGTAGGTGAGCGAGAAGGCTGGCTAAAACATCCAGTGTCTCTGAATTTTTCAATGTACAGGTACTTTGTTTGCAACTTTTGTTACAGCTTTTGAGTTGTAATGTTTGGTAGGCCCAGTGTTGGTTGCCTTTGTTTGTTTGGTAAACTTGCCATTGCGGTGGATAGCTTGTTCTGTGCTGTGTTGGAGAGAGTACATTGGCTCGTTTCCAGGCCCCTGCCCAGGCTGGAAGCTCTTTCTCTACTCGCTGTTGGGACATTGGTCTGAGGTGACAATCGTCTGTGTACCACAGTGGGAGATTTGGGTAGGTTAGTGACACTTGCTACCTGGAGCTATAGCCTTTCTTTTTCCCCTGTTAGGCTTAGCGACGTGTTTCATTTTGGAATACGTTGGACATGGTTATTTTGTTTGTTATTTTTGTGTGGTGTCTGTGGACTGAACAGTTGTCTCGGGGGCACATCCATGGATTTGGGGAATCTACCAGCATGCTGGGTTGTTTTTTTCCTTGCCAGCGGGCTACAGTGCGTAATTACCCACCGCAAATTCGCACGAAGACTAGGGCTCCGCCCACTGACATCCTATTAAGGAAAACAAGAGCAAAGAGAAAGAATTCGGCAGACAGAGTGGGAGGGTCGTCACAGCGTGATCACACAGTCTTCTGGAACAGCTGGTGCTCTCATGCATGTTTCAGTGTTCTTTGCCTCGAAGCGAGCGTAGAAGTAGTTTAGCTCGTCTGGTAGGCTTGTGTCACTGGACAGCTCTCGGCTGTGCTTCCTTTTGTAGTCTGTAATGGTTTGCAAGCCCTACCACATCCAACGAACGTCAGAGCCGGTGTAGTACGATTCGATCTTAGTCCTGTATTGATGCTTTGCCTGTTTGATGGTTCAACGGAGGGCATAGCGGGATTTCTTATAAGTGTCTGGGTTAGAGTCCAGCTCCTTGAAAACGGCAGCTCTAGCCTTTAGCTCAGTGCGGATGTTGCCTGTAATCCATGGCTTCTGGTTGGGGTATGTACGTACGGTCACTGTGGGGGGGGGGACATCATCGATGCACTTATTGTTGAAGCCAATGACTGATGGGGTGTACTCCGCAATGCCATCAGAGGAATCCCGGAACATATTCCAGTCTGTGCTAGGAAAACAGTCCTGTAGCTTAGCATCTGCTTCATCTGACCACTTTTTTATTGATCTAGTCATTGGTGCATCCTGCTTTAATTTTTGCTTGTAAGCAGGAATCAGGAGGATAGAATTATGGTCAGATTTGCCAAATGGAGGGCGAGGGAGAGCTTTGTATGCATCTCTGTGTGTGGAGTAAAGGTGGTCGAGTTTTTTTTCCCTCTGGTTGTACATTTAACATGCTGATAAAAATTTGGTAAAACGGATTTAAGTTTCCCTGCATTAAAGTCCCCGGGTACTAGGAGCGCTGCCTCTGGGTGAGCGTTTTCTTGTTTGCTTATGGCGGAATACAGCTCATTCAATTCTGTCTTAGTGCCAGCCTCCGTCTGTGGTGGTATGTAAACAGCTACGAAAAATACAGATAAACTCTCTAGGTAGATAGTGGTGGTCTACAGCTTATCATGAGATACTCTACCTCAGGCGAGCAATAGCTCGAGACTTCCTTGGATATCGTGCACCAGCTGCTATTTACAAAATTACATAGTCCGCCGCCCCTTGTCTTACCAGACGCCACTGTTCTATCCTGCAGGTACAGTGTATAACCAGCCAGCTGTATGTTGATAGTGTCTTCGTTCAGCCACGATGCCGTGAAGCATAAGATATTACAGTTTTGAATGTACCATTGGTTGTTTAATCTTCCGCGAAGGTCATCTATTTTATTCTCCAAAGAGTGCACGTTTGATAGCAGAATGGAAGGGAGGTTTATTCGATCGCCTACGAATTCTCAGAAGGTAGCCCGCCCTCTGGCCCCTTTTTCTCCGCCTCCTCTTCATGCAAATCACGGGGATCTGGGCCTGTTCCCGAGAAAGCAGTATATCTTTCGTGTCGGGCTCGTCAGACTTGTTAAAGGAAAACAGGGATTCTGCCAGTCCGTAGGGAGTAATCGCAGTCCTGATGTCCAAAAGTTATTTTCGGTCATAAGAGACAGTAGCGGCAACATTATGTACAAAATAAGTAAAGAAATAGGTTGCAAATAAACGAACAGCAAACACAATCGGTTGGGGACACGTAAAACGTCAGCCTTCTTCTCCGGCGCCATTGTTGCCATAGACACTAAATTGACGTCTGTCTCCAGTGGAAAGCTTCTAAGGATGTGGTAGCTTACATCTTCTCCATGTAGAAAGATGTAGGAGGAGAGGGAGTCGGCACATTATCCAACACAAAATCCATTCAAAAAGATTTAGGGGCTTCTATATCTCATTAGCAATAAGGCTGTACAAAGAGCCCTCTATAAACTAATGCATGTAATCATTGTCTGCTTATTTGATTACATTTTTGTTTACGTTTAATTTTTTTGCTGCTGTATATTTCATATTGATTAGGCATTATCCTCTGCTCTGCTGCTCTCCATACAGATGTGAGTTACAGTAACCATTCATCATGAATCTTTCTCTTGGGTGTGCACACACACACAGTCTGGCTGTCTCTGATACAAAGAGTACTCTGGTTTTCTAGGCTAAGTGGTTCACAAATGACAGTAAAACTATTACATATCAAAATCCAGAGATCACTTCTCATTTTCATTCGGTCATTTCAATGTCTCCCCCAAAATATATTAGTCCAATAGCCAATGATATTTCAGTCAACATGTATATACATAGATGTAGGCTATCTACTTTCTAAAGCCATTAAATGGCAAAAATCCGTTTATAATGATCAAGTCTACTTTAGGTATTCAAGGTGAAATATCAATGCATATATCAACAAAAAAACACAATTTACTGAATGCCACTGCGTCATCGTACAAGGTTTCGAGTCAAAGCACGCCTCCTCCTGTGCCAGATATATAATCATCAGAACTTGCCTCTTGGGCTCAAATCCGTACTCTCCCTTTGCTGCTTTTACGCGCAAACTCACTTCCCTCACTAACGCTACATGTGTTTTCTCAACGGGATTTTTATATTTTGCAGTCTTTAACAAGTGATTCTAAGAGTCAATTATTTACATTACACAATATGGAGGTTAATTTTACACTGACCGGGCGCGACTTTCTAGATTTACGCGCGTTGGCACAGAAACTTCTGACTCAGGGAAACAACTACTCTCTGCGTCTGGTGAACTACTCTCTGTTTGACAACGGATCGGGGTTCTATGAGGAGGACTCATTGGACGTGAACACGAACATCTACTCGAAAGTCCTGGTCACTGTGATCTATATCGCGCTCTTTGCGGTCGGTTGCTTAGGAAACTCCGTTACGCTGTACACCCTGCTGACCAAGAAGTCACTACAAAATCTCCAAAGCACTGTCCACTATCACCTAGCGAGTCTCGCCGTCTCCGACCTGCTAATACTAGTCCTCAGCATGCCCGTCGAACTCTATAACTTCATCTGGGTCCATCACCCTTGGGCGTTCGGAGGAGTCGTTTGTAAAGGTTACTATTTCATTCGGGATGCTTGCTCTTATGCCACAGCATTCAACATCGCCAGCCTCAGCGTTGAGCGTTATATGGCAATTTGCCACCCTTTCAAGGCGAAAAGCATCATGTCGCGCAGCCGCACCAAGAAGCTGATCAGCGGGATGTGGGTGGCTTCGTTCCTCCTGGCCTCTCCGATGCTCTTCACCATGGGCCAGAAGTACCATGGGTCCCAAAGGGAGAAGATATGTACCACAATCGTGTCACCTGTCTTATTGAAGATAGTGATTCAGGTGGGTTTGAAACTCCTCATTTCACAACAATCAGTTGAGTAGTGCACAGGAGGTTGGTGGTACCTTAATTGGGGAGGACAGGCTTGTGGTAATGGCTGGAGCAGAATGAGTGGAAAGGCACTCCGTTCCAGCCATTATAATGAGCCATCTTCCCCTCAACAGCCTCCACTGGAGTAGTGGTATTTTACGCACCTATTTAGTCACTGCACAGCACACACAGAGAGAGGGGGGGGGGGGGGGGGGGGGGAGAAATGGTGCAGGAGAGTAGGATGAGATACAGAAACAGAGATGAATAACCAATAATCAGAACATTTTAATTAATTTCCCCACTCACGAGAGACAACCTGGTGGTATATTTTGTTTAATTTCCCCACTCATGAGAGACAACCTGGTGGTATATTTAATTTAATTTCCCCACTCATGAGAGACAACCTGGTGGTATATTTTGGAGATGCGATATGTAATACTGTTTAGGGGTCCTTGGATGGAAGTGGTCTGGTTGTCATGGTGATTGGCTGCTGCAGTTGTTTGTGGAAGTGTGTGACTGGTGATATTGTGGCATCAAGTAGCCTAGTGATTAAAAAAGCGGGCCAGCAACTGGAGGGTTGCTGGTTAGAATCCTAGCTCAGAAGATTTATTGCAGAGGGTTGCTGGCATTATCCAAAATTCTATCGCCTGCTGTTGTGCACCTGAACTAGGCACTTAACCACCTATAATTGCTGCACTGTGATTGCTTCCCACCACTTGGCATATGTGTGTGTCTCAGGGGGTTGGGTTGTGCATAAAGATATGTTTCCGATCTCTGTACATTAATGGACTATAAAGCACATATAATCTTATCTTGTCCCTCCTTGCAATGTCCCCACACCCTCCACTTCCATCCTCACATATCATTGTCATATACAAAAACTGAGAGAACAGCAAGCAAATACAGGAAATCCTGTCTTCTAAGGGTGCTGTTGTTGCACAACATATTTCTTCAGAATGTATGGTTATAGCAAGGTCGAGCTCGGAGCTTGATGGAATGGCACCATAAATTGTATGAATTTTGCGCTTCCACAGAACTTACCATAATCTCCAAAATCATAAGAATTGCATTGCCAGAGCTGTCAGTTTTTTCTTTCCACTTCTCTTTTCCCTACATACAACATGACCATTTTTTACATCATGTAATTTCACTTCTCCTCCTCCTACGCATAGGGATGTCATTACACACGCTGCAGGAACACGCACTCTCTGCAACAAACCATGTGTAGCCTAGGATACCTGGAGGGCAGCCACAAATGTCTTCGCTTATTTTATTTTGTTGGGCATAAATACTGACATTGTCAAGCATCAGGACACGGGAGGCAGTTTATCAACCTAAAGCATGGTGATAAAAGGGGGGTCACTACTACTACACTAGTTGTGTGTGCATGTGCCAGAGATGTATTAGTGACTCCCATTTCAGAAGCAACAGAACTAATAAGTCTGTTTACCTTTCAGTTTAGCTTCCTGCTGTTTGGTAGTGCAGGGCCCTATAACACTTCATCCACCAGTTTGATCACTACAGAGAGAGGAAGAGAGTCAGATAGTTGCTCCACTAGCTGCCCACAGATGTTTTTGGGTGTGGAGGAAACGTGGCCCTCTAAAATTGTTGATGTGTGTAGAGTGTGTGTGTCTGTTTGTGTTTGTCAGTGCATACGTGTTTGTGTGGAGTGTGTGCGTGCATGTTTGTGTGGGTGTGTCAGTGTTTGTGTGTGCACGCGTTTGTGTGCGTGTATGTGGGCGTGTGCAGTATTACTTAGTTTTTGGCATAGAGCACCACAGAATAATAGGGGAACTCCGGGATTAACATGAATGGTGTCCCTCTGTGCAGGGAACTCTCTGGTTGTATTTCTGGAGAGTCCATGCTGTGTGAAACACTTGGTATTGTGGTCTTTCTCATTTCAACCACCTCAGCCTGCTGTGACGCCACTGGGAAACAAACCAAACTCTAACACTCATGACTGATGACAGAACCGTGGCACAGCTTTCTGTGCCTTCCAGGTAACACCTCACAAACTCAGCCAAGGCTTGACTTGAGTCCAGAACTTTTGTGAAATAGCACAGTTACAAATAGATAACAAACTGGATGGACATCAGAAATAGAGGAAGGACTAAAAACAAACAAAAAATAACTATTGTAAAATAGATTGTGTCTGTAAAATGTCTAAGATGTATAGATTTAAGGTAAAAGCCGAAGTGTTTATTAGTTTACTCCAATTGGGGGATCGGTGGTGGGGTTTGCGGGGAATAATAATAAAGGTATATTCTTTTTAAAATGATGTATGTCTATATAGGTATGTTTAAGTATATATGTGTATACGTATGCATGCGTGTATGGATATATATATTTACCCTAAAAATATATGGGGGATTGGAAATGATGCAGACAATTACATTGATGGAAGCAACATTCTTTCCGCAATATTAAGCTGATCCACCCCTTAAAAGTTTTTTTTTTAAAGGCTTGACTTGAGTCCAAAAGTGTCCTGCTGCGTTTAGGCAGTACTGGCAAAAGATCTGATCTGATTGCTCAAAAGACCAATTAGTGAAATTGGTATGCCTGTGCTCTGTATAAAAGTTATTGAGATTCAGTCAAAATGGCTCATCTTATCAAGCCAAGTCAACAAAATTAGGAAAATGTTAAGTTGACAAAATGTTAAGTTGACTCACTCAGAAAAAAATTATCTAGTTGAGTAAACAAAAACAATGTGTTTACTCAACTTAGAAATACACAGCCATGAAGTCAAAGAAACTGAAGCAACATACGTTTTGTTGACTAAAAATGTGACGGACTGGCTCAAATCGGTCTTATGTAGCAAAAATTGAAATTGTGTTTTTTACATTGGATAAAAGTAGAGTCTCAGAGATACAAAATGGTATATCATACACTACAGTTGAGGAACAATAGGAAAGTAATTCTGCTTTGAACGTTGATAAACTTGTGAACTCACTTTTGAGAAAATGGCTTTTAAAATCTTTTGGTACTACTACTGGAGAGCCGTTCTTTATCTACACCCATTCAGCATCGTTCACACCCTCTTAAGCTTTAACCCCACCCATCTCTTTAAGGGTTGAGCCGAGCATTCTGTACTAACAGCAGTCAAGCACCCAAGCTAACTTGCTAGCTACTTCCAAATACAAATGAGAGAACATCTCAATGAACATTACTGGCCCTAGCAGAGCTGGTTAGGTTGTTATGTTATCTAGAGCATTGGTGACTGCAACTGTGCTGTCAGATTATCCATTTGTAAATTCAGAGCGTTTCGCTCTCGGAGCGTTCAGAGCGCACACTGAACGCTCTGGTCGATGAGTAGGGTTGATCCGAACGGTCTGACCTCACAATCAATCAAATGTATTTATGAAGCCCTTTTTACATCAGCCAATGTCACAAAGTGCTATACAGAAACCCAGCCTAAAACCCCAAACAGCAAGCAATGCAGATGAAGAACCACGGTGGCTAGGAAAAACTCCATAGAAAGGCAGAAATCTAGGAAGAAACCTAGAGATTGACAGTCAAACAATGGCAGTCAAGCACCCAAGCTAACTGGTTAACAATGACTGGCTAACTTGCTAGCTACTTCCAGACACAAATGAGAAAACACCCCACTCTGACCATTTTACTCACCCTAGCAGAGCTGGTTAGGCTGTTTTCATGTTATCCAGAGTGTTGGTGACTAACTGTGCTGCTGGCAACAATTGCAACAATTGCTTTTTTGCCGACGTTTACTGACACCGGCCATAATAAACAGGTGTTGAGCATTCGTAAATTCATCAGTTATTCTGGACTCCGGGCACACTCAGACAAGAGTGCTCTGAAATTGGAGTAGCTGGCCAGACTGAATTTATGAACACACCCGAAATGGTTACTTGCATAGTGGAGTCTTTTGTTAAGACATGTACCTAGCTAGCTAGCTTGGTAAACAATGAACCATAATCCCAACTCATGACGTTACTACTGTGAATGAATCTGCATGTAGCTAACCAACCAGGTTCAATGTTAGCTACCTAACAATAGGCTATAGCTAGCCAAGCAAATGGCTCTGAGATACGAATAATAAGATCATACGCGAAACGTTATCTAGCGAGCCAGCCAGCTAACGTTAGCTAGCTAGCTAACAGTACACTAACTTTCAATGAAACCATTTTATTTCAAAATTAGTAATGTGTAATATCTGTAAATGTAGCTAGCTAGACTATCTTACCCATATACATCATTCATAGATGGATGTGTCTCCTGTCGGATGCCATGGTTGCCCTTAGTTTGAATATGTAATCCCGAGACAGGTGTTTTCTCCACCTCCTTAGCTATCATACTCAAATTCCACTGATTTCAAAAACTCGGTCCTCTAGGATGTGGAAAGTAACACTTATGTAGTTTTACTACACTATACATTTTTTTAAGCTGCGTTAGACAGGATTACCTAGACATATTGACCAACTCAAATAGACATTTTGATTTAAAAAAAGTTTAAGTTCAAATGGCTCTCCTGTGAAGTAGTGACCCACGACATATGCCTAGTTTCTTGAAAGGGGTCACAAATGTCAAGTGAAGATGACTTAAACTTGACTAATTGTCTAGACTTAGGAACTAAGTTGAATCAATGAATATCAACGTGTTTACTCAACTTAGAAATACACAACCAAAAACTCAAATCCTCTAAAACAACAGAACAGCTCTATTGACAAAAAAAAGTTCAGATGACTTCAACTTATTTATTTGAGGGGGGGGCGTAGCTCATTAGAATAATACCTAGCAATCTTTGCAACTGTTTAATTTGAACATTTACAATTTTGTAATTTAGCAGACGCTTTTATCCAGAATGAACTTTCAAAGTGTCGCGTTCCTGACCTTATTTCCTTTGTTTAGTCTTTGTTTAGTTGGTCAGGACGTGAGCTGGGTGGGTATATTCTATGTGTTGTGTCTCATTGGTTAGGTGTGTCTGATTGGCCTGATATGGTTCTCAATCAGAGGCAGGTGTTTTACGTTGTCTCTGATTGGGAACCATATTTAGGTAGGCTGTGTTCACTGTTTGTTTGGGGGTGATTGTTCCTGTTCATTGCGTTCTTTGTTTTCACTAGGTTCACATGTTCAGGTCTGTAGCGTCATTGGTTTCATTCTGTTTATTGTTTTGTTCGTGTTTATAAGTGTTCCAATAAATATGGAAACGTACCACGCTGCGATTTGGTCCTCCTCTCTTCCACCTAACGACGAGCGTTACACAAAATTCTTGACATTTTCCTGCTTGACTAACCTCCATGTCTTACAGTAATGATGGACTGTCATTTCTCTTATTTGAGCTGTTCTTGCCATAATATGGACTTGGTCTTTTACCAAATAGGGATATTCTCTGTATACCACCCCTACCTTGTCACAACACAACTGATTGGCTCAAACGCATTAAGAGGGAAAGAAATTCCACAAATTAACTTTTAACGAGGCACACCTGTTAATTGAAATGCATTCCAGGTGACTACCTCATAAAGCTGGTTGAGAGAATGCCAAGAGTATGCAAAGCTGTCATCAAGGCAAAGGGGGGGCTATTTGAAGAATCTCAAATCTCAAATATATTTTGATTTGTTTATCACTTTTTGTGTACTACATGATTCCATATGTGTCACTTCATAGTTTTGATGTCTTCACTGTTATTCTACAATGTAAAAAAAATACTAAAAATAAAGAAAAACCCTTGAATGAGTAGGTGTGTCCAAACTATTGACTGGTACTGTATATGCAGGTAAAGTCTATTTAAGTTGATAGTAAATTAAATTGATTGAAAATGTGAAGTTCTCTACCAAAACTTTAATTGATTCTGTCACGTTCTGACCATAGTTCTGTTGTATTTTCTTTGTTTTAGTGTGGTCAGGGCATGAGTTGGGTGGGTTATTGTCATTGTCTCTGATTGGGAACTATATTTAGGTAGCCTGTTTTGTCTTTTGGTTTGTGGGTGTTTGTCTTCCGTGTCAGTGTTTGTCGCCACACGGTACTGTTTCGGTTGTTCACTTTGTTTATTGTTTTGTTCCAGTGTTCAGTTTTGGTTAATTAAAAAGACATGAACACTTACCACGCCGCACCTTGGTCCGATCCTTCTTCCACCACCGAAGAAAATCATTACAGATTCAACTTTAAATAGCAAGTTGTACTGAAACTGTAAAGTTGACTTGACTTTCTTTTATTGTCAAGGTAAATTTGGTGTTAGTTTGGAAAACTCTACATTTAAAGTTATAACTAAAATTGAAATTGATTCAACTAGGAAAATTGTAGGTTATACTGACAAATGGGGCCAACAGACATGGTCTTCTACCTAGCCAACTTTGCAGTATTATTTTGTTGTTGTGTTATTTCTTACATTATTTGCTCAGAACATTTCTAGTACTATTACCTACAGCTGAAAATAATGTTTGGATATTAGATCAACGGTCACTTACCTAGACAAGGGATGCCGATGGCAGCTCCCGTATGGTTGATGAGCAATTTTATAAGGCATGACTTCCCTTACCAATAATTTCCCTTCCCGGACCTGGATCCTTTGTTTGATGTGCCCGAGGCAGCCCCATTCATCCCGGGGATACTCCAAAACATCACCGCCGGAGAAGTGGGGTCTTAGTCAGACTTGGGAAGCAGGCACACCACTCACCGCTTCTGAGTATATTACTCTCTAACTTTCAGTCCCTGGAAAATAAAATAGATGAACTCAGGGTGAGGATCTCCTTCCAGAGCGACATAAAGGACTAACACACTCTGTTTTCCGGAATTGTGTCGCTCTCTGGATATATTGTCCCTGTCCATACAACCAGCGGGGTTCTCCATTCATTGCGCAGACAGGAACAAAGAACTCTCCGGGAAACACAGAGGTGGAGCAGTATGTCTCATGACAACTCATGGTGTGATTGGGGTAACGTACAGAAACTCATCCTTTTATTGTCCCGATCTGGAATACCTCACCATCAAATGCAGACCACATTACCCCTCATTAGCCCAGGAGGCCTGGTGCGTAGAGGAGGCACAGGATGAACCGGGCTGTGGGGGAGCACTGGAGCTCTGGTGCGCAGCCTTGGCACCATTCCTCCAGGCTGAATGCCCACTTTAGCCCGGCCCCTCCAGAGTGCAGGCACAGGTCGAACCTGGCTGTGGGGGAGCACTGGAGATCTATTGCTTACCACTCGCACCTCTCCACTTGGCTCAATGCCCACTTTAGCCCGGCACGGGCGGAGCGCAGGCATAGGACGAACTGAACGGTCCCAGCGCACCGGAGACACAGTGCGCAGAGCCGGCACAGGATACCCTGGGCCGAAACGGCGCACCGGAGACCAAGCGCGCTGAGCTGCGACAATCCGCCCTGGCTGGATGCCCACTCTCGGAGGACTGGCATATAGCGCACCGGGCTATGAGTGCGCCCTGGAGACACTGTGCGCTTTACCGCATAACACGGTGCCTGACCAGTACCACGCTGCTTCCGGTAAGCACGGGGAGTTGGCTCAGATCTATAGCCTGACTCCGCCAATCTCCCCGTGTGCCCCCCCCCCCCCCAAAAAAAAAAACCGAATTGTGGCTGCCTCTCGTGCCTGCTTCGCTCACTTGCCTCATATCGCCGCCTCTCAGCTTTAGCTGCCTACAGTTCCTTTTTCGGGCGGCAATATTTCCCAGCCTGTCTCCAGGGTCCCTTTCCGTCCAGTATCTCCTCCCATGTCCACGAGTCCTGAACCCTCTGCTCCTCCATACCACGCTGCTTGGTCCGCTTGTGGTGGGTAGTTCTGTAATGGTCGTCGTCGTCTGATGAGGAAGAATCGGACCAAAGCGCAGCGTGGTAAGTGTTCCTGATTTTTATTTAAACTGAACACTAGAACAAAATAACAAAGTGAATAAACGACACAGATACAGTCCTGTCTGGTGCAGAACACTAAACAGAAAACAACTACCCACAAAACACAGGTGGGAAAAGGCTACCTAAGTATGGTTCCCAATCAGAGACAACGATAGACAGCTGTCCCTGATTGAGAACCATATCCGGCCAAAACAAAGAAATACAAAACATAGAAAAATGAACATAGAATGCCCACCCAAATCACACCCTGACCAAACCAAAATAGAGACATAAAAAGCTCTCTAAGGTCAGGGCGTGACACTCAAGATAATTTTCTTCCGTTATAGTCACTGCCGTGCACATTCCCCCACAAGCCGACACCGACACGGCTCTCAGGGAACAACACTGTACTGGGCGGCAGGTAGCCTAGTGGTTAACAGTGTTGGGCCAGTAACCGAAAGGTTGTTGGTTTGAATCTCAAGCTGATGTACGTGAAAAATCGGTCAATGTTCCCTTGAACAAGGCACTTAACCCTAATTGCTCACGTAAATCGCTCTGGATAAGAGCGTCTGTTAATGACTGAAATGTAAAATGACTGGAAACCGCATTTATTGTAGCTGGGGACTTTAATTAAGGAAACGCTCCCGAAATTCAACATATCTCCCTTGCTACTCGACACAAAAATTCTTGACTAAGATTTCTCTCCATTCCAGGATGGCTACAAGGCCCTCCCCCATTCTCCCTTTGGGAAATCTGACCACACCTCCATCCTGCTTATCCCTGCCTATCCTCGCCTTACCAAGGGCCTTATTACGGGTGCAGGAAGCACTTATGGTAAGGACTGTTCAATGTTGGTCTGACCAATCAGAATCTATGCTTCAAAATTGTTTTAATTACGAGGACTGGGATATGTTCCAGGCCACATCTGGAGAATTTGTTTTTATACTGACTCGGTGACGAACTTGCAAAGGGGACGCTGTTCCTACTGTGACGATTAGAACTTATCCAAACCAGAAACCGTGGATAGATGGCAGAAAACCACCACATTTAACCACTGCAAGGTGACTGGGAACATGGACGTGTACAAACAGACCAACTAAACACCAAGCCGCCGACTTGGGCCCCCGCCGCTCACAAAGACTATGTGCTCCCGACTAGTTAAGGACTCCTGACACCCTAGACCCACTACAATTTGCATAGCGGACCAACAGATCCACGGACGACACACTGCCCTATCCCACCTGGACAAGAGGAACACTTATGTAAGAATGCTGTTCATCGAGCCTTCAACATCATAGTGGCAACGAAGCGCATAACAAGCTTAGGGCACTAGTTCTGAACCACTCACTGTGCAACTGGGTCCTGAACATTTCTGCCAAGCTGATGCTCGACACGGGGTCCCCACAGAGGTGTGTGCTCAGCCCCCTCCTCTATTCCCTGTTCACGCATGACTGCGTGACCACGCACATCTCCAACTCAAATATCAAGTTTGCTGAAGACACAATAGTGGGATGACTATTTACCATCAACGACGAGGCAGCCTACAGGGAGGAGGTGAGTGCCTTGGTGGAGTGGTGCCAGGGAAAATAACCTCTTCATCAACATCAACAAAACAGAGGAGCTGATTGTGGACTACAGGAGACAGCAGAGGGAGCACGCCAACATCCACATTGACGGGCTGCAGTGGAAAGGGTCAAAAGCTTCAAGTTACTCGGCGTGCACATCATTGACGACCTGAAATGGTCCCTTCACACCGACAGTGTGGTGAAGAAGGCGCAACAGCGGGTTGGCCAATGCCTCTGCGATATTGACATGTTGCACAGAAACACTCTCACAGAGAGAGTTGGGAGGATGGACACTAACGCCCATTTGGCTCTCTGGCCTGCTGGCATGTGCTCCTGGCACCACTCCCCTTGGAGAGAGAGCCTGTGCTGGGGTTTGTACACTGGTTCCTGGTCCACCTAGCTGCTGGCTAGCTGGTGATGGGATGACTCCTCTATCCCCACTCCTTCCCTCCTACATCCCAACCCTCTCGCCCAACACTCAGGCTCAGAAAGAAGAAGATAATTGCTCATGGTTTGAGAATTTGAAAACCTACAATATGGCCAACAGGAACTAGTCCAAGCCTTGTGTAAAAAGTAGATCAACTTTCTCAATGCAACCTAATCAACTTTTATGTTTTGTGATTATTCAGACCAAAGCATATTTTCTCCCGTGTGTTTGTACTGTAGGCTTCTGGCCTCAAACTCAGATACAATAACACATGATAAAGAGTTAACAACGCCGCAGGGAAGGCAGTAGCCAGACTCCTGTTTCCACTGTTCCATCTCTGAGGCTGGAATTCAGCACAAACTTGGCTGACAGGCAAACATTGTTTTCAACCAAAGCAATTGAGAATAAACAAAGTAAACTGAGTTTAAACTGTCTTATGTTGGTGATGCCTGTGGTTTTGTTTTGTTCATGCCAGTTTGGCGGTGCCAACAAGTTTATTTGGGTGTCTTTTCCAAACTAGCCAAAGCAAAATATGCCATTGTGGTGAGGTTGGCATGCTCATGTGTGAGGGGGAGGATATTTGGAAGGGTTGTGCAACCCGATGTATGGTCATCTCTGACTCTAGAATTACTTCAACAATGGATGATCAGTGAACTGCTGTTCAATGTGCCCTCATAGGAGAGGGAGAGGAGGCAATGTAAATGATAATATGGATTGAACCTTGGGGCTAAGAGTTCATTTCTTTATTACAAAGGTATTACATTTTTTGGACTCCCATACCCAGGGCATAGGTATCAAAAACATTCATCATTTGTAATTTGCTCTCCATCACCCAGAGAGCATCTAGACACCAGGTGAATTGAATCTCATTTCAGCTCCAGACTAAAAGCTATGTCAATAGCATGAGTTACACCATTCAGAGAACTGCTCAGCTTAGTGTGCCTACGTGACCCAGGGACCCAGGAGTGTTTTAGCACACTAAGGGCTATGCTGGCCATAAGATTAACAATAAGGTAGTACCAAATAATCACAACCCACAGTAAATTAATGAATTGATCTTCTATAGGGCAAACAGTAAGAGTTATTGCTTTTTTGGCGTGTGTGTGTAATAGCCTGCTAAATCCTTGAATAAATATTCAATCTATCCTAGTGCCATTCTAGTGATTTAGTTTTAGATTAAAATAAGAAAATCTAACAGAATAGCAAATTACAGTTTTCTTGGCTCATCTATGTACAGTGTTATGGCTCAGAGAGCTGTCCAGTTGATTCCCTTGCTCTGTCCATCCACCAGGAAGAGATCGTGAGCAAAGTATGTGAGCGGAGCATGCCCAATTTGGAGCGAGTTTACCAAAGGCTGGAGAGTCGGCTTTCTCGCCCTCTCCAATTTCGCTCCAGTAGTGCTCACTTCACTTTATGAGTTCAGGGCATGCCCAGCCCAGCATGTATTTGTAGGCTACTTGTGTGCTGCTATAACCCCTTGCTTTAGCTACTGTCATGGAGTTCGCTAAATATTTCAATAAATAAACTGATAAAACACACAGGTGCAAAATCAAGGTGACTTACAAAGATGAGGTGGACCAAGAGCAAGAGAGGGAGGGCAGTGATGTAGTGTCCACAACTAAAGAATCATTGTGGAATCTAGACGCGTATTCCTGAAAGCGTGATGCTATACTACATGTACGTGCTAACAGAAAGGCACGAGATGGGTAGCCAACTAAGTGTGTCATTTGAGCAAAGTATTTTATAAGTAAACAATCAGATCTCTTAAAAGTTTTGTTAATTTTCATTCTATTATCTATACAATAGGCTATCATTGATTTTGGCCCAATAGGCCTGACATATTACCTCTTTCAAGGAGCTTTCCGTTTCTATACAGTTATTTTGCCTAAAAACCTTTAGGCCTACCTATAGAAAGAAAAACTCTGCATCCCTGCCCATCCTGGCAAGAGTGGCCTGAAGGGTGTTACGCATCTCCAGTGGCTCTGCAAGCGCGGAGAGGGTATTCTCTGCTGCTGGCCTGCTTTCCAGGCACCATCGCATGAGCCTGAAGCCACAGACTCTGGCCAAACTCCTCTTTCTAAAAGTTAATTCAAAGGAATTTTTATTTCATTGAGCCTAATATGGCATTTTTCGTAAAATGTGTATTTAATTCTAAGTAAGTCACAGCCTATTTGCGAGATTTATCGACTCTAATAATTTACAACAACTACATGTTGTTTAAATGCTGAGCGCTTAATGTTCCTGCCAGACTAGTGTGTTGCACTCGCAAATGCTTCACAGTGTATTTCTTTGTAGGCTATAGCCTTGAAATATAAATAATATAGCCTAATAATATATTTTCCTTCCTTCTTCTGATCTATTTAGTGTTTATATTGTCACGCCCTGACCTTAGAGAGCCGTTTTATTTCTCTATTTGGTTAGGTCAGGGTGTGATTTGGGGTGGGCATTCTATGTTGTCTATTTCTTTGTTTTTGGCCGAGTATGGTTCCCAATCAGAGGCAGCTGTCTATCGTTGTCACTGATTGGGAATCATACTTAGGCAGCCCTTTTCCCACTTTCTGTTGTGGGATCTTGTCTGTTTGTGTTGCATGTGTTTGCACTACTAGCTTTACGTTCGTTGAGTTGTTTATTGTTTTTTGGTGGAACATTTAAAATTAAAAGGAAAATGTACGCCAACCACGCTGTACCTTGGTCTCCATTTAACGACGGCGTAACATTATATCCTGTTTTAATATACGACATGTAGCCTATTTGAAATGATGAGCGCTTCTTACAGTCACCTTTTCATGTTGTTTATTGAAATGCTTTTTATTCAGATCATATGGTTTGGTTTCAGTACTTCAAAACCAAATGGTAGGTAATCACAAAAATAGATGGGTGTTGGTTAAATTGTGATTTTAATGAATGAAGCGAATTTGGAGCAGCAGTGTTTTTTTCCTGTGAGCCAGGAGTGGTTTTTAATAGAGCGGTTGAAAAAGAAGTAGAGCACTGGAATGGTGGAGCAGAATTTCCGAGTGCTCAAGTCAGCTCACATACTCTGATCGTGAGAGATGAAAGAGGACCATCAAGATCTCCTTAGGTTGGGAATAAAGTGCTTTAGAGAGACGAGTCTAGACCTTAAAGGGATACTTTGTGATTTTGGCAATGAGGTCCTTTATCTACTTCCCAATAGTCAGATGGATGCTATTTTTACGTCTCTGTGTCCAGTATGAAGGAAGTTGGAGGTAGTTTTGCGAGCCAATGCTAACTAGCATCAGCGCAATGGTTGGAAGTCTATGGGTATCTGCTAGCATGCTCATTTCCACAATCCTGAAGTATCCCTTTAAATGTATTTCAACCCTGAAAGACGAGGCAGAAAAGAGAAGGTGGAGAGTTCTGTGTTTGAAGATATATTGTCATTATCTGAGAGAAAGAAGAGGAAAAATAGAGACCTTTACAGCATGGCTGCAGGAAGATGTTTTGGTTTGTGGGTGCTGTCGACAGGGGATGCTGAGGAAAAATAGAGACCTTTACAGCATAGCTGCAGGAAGATGTTTTGGTTTGGGGTGCTGTCGACAGGGGATGCTGAGGAAAAATAGAGACCTTTACAGCATGGCTGCAGGAAGATGTTTTGGTTTGGGGGTGCTGTTAACGGGGGGGGTGCTAAGGAAAAATCTAGACCTTTACGAGTGGAGGGAGATTTCATTTCACCCGATTTTCTTTCATTCCAGTGAAATTTGTTCCACATTTGCCTCTGCTGTTTCTGAAAAGTGTAAATAAATTCCTGTGCATATTCAAGGTCCTTTTCATTATTACACCAACAGTAATATCAAATGCTTTCATTGCATGTACAAGTGGGTAACCTGAAAAAATGTGAGGTGTGAAATGGAAATGTATTTCTTTGTTATCCCATCTAGGGCTGTGGCGGTTGTGAAATTTCATCAGCTGGTGACTGTCAAGCAAATAACTGTTAGTCTCATGGTAATTGACCGTTAATTAACATAAACGCATTTAGCATCTCCTGGCATCTCCTGATGTAGACCTTTGGAACATCTACATTTTAAGGCGTCTAATAAATCCATGTAATATAGTCTACACCTTCACAATAAATCCCTTATTTATTTTAGACAGGTCTAAAGAAGCATGATATGAAGAAAATGTAGTCTATTTCAGAAGGACAGAATATCATACTCTGAGTTGTCCTTGTGTTAGGTCCTGATATGGCTATGCCAAATGGCTGTGGGCTACACTAGTTCATTTAGCAGACAAGATTTGCTTAGAATTCCTTGGCATTATTTTATAGTATGAAGAATACAATTGAACATAGCTGAATAAAATACACTGGATATTTTCTCCAAACGATTTGAGGGAGTGCGCACATGCGGCTATTCTGTATTGAGCGGTTAACAAAGAAATAGGTACTCCTGTATGCTTCATTTCGAGTTGTTAATGTGACTTTAGTTGTTCTACAAACGTTGGGCAATATGTTTTGATTTTTAATAATATTTTCAATCTACTATCCCCCATAGTATAAAAGTTGACCTATTCTGTGTGAGAAATAAATATTCCAAACATGGTCTGGGACAGTTGTGGGATGCGATAGATCCCAAATTAATTCAACCGCTAGCATCAAAAACCTTTTTTTCACTATGAGGCTGACGCAACAGATCAGAACATTTAGCTTCAAATGTTGATCAACTATTAGGCTATTTCTTCACGTTATAAGCGCAGCAATGTGCACATGGCAGTAGGCTATAAAGGCAAATGTTCCATTATCGGGAAAACACCATTATCAAAAGTGACCACAAATGTGACTGACCGGCTTAAATCGGTCTTATGAAATTGTGTTTTTTACATTGGATAAAAGTAGAGACTCAGAGCTACAAAATTATATATCATACACTGCATTTTTGAGGAACAATGGGAAAGTAATTATGCTTTGAAAGTTGATAAACTTGTCAACTCACATTTGAGAAAATGGCCTTTGAATGTTTTGGTACCTAGTGAAGAGCTCTTCTTTGTCTACACCCATTCAGTATTGCTCTTAAGCTTTATCCCCACCAATCTCGTTTCACTCTCGGAGCATTCAGAGTGCACACTTGATGCTCTGGCCGATGACTTGTTTACCTCTGGATAACATGAAAACAGCCTAATCAGCTCTGCTGGCAACAATTCCATGAGCCTTTTTTGACGACTTTTACTGACACTGAAAATATTCAATGGGTGTTGTGCGCTTTTTTGCCAATGTTTACTGACACCGGACATATTCAACGGGTGTTGTGCATTCGTAAATACATCAGTTATTCTGCGCCCTGACATACTCAAACTGAATTTATGAACGCACCCAAAATGGTTACTTGCATAGTGGAGACTTTTGTAAAGACATGTAGCTAGCCAGCTAGGTAAATCAAATCAAATCAAATTTATTTATATAGCCCTTCTTACATCAGCTGATATCTCAAAGTGCTGTACAGAAACCCAGCCTAAAACCCCAAACAGCAAGCAATGCAGGTGTAGAAGCACGGTGGCTAGGAAAAACTCCCTAGAAAGGCCAAAACCTAGGAAGAAATCTAGAGAGGAACCAGGCTATGAGGGGTGGCCAGTCCTCTTCTGGTTGTACCGGGTGGAGATTATAACAGAACATGGCCAAGATGTTCATAAATGACCAGCATGGTCAAATAATAATAATCACAGTAGTTGTCGAGGGTGCAACAAGTCAGCACCTCAGGAGTAAATGTCAGTTGGCTTTTCATAGCCGATCATGAAGAGTATCTCTACCGCTCCTGCTGTCTCTAGAGAGTTGAAAACAGCAGGTCTGGGACAGGTAGCACGTCCGGTGAACAGGTCAGGGTTCCACAGCCGCAGGCAGAACAGTTGAAACTGGAGCAGCAGCACGGCCAGGTGGACTGGGGACAGCAAGGAGTCATCATGCCAGGTAGTCCTGAGGCATGGTCCTAGGGCTCAGGTCCTCCGAGAGAGAGAAAGTAAGAAAGAAAGAAAGAGAGAATTAGAGAGAGCATACTTAAATTCACACAGGACACCGGATAAGACAGGAGAAGTACTACAGATATAACAGACTGACCCTAGCACCCCGACACAAACTACTGCAGCATAAATACTGGAGGCTGAGACAGGAGGGGTTAGGAGACACTGTGGCCCCATCCAATGATACCCCCGGACAGGGCCAAACAGGCAGGATATAGCCCCACCCACTTTGCCAAAACACAGCCCCAACACCACTAGAGGGATATCTTCAACCACCAACTTACCATCCTGAGACAAGGCCGAGTATAGCCCACAAAGATCTCCGCCACGGCACAAACCAAGGTGGGGTGCCAACCCAGACAGGAAGATCACGTCAGTGACTCAACCCACTCAAGTGACGCACCCCTCCTAGGGACGGCATGGAAGAGCACCAGTAAGCCAGTGACTCAGCCCCTGTAATAGGGTTAGAGGCAGAGAATTCCAGTGGAGAGAGGGGAACCGGCCAGGCAGAGACAGCAAGGGCGGTTCGTTGCTCCAGAGCCTTTCCGTTCACCTTCACACTCCTGGGCCAGACTACACTCAATCATATGACCCACTGAAGAGATGAGTCTTCAGTAAAGACTTAAAGGTTGAGACCGAGTCTGCGTCTCTCACATGGGTAGGCAGACCATTCCATAAAAATGGAGCTCTATAGGAGAAAGCCCTGCCTCCAGCTGTTTGCTTAGAAATTCTAGGGACAATTAGGAGGCCTGCGTCTTGTGACCGTAGCGTACGTGTAGGTATGTGCGGCAGGACCAAATCGGAAAGATAGGTAGGAGCAAGCCCATGTAATGCTTTGTAGGTTAGCAGTAAAACCTTGACATCAGCCCTTGCCTTAACAGGAAGCCAGTGTAGGGAGGCTAGCACTGGAGTAATATGATCACATTTTTTGGTTCCAGTCAGGATTCTAGCAGCCGTATTTAGCACTAACTGAAGTTTATTTAGTGCTTTATCCGGGTAGCCGGAAAGTAGAGCATTGCAGTAGTCTAAACTAGAAGTAACAAAAGCATGGATACATTTTTCTGCATAATGTTTGGACAGAAAGTTTCAGATTTTTTGAATGTTACGTAGATGGAAAAAATCTGTCCTTGAAACAGTCTTGATATGTGTCACGCCCTGACCTTAGAGATCCTTTTTATGTCTCTATTTGGTTTGGTCAGGGGGTGATTTGGGGTGGGCATTCTATGTTCTATTATTTGTATTGCTATGTTTTGGCCGGGTAGGGTTCTCAATCAGGGACCGCTGTCTATCGCTATCTCTGATTGAGAAACATACTTAGGTAGCCCTTTTTCCCACCTGTCTTTGTGGGAGGTTGACTTTGTTTGTGGCACATAGCCTTAAGCTTCACGGTTTGTTTTGTATTGTTTATTGTTTTGTCGGCATCGTTTCTAATAAAAGGAAAATGTATGCTCTCCACGCTGCACCTTGGTCCACTTCATTCAACAGCCGTGACAATATGTTCGTCAAAAGAGAGATCAGGGTCCAGAGTAACGCTTCACAGTTTTATTTGAGACGACTGTACAACCATCAAGATGAATTGTCAGATTCAACAGAAGATCTCTTTGTTTCTTGGGACTTAGAACAAGCATCTCTGTTTTGTCCGAGTTTAAAAGTAGAAAGTTTGCAGCCATCCCACTTCCTTATGTCTGAAACACAGGCTTCTAGCTAGGGCAATTTTGGGGCTTCACCATGTTTCATTGAAATGTACAGCTGTGTGTCATCCGGATAACAGTGAAAGTTAACATTATGTTTTCGAATGACATCCCCAAGAGGTAAAATATATCGTGAAAACAATAGTGGTTCAAAAACGGAACCTTGAGGAACACCGAAATTTACAGTTGATTTGTCAGAGGACAAACCATTCACAGAGACAAACTGATATCTTTCTGACAGATAAGATCTAAACCAGGCCAGAACTTGTCCGTGTAGACCAATTTGGGTTTCCAATCTCTCCAAAAGAATGTGGTGATTGATAGGATCAAAAGCAGCACTAAGGTCTAGGAGCACGAGGACAGATGCAGAGCCTCGGTCTGACGCCATTAAAAGGTAATTTATCACCTTCACAAGTGCAGTCTCAGTGCTATGATGGGGTCTAAAACCAGACTGAAGCATTTTGTATACATTGTTTGCCTTCAGGAAGGCAGTGAGTTGCTGCGCAACAGCTTTTTCAAAAGAAATTGAGAGGAATGGAAGATTCAATATAGGCCGATAGTTTTTTATATTTTCTGGGTCAAGGTTTGGCTTTTTCAAGAGAGGCTTTATTACTGCCACTTTTAGTGAGTTTGGTACACATCCGGAGGATAGAGAGCCATTTATTATATTCAACATAGGAGGGCCAAGCACAGGAAGCAGCTCTTTCAGTAGTTTAGTTGGAATAGGGTCCAGTATGCAGCTTGACGGTTTAGAGGCCATGATTATTTTCATCATTGTGTCAAGAGATATAATACTAAAACACTTGAGTGGCTCTCTTGATCCTAGGTCCTGGCAGAGTTGTGCAGACTCAGGACAACTGAGCTTTGGAGGAATACGCAGATTTAAAGAGGAGTCCGTAATTTGCTTTCTAACGATCATGATCTTTTCCTCAAAGTGTCACGCCCTGACCTTTGTTTTCTTTATTATTGTTGGTTAGGTCAGGGTGTGACAAGGGTGATATGTTTTTTGTTCTGTCTAGGGTTTTTGTATGTTTATGGGGTTGTTACTAGTCTAGGTGTTTTGTATGTCTATGGTTGCCTAGATTGGATCTCAATTAGAGGCAGCTGTTTATCGTTGTCTCTGATTGGGAACCATATTTAGGCAGCCATATTCCTTGAGTATTTTCGTGGGTGATTGTCTATGGTTAGTTGCCTGTGTCAGCACTATTATTATATAGCTTCACGTTCGTTTTGTTGTTTTTGTATAGTTCGTTCTGTGTTCTTTCTTCATTAAAGAAGATGTATTCAAATCACGCTGCGCTTTGGTCTCATCGCTATAACGAACGTGACACAAAGAAGTTCATGAATTTATTCCTGCTGAAGTGAAAGCCATCCTCTCTTGGGGAATGCTGCTTTTTAGTTAGCTTTGCGACAGTATCAAAAATACATTTTGGATTGTTCTTATTTTCCTCAATTAAGTTGGAAAAATAGGATGATCGAGCAGCAGTGAGGGCTCTTCGATACTGCACGGTACTGTCTTTCCAAGCTAGTCGGAAGACTTCCAGTTTGGTGTGGCGCCATTTCCGTTCCAATTTTCTGGAAGCTTGCTTCAGAGCTCGGGTATTTTCTGTATACCAGGGAGCTAGTTTCTTATGACAAATGTTTTTAGTTTTTAGGGGTGCAACTGCATCTAGGGTATTGCGCAAGGTTAAATTGAGTTCCTCAGTTAGGTGGTTAACTGATTTTTGTCCTCTGACATCCTTGGGTAGGCAGAGGGAGTCTGGAAGGGCATCAAGGAATCTTTGGGTTGTCTGAGAATTTATAGCACAACTTTTGATGCTCCTTGGTTGGGGTCTGAGCAGATTATTTGTTGCGATTACAAACGTAATAAAATGGTGGTCCGATAGTCCAGGATTATGAGGAAAAACATTCAGATCCACAACATTTATTCCATGGGACAAAACTAGGTCCAGAATATGTCTGTGACAGTGAGTAGGTCCAGAGACATGTTGGACAAAACCCACTGAGTCGATCATGGCTCCGAAAGCCTTTTGGAGTGGGTCTGTGAACTTTTCCATGTGAATATTAAAATCACCAAAAATTTGAATATTATCTGATATGACTACAAGGTCCGATAGGAATTCAGGGAACTCAATGAGGAACGCTGTATATGGCCCAGGAGACCTGTAAACAGTAGCTATAAAAAGTGATTGACTAGGCTGCATAGGATTCATGACTAGAAGCTCAAAAGACGAAAACGTCAGGTTTTTTTCCGTAAAATGAAATTTGCTATTGTAAATGTTAGCAACACCTCTGCCTTTGCAGGATGCACGGGGGATATGGTCACTAGTGTAACCAGGAGGTGAGGCCTCATTTAACACAGTAAATTCATCAGGCTTAAGCCATGTTTGTCAGGCCAATCACATCAAGATTATGATCAGTGATTAGTTCATTGACTATAACTGCCTTTGAAGTGAGGGATCTAACATTAAGTAGCCCTATTTTGAGATGTGAGGTATCACGATCTCTTTCAATAATGGCAGGAATGGAGAAGGTCTTTATTCTAGTGAGATTGCTAAGGCGAACACCGCCATGTTAAGTTTGGCCCAAACTAGGTCGAGGCACAGACACAATGGGGATAGCTGAGCTGACTACACTGACTGTGCTAGTGGCAGACTCCACTAAGCTGGCAGGCTGGCTAACAGCCTGATGCCTGGCCTGCACCCTATTTCATTGTGGCGCTAGAGGAGTTAGAGCCCTGTCTATGTTGGTAGATAAGATGAGAGCACCCCTCCAGCTAGGATGGAGTCTGTCACTCCTCAACAGGCCAGGCTTGGTCCTGTTTGTGGGTGAGTCCCAGAAAGAGGGCCAATTATCTACAAATTCTATCTTTTGGGACGGGCAGAAAAGTTTTCAACCAGCGATTGAGTTGTGAGACTGCTGTAGAGCTCATCACTCCCCCTAACTGGGAGGGGGCCAGAGGGGGCCAGAGACAATTACTCGATGCCGACACATCTTAAACATTGAACCTAGCTAGGTAAACAATGTGTAAGATCATCACTGGGGCCAAGCTTTCTGCCATCCAGGACCTATATAATAGGCGGTGTCAGAGGAAAGCCCACAAAATTGTAGACTCCAGTCAACCAAGTTATAGACTGTTTTCTCTGCTACCGCAAGCCAAGCAGTACCGGAGCACCACGTCTAGCACCAAAAGGCTCATCAACAGCTTCTACCCCCAAGCCATTAGACTGCTGAACAATTCCTCAAAATGTACTGGTTGGTTAAGGGCTTGTAAGTAAGCATTTCATGGTAAAGACTACACTTGTATTCGGCGCATGTGGCAAATAAAGTTTGATTTGATTTCAACAACAACAAAAATCAATGTGATGACGTTGAATCAACGTGGAAAACTGATTTGGATTTGCAAAAATGTATCAACCTGAGGGAATTTTTGTTTTCTCTCAACTTTTAAACTTTTAACCTAAATCCAATTACATGGTGACATTTTCTGTTGAATTCACGTTAGTTGCCAACTCAACCAAACCTAAATCAGAACTAGATGTTGAAATTGGGTCACATCAACTTGTGGTCACAGTGAGTCACAGTAAGCAATCTGTATACCCCTCCCCCCAATCTGTATCGTTGAAGTGTTACAGATTGCACACTAGAAATGTAAAGGTAATTTCCGATTGAGCCAACATATGCAGCGTTTACCATGAATGCATTGTCTGCTAACGCGGGAACATTGCCTTAAATTTCAATCACGCTGTAACGCTGAACTTCTGTTTATGGATTGAATAGAGCCCAAGTCATAGTGACCCATAGGGCAGGAAGACCCCCTGTTTCTGTAGCGAGAGACAGCTTGGTGTACAAGTACACCCCCTGGATAGGACGCTAGACAGGATGCTAGTCTGTCACAGGGCTTTACCCCTAATCCATCTCCTTAATGCTGAGTGCCTAGCAGAGAGGGATATGTTGGAGTCTTTGGTATGACTCGACCGAGGATCCAACTCCCAACCTGCCGATCGAACATCTAACCTTCCGATCACCTTACTTTCCACAACTTTTTTTTAACCTGTTTGGGCTGAAGGGGCAGTATTGAGTAGCCAGATAAAAGGTGCCCATTTCAAAAGGGCCTCGTACTCAATTATTGCTCGTACAATATGCATATTATTATTACTATTGGATAGAAAACACTCTCTAGTTTCTAAAACCGTTTGAATTATATCTGTGAGTGAAACAGAACTCATTCTGCAGCAAACTTCCTGACAGGAAGTGGAAAGTCTGAAATTGAGGCTCTGTTCCAGGGGCTGCCTATTATAGTCCATGTTATTTATTAGTTTAGATGCACTTCATACGTCTTCCACTAGATGTCGACAAGGAGTGAGAGAAGAAATGGAGTGTGTAACTTGATCTGGAGTCGAATTACAGCCCTTGGAATGACGTGTCCTCCATTTTCTGTTTTCTGGACGGCGAGAAGAGGGACATGGATTTGCCTTTTGAAAAGCTGTCGTTTTAGGCGACTATTATCTCCGGCTTTGATTTTATTTGATACATGTGACCATATCATCGTAAAGTATGTTTTTTCAATATAGTTTCATCAGATTATTGAAAAATTTTCGGGAGTTTTGCCGTGTTCCGTTCTCTGACTTTGTTGACGTTGGAGAGATCCGTGTCACTTGGCTAGTGCGCATGCTAAATGAAGAGGGAAATTTGCCGTTCCAGATCCAAACAACGACTGTTCTGGACAAAGGACACCTTGTCCAACATTCTGATGAAAGATCAGCAAAAGTAAGAAACATTTTATGATGCTATTTCATATATCTGTCGAACTGTGTACTAGTCGTGGGCGTCCAACGTTTTGGGTACTCTAGCTATACCGAAGCTGCATATCGTAATGAAGTTATTTTTAGAATTCTAACACTGCGATTTCATTAAGAACTAATGGATCTATCATTTCCTATACAACATGTATTTTTTAGTTATGTTTATGAATAGCTATTTGGTCAGAATATGTGTGTCAGAAAAAGTGTCAGGAAAAATCCGGACGTAGTGGGGAAAAGTAGCTAAGTTAGCACAATGTGTAACCATTGATTTCAGCTCTAAATATGCACATTTTCGAACAAAACATAAGTGTATGTATAACCTGATGTTATAGGACTGTCATCTGATGAAGAAAATCAAGGTTAGTCAAAAATTATATCTTTTGCCTGTTTGTTACGATCGCTTACTTTTGCTACTGGGAAATTGCTTGTGTTTTTGGCTATTGTGGCTACGCTAATATAACGCTATATTGTGTTTTCGCTGTAAAACACTTGATAAATCGGAAATATTGTCTGGAATCACAAGATGCCTGTCTTTCAATTGCTGTACACTATGTATTTTTCAGAAATGTTTTATGATGAGTATTTAGTTATTTGGCGTTGGTGTCTGTAATTATTATGGCTGCTTTCGGTGCAATTTCTGATTGTAGCTGCAATGTAAACTATGATTTATACCTGAAATATGCACATTTTTCTAACAAAACATATGCTATACAATAAATATGTTATCAGACTGTCATCTGATGAAGTTGTTTCTTGGTTAGTGGCTATTTATATCTTTATTTGGTCGAATTTGTGATAGCTACTGATGGAGTAAAAAACTGATGGAGTAAAAAAAAGTGGTGTCTTTTGCTAACGTGGTTAGCTAATAGATTTACATATTGTGTCTTCCCTGTAAAACATTTTAAAAATCGGACATGTTGGCTGGATTCACAAGATGTGTACCTTTCATATGCTGTATTGGACTTGTTAATGTGTGAAAGTTAAATATTTTAAAAAAATATCTTTTGAATTTCGCGCCCTGCACTTTGAGCTGGCTGTTGTCATAAGTGTACCGGCGTCGGGCTTGCAGCCATAAGAAGTTAACCTAAAAAGTCAGACCCCCACTTACTGAGAACTGAATAATCACACATTTCATTAGGATCTTCAATAGACAAATCTTCAAGACTTCAATAGACACATTTGATTATTTAATGAGTCAATTGTGCAAAGAACATTTTTTTAATTAGTCGACATTGTCTAATGCAATGTACCTGGCTGTTACGAACACACATGTTTATAGAACACTGCTGAACTATAAATCAATCAAATCACATTTTATTTCACATACACATGGTTAGCAGATGTTAATGTGAGTGTAGCGAAATGCTATAGCTATATGGTTTAGTGGTATTCATACAGTGGCGTGCCTGGGGCCTGGGCCTTCAGTGAGGTCCTACACAGTCCCACCCGAATTAATCCACCTCTTATTACCATCATTATGATGCCATGGCTCTAGACACTATACATTTAGACAGAAACGCAGTATAACCAGGCGTTACGTCACCTTGAAATTGACAAAAATTGACATTTTTGGGTAAACAGTGTTTACCCAAAAACATGACACAATCAATGAGTCTTTTCAATATTTCCCTATTTTTCTTCACCTTTTCATTGTGCAGCTCCGTTGCCCTGCGCGCTTGTTCGTTGAGCTGTAGATCCACTCGGGTGTCCCCAAAAGTTTTCAAAAGCACCATTGCTTTTTTCTTTTAGCAACGTTAACTTCTCTGGGATAGTTGGGACGCTAGCGTCCCAACTGACAAGCACCCCAACCCCCCCCTCACTGATTAGCATCGCGTCACAATGAAAAAGGAAAATCTAAATATCATTAAATCACAAGTCCAAGACACCAAATGAAAGATACAGATCTTGTGAATAAAGCCACCATTTCAGATTTTTAAAATGTTTTACAGGGAAGACAAAATATGTAAATCTATTAGCTAACCACGTTAGCAAAAGACACCACTTTCCTAACTCCATCAGTTTCTTACTCCATCAGGTGCTATCACCAATTCGGCCAAATAAAGATATTGATAGCCACTAACCAAGAAAAAACCTCATCAGATGACAGTCTGATAACATATTTATTGTATAGGATAGGTTTTGTTAGAAAAATGTGCATATTTCAGGTAGAAATCATAGTTTACAATTGCACCCACCATCACAACTCGACTAGAATAAATACAGAGAGCAACGTGTATTACCTAATTACTAATCATAAAACATTTCTTAAAAATACACAGCTCACAGCAATGGAAAGACACAGATCTTGTGAATTCAGACAATATTTCAGATGTTCTAAGTGTTTTACAGCGAAAACACAATAAATCGTTATATTAGCATACCACATATGCAAACGTTACCCGACCATTGATTCAAGCCAAAGAGAGCGATATCGTTATCATCGCCAAAATATATTAATTTTTTCACTAACCTTATCAGAATTCTTCCGATGACACTCCTGTAACATCATATTACAACATACATATAGAGTTTGTTCGAAAATGTGCATATTTAGCCACAAAAAACCGTGGTTATACAATGACAATACTAGCAAAACTAGCCTGAAAATGTCGGTCGCCATCTTTCACAGTGATCTTGTCTCATGGATAACTATTCATAAACTTGACTAAAAAAATATAAGTTGGACAGCTATCGAAAGACAAATTAGTTCTTAATGCAATCGCTGAATTACATTTCTAAAATTATCCTTACTGTGCAATACAGGGTTCGCCAAGCGAAGCTATACCAAACAAAATGGCGGAATATGCGTTTAAAATTTTTCGACAGAACAACGATTTATCATCTTAAATATTTCTTACTATGAGGTGATCTTCCATCAGAATCTTGGGCAATGTATCCTTTCTTGGGTCTAATCTTCTTTTGGTCGAAAGATGTCCTCTGTCCGTCGAAATGCCCACTAACGTTCGACCGGGACCCCGAAACGTGCCCGGCGCTTCAAAGAGCATCACATAGAAATGCCTCAAAATCGCACTAAACGGATATAAATTGCTATAAAACGTTTTAAATTAACTACCTTATGATGTTTTTAACACCTATAACGAGTAAAAACATGACCGGCGCTATATTACTGGCTAAACCAAGGCTTGGAAAAAGGCCAGTCCGACGTCCTTCTTGCGTTGAGCGCAGGGTCCAAAAGAACGCTACTTCCGGTATTTGGTGATTTATAGAGGCCCTGATTGCGCAATCGACTCCATTCAAATTGTCACCACTTACTGACATCTAGAGGAAGGCGTGGGCAGTGTTTGTATCCTCATAGGATTTACAGGGACTTTAAAACTGATCTGGAACCAGAGGCCAAGATTTCTGAAATCTCACACACTGGGAGGAAAAGTGCTGTAGAATGAGTTCTGTTCCACTCAGAGACATAATTCAAACGGCTATAGAAACTAGAGAGTGTTTTCTATCCAATAATAACAATAATATGCATATTGTACGAGCAAGAATTGAGTACTAGGCAGTTTAATTTGGAGACCAATTTTCCCTAAGTCGAAACAGCACCCCCTATATCCCAGAGAGGTTAAAGAAGTTTGGTTTTGGGGAGTGCTTTTTGAAATGGATAGAGTTGATATATTAGACAACTCAAGTTTGCAAAGCCAGTGTGGCTCCAAACACCAAATCGATCACTTGCAAATAATAGGCATTCCCAGCAGTACAGTTTGCAGTGCTTCTCGGAGCCTGTGAGCCATTGATAGCGCTCGTAGTTGGAACTTTGAACGAACCCCTTTCCCGCCTGTGACAGGCTTTGTAGCGTCGGTGTCGGGCGACCTCTCTTTTATTGAAAAGTTCGTCTTGAGAATGGCGTTATAATTATATCCTCGACCAAATCGATATCTTCTCCTCCTTCCGCCATTGTGGGTTGAAAAAACAGCTTAGTAGTACGCAAATTAATTTGTTTATCAAATTCAGCTTCCTAGTTTTGAGGTTCTGCATAGACCTGCCCATAGGACCTTCCTCTCAATATTGGTAATCCAATCAAAAGACGTGCACGCACTACGCCTGCTAGCTGGCTCATGTGTAACACTGGAGCCAGCCAGCAGGCGTACAATAGCCAACTCTAAAGCTGATTGGTTGACACTAAATTTTCATTTCCATTCACTTTAAGCTACAAGCGCCCGCACTGTTGATTCTGAAGGCCTGAGGGCAGATTTTAGACCCCTGGCAACACATGATGGCTGAATATGATTGGATAAAAGATCTAACATAAAGACCAGCCCTCCAAATCTCAACCTGGGGCTGGAAGCAGTGCAACCAAGAGGAAAGCTATGAAATTAAGAGCATAACTCTTACTCTGGGGAATAATTTAATACATATTTGTGGGAAAATATATTTAAAAAAAAATTATATTCTGATGTTTAGGCCAGCAGAGAAGGCCTTGCTGGCCCTGACGGCCCACCACTGTATTCATATCATAATTACATTATAGTATAGAGTGAGAATTTCAAGGGAATTCATAATTAATATTTTCTTATCATGAAGCCTTTATTCAGGTCTGTGGGCACAGAAACTCCAAATTGGCCTGGTCATAAAAGGGTGGTCAAAGCAGACAAACTAAGAAAGGTTCACACAACACCCACAATATTGAATGAATGGAGAACAAAAGGGTAAAGAACTGTGAAATGAATTGCTACAGAAATTACGAAAAGAGACTTACAAAAAACATCTGTTAATTAAAGAGAAACACGGTCAGCAGCGTTTGAGTTTGGATCAGGAGCAGGAGGGCTGACACAAAGGGACAGAATATGGCTACCCAGGACCAGTCATCATCAGAGCAACAGCCAATACTGCTGTTGGTAATCATGCAATGTCCCCACATAGTATTTCCAAACGGAGCCAAAGTGTGTTTGATTAGTCCTGCTGGGACTGTATGCGTAACGCCACAGAGCCTGACGTCAGTTGTCCTCTGATCATAAACACAATTATTTTTCATTGAACTTAATGAGAATGGAGAGGAAAGGAAATATTCCAATACACATCAAGACACTTTCATCTACTTCTAAAAAAAAACAATACCCTTTCCATCTGTACCTGCATAATTTTATATATACACTGCTCAAAAAAATAAAGGGAACACTAAAATAACACATCCTAGATCTGAATGAATGAAATATTCTTATTAAATACTTTTTTCTTTACATAGTTGAATGTGCTGACAACAAAATCACACAAAAATTATCAATGGAAATCAAATTTATCAACCCATGGAGGTCTGGATTTGGAGTCACACAAAATTAAAGTGGAAAACCACACTACAGGCTGATCCAACTTTGATGTAATGTCCTTAAAACAAGTCAAAATGAGGCTCAGTAGTGTGTGTGGCCTCCACGTGCCTGTATGACCTCCCTACAATGCCTGGGCATGCTCCTGATGAGGTGGCGGATGGTCTCCTGAGGGATCTCCTGCCAGACCTTGACTAAAGCATCCGCCAACTCCTGGACAGTCTGTGGTGCAACGTGGCTTTGGTGGATGGAGCGAGACATGATGTCCCAGATGTGCTCAATTGGATTCAGGTCTGGGAAACGGGCGGGCCAGTCCATAGCATCAATGCCTTCCTCTTGCAGGAACTGCTGACACACTCCAGCCACATGAGGTCTAGCATTGTCTTGCATTAGGAGGAACCCAGGGCCAACCGCACCAGCATATGCTCTCACAAGGGGTCTGAGGATCTCATCTCGGTACCTAATGGCAGTCAGGCTACCTCTGGCGAGCACATGGAGGGCTGTGCGGCCCCCCAAAGAAATGCCACCCCATACCATGACTGACCCACCGCCAAACTGGTCATGCTGGAGGATGTTGCAGGCAGCAGAACATTCTCCACAGCGTCTCCAGACTCTGTCACGTCTGTCACGTGCTCAGTGTGAACCTGCTTTCATCTGTGAAGAGCACAGGGCGCCAGTGGCGAATTTGCCATTCTTGGTGTTCTCTTGCAAATGCCAAACGTCCTGCACGGTGTTGGGCTGTAAGCACAACCCCCACCTGTGGACGTCGGGCCCTCATACCACCCTCATGGAGTCTGTTTCTGACCATTTGTGCAGACACATGCACATTTGTGGCCTGCTGGAGGTCATTTTGCAGGGCTCTGGCAGTGCTCCTCCTGATCTTCCTTGCACAAAGGCGGAGGTAGCGGTCCTGCTGCTGGGTTGTTGCCCTCCTACGGCCTCCTCCACGTCTCCTGATGTACTGGCCTGTCTCCTGGTAGCGCCTCCATGCTCTGGACACTACGCTGACAGACACAGCAAACCTTCTTGCCACAGCTCGCATTGATGTGCAATCCTGGATGAGCTGCACTACCTCAGCCACTTGTGTGGGTTGTAGACTTCGTCTCATGCTACCACTTGAGTGAAAGCACCGCCAGCATTCAAAAGTGACCAAAACATCAGCCAGGAAGCATAGGAACTGAGAAGTGGTCTGTGGTCACCACCTGCAGAACCACTCCTTTATTGGGGGTGTCTTGCTAATTGCCTATAATTTCCACCTGTTGTCTATTCCATTTGCACAACAGCATGTGACATTTATTGTCAATCAGTGTTGCTTCCTAAGAGGACAGTTTGATTTCACAGAAGTGTGATTGACTTGGAGTTACATTGTGTTGTTTAAGTGTTCCCTTTATTTTTTTGAGCAGTGTATATGAATATATGAGAGGGGGAGACAGAGAGAATTGAATGGAATGCCTGGGCATTCCCGGGAGGAGTGTTTTCATGGTGCTGAGGTTTCTGGGCAGGTATTCTTTGTTTTGTGTGTGAGACTGGCCTTGAGCCCAGAGCAGACAGCTCTCCCTGGGACCCAGTCAGAGACAGCACTGGGGTTAAACCCAGTGGCAAATCCAGAGCCAGCCTGCCAGATGCTCAATGGACTCCCACATTCCACAGTCTGCTATACAAACAAAAAATGTGTGTGCGCGCATGAAAAGCTACAATCATCGCCCAGCATTGACAATACAATCTAACTCAACTGTATACCCACAAATGACAACTGGATGCCCACAGAGGAAGTTTCTGAAAGGTAGCGTTCATGACATTGCATTAAACAGTTAACATAGTACCAAAATAAAGCTGTTTTGGCTTTTCATCTTTTACTGGAGGCTAGGTGCTGCTGTGGCTGGAACATACTGTATTGATCTTGGGGACAGACAGAGACACACAGTATGATTTAGAGGTGTTTTATAGTCTAGACGGGTGTCCTCAGATTCATGATCCTTCCCTTAATCATGTCAGTTCCGCTGAACAAATGGGGAATGCTTAACGAGTGATACAGTATATGCTCTGAAGTTCAAAGGTCTGCTAAAGCTACGGAGTGCTAATAACATGGCATTCTCAAAGCATGCAACAGAGCATGCGAGCAAATTGTTTAAATCCTTATTTAGACAATTTTTTTCTCGCATAAAGTACAAGTTCAGAGAAAAAAATATATAATTAGAAAGCTCTAATCATTGAAAGCTGTCATTGAAAGTGGCTCAGACTGGCTGCAGCTCGTTAGGGTCTTGTCTCTAATTGCCTGTCCCAGCTTAGCCTCGTTAGGGCCATGCAATCAGACGTTCATGTTTTCCCAAAGCACGTTCTGCCCTGCCGTTTCTGACCCTGTTCATTACGCACACTAAGTCCTCTCAGGTTTTCAGAAGGGGGAGCTTTTACACCAATTTTCCTGGCAGACAGACCAAACACCTAATTTACAGTCATCTGTCTAAAAGCAGGAGGGCAGAACAGGGCAAAGGGAAACCCCAAACTCCTAGGGACCAGTGCCAAGAAAACAGACTTAGGCCATGTCCGAATATTTGCATTCTAAATAGTAGGCATTTTGTGTATGCGAAAAAATTGTTTTATGATAAATTTAGAATTTTTATGTTTTAAATGCCAGGATATCATACTCATTTTGTCTTTTAATCTATCAGAATTCGCAGCACACTTGAGGAAGATAATCATCTTCAGAGACCCATGTGAGTCTGACAACATCTAATAATCAGCTGAGGAGACGCACTGTACCAAAATGAATGAATGGCGGGAATCAATGCAATTGCGCATTAGATGAGGCATTTTTACTAAACTGTACGTTCTAAACAGTATGCAGTTTAAGGAAGTAGTAGTCAAGCCAGATTTTGGACACAACCTAAGGTTAGAAAAAAAACGATGTACTGGCTGATCCTACTTTCAGTCATGTTAAATAGAAGTCACAGGCTCTCTGATTTGAAAGGTCACAGGTGTTTTGAGGGCCCATACTGCAGATAGTATTCTGTGTTTTCCAGTAAACATTACTTGGTCACATGTATCTGTTTCATTCGGTGGAGATACAGGAAACGATGTCAAAGTATGTTAGCTAAAACTAGATCCAGGAAACAAATGTACCTCTTCTTATGGATATAGAATGAGTATGGGACCAAAGATTAGGGTTTGTTGGATCCACAGAGACACTCAGAAATCTTGTTACTGTAGCATCTCTTGACATGGCTAAATACTGTAATTCTGAAAGATGACTGTGATGAGGATAAGGGTAGGGAGTGGTGGGTGGAGAGGACTTCTGTCAAAGATTCAAGGCCTATCCAAGGCCTATCGCATACAATATACAGTACTTAAAAAGTTTAAACGAACACTATAAACTCTCTCTTGAATTTGTTGGCCCAGTGCAGACCCATTGTGTCAGGGGTAGTAACGTAAACAGATATTGAGTAGCTTCCATTCCTCATGTCTCTGTTGGATCATAAAGGGCACATGTAAATGGACAGTGTCAGTGCTTCGCACTGTCAGACAGGCAAATGAATGGCTGTGAATGGCTTGCGTCATACAGTGAGGGAAAAAAGTATTTGATCCCCTGCTGATTTTGTACGTTTGCCCACTGACAAAGAAATTATCAGTCTATAATTTTAACCTGTTTGGCGTGCAAGCCCGACGTCGGTACACTTATGACAACAGCCAGCTCAAAGTGCAGGGCGCGAAATTCAAAAGATTTTTTTTTTTAATATTTAACTTTCACACATTAACAAGTCCAATACAGCATATGAAAGGTACACATCTTGTGAATCAAGCCAACATGTCCGATTTTTAAAATGTTTTACAGGGAAGACACAATATGTAAATCTATTAGCTAACCACGTTAGCAAAAGACACCACTTTTCTTACTCCATCAGTTTTTTACTCCATCAGTAGCTATCACAAATTCGACCAAATAAAGATATAAATAGCCACTAACCAAGAAACAACTTCATCAGATGACAGTCTGATAACATATTTATTGTATAGCATATGTTTTGTTAGAAAAATGTGTATATTTCAGGTATAAATCATAGTTTACATTGCAGCTACAATCAGAAATTGCACCGAAAGCAGCCATAATATTTACAGACACCAACGTCAAATACCTAATTACTCATCATAAAACATTTCTGAAAAATACAGTGTACAGCAATTGAAAGACAGGCATCTTGTGATTCCAGACAATATTTCCGATTTATCAAGTGTTTTACAGCGAAAACACAATAGAGCGTTATATTAGCGTACCACAATAGCCAAAAACACAAGCAATTTCCCATTAGCAAAAGTTAGCGATCGTAACAAACAAGCAAAAGATATATAATTTTTGACTAACCTTGATTTTCTTCATCAGATGACAGTCCTATAACATCAGGTTATACATACACTTATGTTTTGTTCGAAAATGTGCATATTTAGAGCTGAAATCAGTGGTTACACATTGTGCTAACGTAGCATCTTTTTCCCACAACGTCTAAACAGCAACGATATTTTTCTGACACGTTTTCTGACACACATATTCTGACCAAATAGCTATTCATAAACATAAGTAAAAAAATACATGTTGTATAGGAAATGATAGATCCATTAGTTCTTAATGAAATCGCAGTGTTAGAATTCTAAAAAATAACTTCATTACGACATCCAGCTTCGGTATAGCTGAGTACCCCAAAGTTGGGCGCCCACGACTAATTCACATGCACGACAGATATATGAATTAGCATCATAAAATGTTTCTTACTTTTGGTGATCTTCCGTCAGAATGTTGGACAAGGTGTCCTTTGTCAAGAACAGTCGTTGTTTGGATTCAGAACGTTCATTTTCCCTCTCGATTTAGCACGCACACTTGCCAAGTGGCACGGATCTCTCCAACGTCAACAAAGTCAGAGAACGGAACACGGCAAAACTCCCGAAAAAATTTCAATAATCTGATTAAACTATATTGAAAAAACATACTTTACGATGATATGGTCACATGTATCAAATAAAATCTAAACCGGAGATGTTAGTCGTCCATAACGACAGCTAAACAGAAGGCAAATCCATGTCCCCTTTCGCGCGCTCCAGAAACAGGAAATGGACGGTCACGTCATACAAAGAGCTTTAATTCCACCTCAGACCAAGATAAACACGAAATTTCTTCTCTCACCGCCTCTTGACAACCAGGGGAAGGTGTATGAAGTGTACGTAGACTCTTACGTATCATGCCCATGTATAGGCAGGAAGTTGAACAGAGCATCGATTTCTGACATTCCACTTCCTGGTCAGGAAATGTGCTGCAGAATGAGTTCTGTTTCACTCAGAGAAATAATTCAAACGGTTTTAGAAACTAGAGAGTGTTTTCTATCCAATAGTAATAATAATATGCATATTGTACGAGCAAGAATTGAGTACGAGGCCGTTTGAAATGGGCACGATTTAACTGGATACTCAATACTGCCCCTTGCAGCCATAAGAAGTTTTAATGGCAGGTTTATTTGAACAGTGAGAGACAGAATAACAACAAAAAAATCCAGAAAAACGCATGTCAAAAATGTTATAAATTGATTTGCATTTTAATGAGGGAAATAAGTATTTGACCCCTCTGCAAAACATGACTTAGTACTTGGTGACAAAACCCTTGTTGGCAATCACAGAGGTCAGACGTTTCTTGTAGTTGGCCACCAGGTTTGCATACATCTCGGGAGGGATTTTGTCCCACTCCTTTTTGCAGATCTTCTCCAAGTCATTAAGGTTTCGAGGCTGACTATATATTAATTTATACTGGATTAAGCATCCATTCTCGTAACTGTAATCTCATTAGTTACTGTATGTCCCAATATTCCCTAGATCTTGTGCCAATATCAGTTTTTTTTATTTTATTTAAGTCTTGGTTCCTATAGTTTATATATTTCTTTAGGAAAAGGCCATTCAAGACGGTTGAAAGCCTTTTCGGCATCAACAGCCATTATTGATATATCTATATCTTTATTTTTGCGTATTGTATTAAACTGAAACATGTTCTTGTATTTGTTTGTGTCTATTTTTAATAAACCCCGTGAATTTGTATTAAGTCTGGTAAGCTGTATTTCTGATTCATAAATATAAACGCAACAATTTCAACATTTTTACTGAGTTACTGTTCAAATAAGGAAATCAGTCAATTAAAATTATAACAGCTGTTGGAAGGAGAGAACCAAGGTGCAGCGTGGTACGTGTCCATATTTATTTAATGAACACTGAAATAACAAAGCGAACAACCGAAACAGTTCTGGCTGGTGCAGACACACAACAGAAAACAACTACCCACAAAACACAGGTGGGATGAGGATACCTAAGTATGGTTCTCAATCAGAGACAACGATAGACAGCTGCCTCTGATTGAGAACCACACTTGGCCAAACACATAGAAATATAAAACATAGAACAAAAACACAGAATGCCCACCCCAACTCACGCCCTGACCAAACCAAAAGAGACAACAAAGGAACTAAGGTCAGGGCGTGACAAAAATAAATGAATTAGGCCCTAATCTATGGATTTCACATGATGCAGTGATCAGTGGGCCTGGGAGGGTATACTGTAGGCCCACCCACTTGTGTGCCAGTCCCACCCACTGGGGAGCCAGGCCCAGCCAACCAGAAGGAGTTTTACCCCACAAAAGGGCTTTATTACATGCAGAAATAGTCCTCAGTTTCATCAGCTGTCCAGGTGGCTGGTCTCAGACGATCCCTCAGGTGAAGAAGCCAGATGTGGAGGTCCTGGGCTGGCGTGGTTACACATGGTCTGCGGTTGTGAGGCTGGTTGGACATACTGCCAAATTCAAATTCTCAAAAACAACGTTGGAGGAGGCTTATGATAGAGAAATTCTGGCAACAGCTCTGGTGGACATTCCTGCAGTCAGCATGCCAATTGCACACTCCTTCAAAACTTGTGTCATTGTGTTGTGTGACAAAATTGCACATTTTAGAGTGGCCTTTTATTGTCCCCAGCACAAGGTCAGCCTCAGAGAACAACATCGACCTATACACTGACTCAGTGAGTGCGTTTATAAAGAAGTGCATTGGAGATGTTGTACCCACTGTGACTATTAAAACCTTCCCAAACCAGAAACCGTGGATGGATGGCGGCATTCGTGCACAACTGAAAGTGCGAACCACCGCATTTAACCATGGAAAGAGGTCTGGGAATATGTCTGAATGTAAACAGTGTAGCTATTCCCTCCGCAAGGCAATCAAATAAGCAAAATGCCAGTACAGGGACAAGGTGGAGTCCAAATTCAACGGCTCAGACACGAGACGTATGTGGCAGGGAAATCAGACTACAAAAATAAATCCAGCCACATCACGGACACTGATGTCACGCTTCCAGACAAACTAAACAACTTCTTTGCCCACTTTGAGGATAATACAGTGCCACCATCGCGGCCCGCTAACAAGGACTGCGACCCCCCCACCCCCCTTCTCCGTGGCTGATGCGAGTAAAACATTTAAACGTTTTAACCCTCGCAAGGCTGCTGGCCCAGATGGCATCCCAAGCCACATCCTCAAAGCATGCGCAGACCAGCTGGCTGAAACATGTCAAACGATGTTTACAATCAATCCTTAGGGTCTTTTTATAATAAATCTTCAATAATATTCCAACCGGACAATAGCGTATTCATTACAGAGGAAAAAGAAGGAACGGCGCGCCCGCGCAGTAAACAACTCATTGGCCTCAGCCTAGTCCACTTGTTGAAACAGCTCTTATTCGACCCCCTTCCACAATAGAAGCCTCAAACAACTTTCTAAAGACTGTTGACATCTGCTGGAAGCCTTGGGAAGTGCAATCTGGCCCCATAGACACAGCATATTGGATAGGCAATCACTTAAATGAAACTACAAACCTCAGATTTCAGATTTTGCATTCGTCTCAGGTTTTCGCCTGCCATATGAGTTCTGTTATAATCACATACATTATTTTAACAGTTTTGGAAACTTTAGAGTGTTTTCTATCCAAATCTACTACTTATATGCATATCATAGCTTCTGGGCCTGGGTAACAAGCAGTTTACTCTGGGCATCTTATTCATCCAAGCTACTCAATACTGCCCCCCTTTCCCAAAGAAGTTAAACGCATCCCAGATTATATCGGGGGTTGGCTTTTCTCTGTCCTCTAAACTTACATTTGTAATAATAAAGGTTTTTAGTTGATGTATTTAATACATTTCAGGTCCAGATGTGTTCTGTTTATTGTCCAAATTCTATCACTAAGTGTATTTTCTATTGCTGTAATTTAGCTGATACTGGAGTACGATCTAATATCATGATTTTTTAAATCCAGTAATTTGTTGAGTGCATTTTTGGAAATAGAAATGTAGTCAATTTTTGAATAGCTTTTCTTACTTTAAGAGAAAAACGTATATTATTTTGTAATTGGGAGTAATCTCCAGGTGTCCTGTAAATTATTTGTAGAGATGAACATTTTCAGTCTCTTTGGAGGCTCCCTAAATGTGCCTTTTTTTATTACTACGTCTGTCAATCTAATCTAATGTATGCTTTTGGTCACCTACCAAAATAATAGTTCCTATCTGGATTTGATCTAATATAGTTTAAATTATATCTAAGAACTCCAGATTTGCCCCTGATAGGATATACAATCAAATCAAAGGTAAAAATACAACAGTAGAAAACACCCTTCATGTGCTGGGATATAAGGGTAAATTGTGTATTCTTACTTTTCAGGATGACATCACTGCTGTTACTACAGTAGGTGATAACATAGGCCTCTACAACCCAGATTCTCTTTAAATATTAAATGTATCCTTTTTTTAAATGTAACGCTTGCAAGAAACCACAGCTGCTGACAATCTCTTTAAGTGTTCGAGAACCATGTTTTTTCCCCACAATGGATCCTGTGCACATTCCATGTGATGAGTTTGATTTTGTTTGTCTTTACCTGTATAGAACCAAAGTAAACCTTATCTGTTCCATCTATCATTGAAGAACCAAATACAATATTTTAGTTGACATGATCTATGAGGGCAGTGGCATTCCATAGAATGGGAGGATCATAGTATAAATGCATACTTATTGTGCACATTACATACAACGCGTTCGGAAAGTATTCACATCCCTTGACTCATTTCACATTTTGTTACATTACAGACTCATTCTAAAATGTATTAAATAAATAAAAATATCATCAAGCTACACACAATAACCCATAATGACAACGTGAAAACAGAAATGCCTTATTTACATACGTATTCAGACCCTTTGCTATGAGACTCGAAATTGAGCTCAGGTGCATCCTGTTTCCATTGATCATCCTTGAGATGTTTCTACAACTTGATTGGAGTCCACCTGTGGTAAATTCAATTGATTGGACATGATTTGGAAAGGTACACACCTGTCTATAGAAGGTCTCAATGTTGACAGTGCATGTCAGAGCAAATACAAAGCCATGAGGTCGAAGGAAGTGTCCGTAGAGATCCAAGACAGGATTGTGTCGAGGCACAGATCTGGGGAAGGGTATTAAAACATTTTTGCAGCATTGAAGGTCCCCAAGAAAAAAGTGGCCTCCATTCTAAAATGGAAAGAGTTTGGAACCACCTAGAACTGGCCGCCCGGCCAAACTGAGCAATCGGGGGAGAAGGGCCTTGGTCAGGGAGGTCACCAAGAACCCAATGGTCATTCTGACAGAGCTACAGAGTTCCTCTGTGGAGATGGGGGAAGCTTCCAGAAGGACAACCATCTATGTAGCACTCCACCAAGGCCTTTATGGTAGAGTGGCCAGACGAAAGCCACTCCTCAGTAAAAGGCAAATGACAGCCCACTTGGAGTTTTCTAAAAAGCACCAAAAGTACTCTCGGGCCATGAGAAACAAGATTCTCTGGTCTGATGAAACCAAGATTGAACTCCTTGGCCTGAATCCCAAGCATTACGTCTGGAGGAAACCTGGCACCAACCCTACGGTGAAGCATGGTGGTGACAGCATCATGCTGTGGGGATGTTTTTCAGTGGCAGGGACTGGGAGACTAGTCAGGATTGAGGGAAAGATGAACGGAGCTAAGTACAAAGAGATCCTTGATGAAAACCTGCTCCAGAGCACTCAGGACCTCAGACTGGGGCAAAGATTCACCTTCCAACAGGACAACGACCCTAAACACACAGCCAAGACAATGCAAGAGTAACTTCGGGACAAGTCTCTGAATGTCCTTGAGTGGCCCAGCCAGAGCCCGGAGTTGAACCCTATCGAACATCTCTGGAGAGACCTGAAAATAGCTGTGCAGCGACGCTCCCCATCCAACCTGACAGAGCTTGAGATAATCTGCAGAGAAGAATGGGAGAAACTCACCAAATACAGGTGTGCCAAGCTTGAGGCATCATACCCAAGACGACTCGAGGCTGTAATCGATGTCAAAGGTGCTTCAACAAAGTATTGAGTAAAGGGTCTGAATACTTATGTAAATGTGACTCGTTTCAGGAAACTAGGCGTAAGTCGCAAGTCACTACTTCACAGGAGAGGCATTTGAAAGTAAAAAATTTTGGGATCAACATGCATTTTTTGGCAGAAATGCCTTGTTGAACATGTGGACTTTCATATGGCTTAATAACAAACGTGTATGCCATCTGTAAATAAAATTGTTAAATTGCGAGCCTAGTTGGTTTAGCCATGGAAAAAGTCAGGAACCATCCCGCTAGCCATGATTGGCTGAAATAATGGATGGGCTAGACATGCCGAGAGATGAGTTCGGATTGGTCTGCCATGTAGCATGCTTCGGTCTATAACATAAGCTGGTCAGTATGTGTAGGCAACTTTTTTTTAAAGATATCACGTAGTAGAACTGCAAAAGGGTTGTTCTCCACTTTCTGGAGGACCGAGTTTTGAAATCAGTGGAATGCCCGGTGGAATTAGAATATGATAGCTAAGGAGATTTTGCCGTTTGATTGCAATTATGCAGAGGGATCAAAAAGAGAACACACAGAAGGCTGTTATAAAACAGCTGTCTCCGGATTAAATCTTCAAACTAAGCGTAACCATTGCATCTGTGACAGAGCGGGAGAAGTGTCCATCCATGTATATGGGTAAGAGTGTCTAGCTAGCTACATTTTCAGATATTATATGTTTCTAATTTTGTTAGAAAGTCGCTTTCATCTCAAGTTAAAGTGTACTGTTAGCTAGCTCGCTAACCAACGTTACGTGTATGATCTGTTGTAATATTACTTGTATCTCAAAGCCATTTGATTACTAGCTATAGCCTAATGTTAGCTAGCTAGCTAACATTGAACCTGGTTGGTTAGCTACCTGCATATTCATGCAGGGTAGTAACATTATGAGTTTGGATTATGGTTCAGTGTTTAGCTAGCTAGCTAACTACATGTCTGAATAAAAGACTCCACATTTTTATGTAATCTTTATTTAACTAGGAAAGTCAGTTAAACCTGTTAGGCTGGCTGGCCCGACACCGGTACACTTATGACAACATCCAGCTCAAGTGCAGGGCGCGAAATTCAAAAGATATTTTTTTTAAATATTTAACTTTCACACATTAACAAGTCCAATACAGCATATGAAAGGTACACATCTTGTGAATCAAGCCAACATGTCCAATTTTTAAAATGTTTTACAGGGAAGACAAAATATGTAAATCTATTAGCTAACCACGTTAGCAAAAGACACCACTTTTCTAACTCCATCAGTTTCTTACTCCATCACTAGCTATCACAAATTCGACCAAATAAAGAAATAAATAGCCACTAACCAAGAAAAAACTTCATCAGATGACAGTCTGATAACATATTTATTGTATAGCATATGTTTTGTTCGAAAAATGTGCATATTTCAGGTATAAATCATAGTTTACATTTCAGCTACAATCAGAAATTGCACCGAAAGCAGCCATAATATTTAGACACCAACGTCAAATACCTAATTACTCATCATAAAACATTTCTGAAAAATACATAGTGTGCAGCAATTGAAAGACAGGCATCTTGTGATTCCAGACAATATTTCCGATTTATTAAATGTTTTACAGCGAAAACAAAATGTAGCGCTATATTAGCGTAGCCACAATAGCCAGAAACACTTGGGCGCCCACGACCAGTTCACATGCACGACAGATATATGAAATAACATCATAAATTGGGTCTTACTTTTGCTGATCTTTCATCAGAATGTTGAACAAGGTGTCCTTTGTCCAGATGAGTCGTTGTTTGGATTCAGAACGGCAAATTTCCCTCTTCATTTAGCATGGGCACTAGCCGAGTGGCACGGATCTCTCCAACGTAAACACAGTCAGAGAACGGAACACGGCAAAACTCCCGAAAAAATTTCAATAATCTGATTAAACTATATTGAAAAAACATACATTACGATGATATGGTCACATGTATCAAATAAAATCCGAGCCGGAGATAGTTGTCGTCCATTACGGCAGCAAAACAGAAGGCAATCCCACTTCCAAGTCGCGCGCTTCAGAGTACCGGAAGTGGACGGTCACGTCAAAGAAATAGCTTTTATTCCACCCCAGACCAAGATAAACACAACATTTCTTCTCTCACATCATCTTGACACCCAGAGGAAGGCGTATGGAGTGTACGTAGACTCCTACGTGTCATGACCATGTATAGGCAGGAAGTTGAACAGAGCATATATTTCTGACATTCTACTTCCTGGTCAGGGAAAGTGCTGCCAAATGAGTTCTGTTTCACTCAGAGAAATAATTCCAACGGTTTTAGAAACTAGAGTGTTTTCTATCCAATAGTAATAATAATATCCATATTGTACGAGCATGAATTGAGTACGAGGCCGTTTGAAATGGGCACGATTTCACTGGCTACTCAATACTTTCCCTTGCAGCCATAAGAAGTTAAGAACCAATTCTTATTTACAATGAGTCCCTACTTTTATCCAATGGAAAAAACACCATTTCAAATGTTGCTACTTAAATCCGAATTGAGCTGGTCGGTCACGTGATATCAGATTTCTTATTCAAAAAATGTGCAATCATTTCTAAAAACCTGTTTTTGCTTTGTCATTATGGGGTATTGTGTGTAGCTTGATGAGGGGGAAAACAACACTTTTAATCAATTTTAGAATGAGGCAGTTGCATAACAAAATGTGGAAAAAGTGAAAGGGTCTAAATGTATTATTATTTAACCTTTATTTAACTAGGCAAGTCAGTTAAGAACAAATTCTTATTTACAATGATGGCCTAACCCGGACGACGCTGAGCCAATTGTGTGCCGCCCAATCACGGCCGAATGTGACGCAGCCTGGATTGGAACCACGTCTTGCACTGAGATGCAGTGTCTTAGACCACTGCACCACTCAGGATTCTGAATTGCGCAGTACATACTTTCTGATGCACTGTAAATGAGGTTTTTCTGTATTTAATCTTCAATCATTTTGCAAACATTTCTAAAAACATGTTTTCCCTTTGTTATTGTGTGTAGATGGGTGAGCTGTTGTATTTATTTAATCAATTTGGAATTCAGGCTGTAACACAATAAACTGTAGAATAAGTCAAGGGGTATGAATACTTTCTGAAGGCACTGTAAGAGCGAGGAGTGTAATTCGACCAGATAAAAAATGTATCTGGGCCTGCTCTACCTAGCATTTTTCATTACCTTTATAACTATTATTTTAATTGGCCTATTCGGCTGTAATTATTTAGCCTACCCGACCCACAGTAGCCAATATCTAGTTTATATTCTACTTAGGATATGTGGTTTCTATTTTAAAGGAATTCAAATCTGTTAACGAATGTTTTAGGTAGGAAAGACATAGGCTACTGTTGTCAGGTTTTGGCCAAGACTGTTCGGGTTTTGGTCACTAGATGTCCCCATTGCACCTTTTTTGTACCTTTTGTTTTTCTTGCTCTAATTATTGTTTGCACCTGTAGGTCATTCCCTTGTTAGTATTTAAACCCTGTGTGTTCCTCAGTTCCTTGCTCAGTGTTTGTAAGTTAGCACCCAGCCCCAGCCCAAGCCTTGTTTTATATAGATATTTCTCTTGTTGGCTTTTCCAGAGGTTCTCTGGTTTAGTTCTTGTGTATTATTTGAGTAGTCTTTTGAGGTTTGTTTTTTCCCTGCTGTTTTTTACCACTTTGTGGAGTTTCTTTTGTATTTTGGAGGATTTCCACTTTGTGCCTCTTGGCTTTATTTTTGGACATTGTGGATTTAGTTTCTTTGCCTGAAGATTTTGTTCTTTAATTAAACCACCATCTCTAGTACTGCTGTGTCTGCCTCATCTTCTGGGTTCTGACGATTAATAGTGACTGTTTCTCGCACCGGGTCCTGACAACTGTAAAATGTATTTGAATTTCTCTTGAAATAGAAGCACCATAATAGAAATTAAATCCTGTCTCGGTGCTCTGCGGACAATTGCTTCGACCTCATGGCTTGGTTTTTGCTCTGACACGCACTGTCAACTGTGGGATCTTCTATAGACAGGTGTGTGCCTTTCCAAATCATGTCCAATCAATTGAATTTACCACAGGTGGACTCCAATCAAGTTGAAACAACTCATGTATGATCAATGGAAACAGGATGCACCTGATCTCAATTTCCAGTCTCATAGCAAACGGTCTAAATAATGTATTTCTGTTTTGTTTTTTTGAATAAATGTGCAAAATAAAAAAATACAACCCTTTTTGCTTTGTCATTATGGGGAATTGTGTGTAGATTGATGCTGGGTATTAAAACAATTTAATCAATTTTAGGATAAGGTTGTAATGTAACAAAATGTGGCAAAAGTCAAGGGGTCTGAATACATTCCGAATGTGCGGGCATGTGGACTCAGCAGACCAAAAAAATAAAAACATAAAGCATGGCACGTCTTTGTACTTGAGCTGCTGTGCCTTTTTAGGGCTTCTTAGCTCAAACTCCTCTCCTAATGTGCATTATGTCATTATACATATATTGAAGAAAGACTGACAGTTAACTACTGTGGTCAGTTTGTATTACCTTATAAATTAAAGTATAGTGGCTGTTGGGTGTCTAATTTGGGAGAGAGGGTCCACCGAGAGACTGAAATGGGATCAGTGGAGGCACCACACACGCCTAAGAGAAGTGTCTGATGCCCTCCCATTCACCCCATCCCAATCCCCTGGCTAAAGCCCCTCTCCATTCTCACCAATACCCACCATTGAATCTTTGTTATGACAAGCAAGGTATAATAATGATGAATTAAACATCCTTTCTTATCTGTCCAGAACTCGTATTCATTTTACAATGGGTTTGCAAGTCACACAAAAAACACCCCTCCCAGTTCTCCCCCCTTTACCCCACCCAAGCTTATTCCAACCTCACATTTTTACTTTTTACTCACCCTTTTTGCCAAACAAACATAGCTTGTTCCACCCTCCCATCCATACCCACCCTTGCGCCCCATGTACTCTCTTGACCCACCCAGGGCAAGTTTATCCCAACTTCCATCTTTTTCAGACACGTCTACACCCCTCTCTACATCTACTTACTCATCCATTCTCCTTCATTCACACACAACACACACTGAGTGTACAAAACAAACTTTGCATGACATAGACTGACCAGGTGAAAGCTATTATCCCTTATTGATTTCACTTGTTAAATACACTTCAATCAGTGTAAATGGGGTGGAGACAGGCTACAGAAGGATTTTTAAGCCTAGACAATTGAGACATGGATTGTGTAAGTGTGCCATCCAGAAGGTGAATGGGCAAGTCGAAATATTTAAGTTCCTTTGAACAGGGTTTGGTAGTAGGTGCCGGGCATACCGGTTTGTGTACAGAACTGCAACGCTGCTGGGTTTTTCATGTTCAACAGTTTCCCGTGTGTATCAAGAATGGTCCACCACCCAAACAACATCCAGCCAACTTGAAACAACGGTGGAAGCATTGGAGTCAACATGGGAATGCTTTTGACACCTTGTAGAGTCCATGCCCTGATGAATTGAGGCTGTTCGGAGGTCAAAAGTGGGGGATGGGGGGGAACTCAATATTCCTAATGTTTGGTATACTCAGTGTATACCCATATGCACATACACACACCCACTCACACCCTCTCTCCCACACAAACACACACACATCCACAGAACAATTATTGACAATTACTAACATACATGCTATATTTCCCATTTTATATTGCGTTTCAGTGTCCATGTATCTCATTGGCATCGGCTAATTCCAACCCTACTTCCTAAAGAAGAACAGTTACTTGGGGACAATAGAGTCTAGATTGTATTGGGGGGAGGGGGAAAGAATATTGTCTGAACTTACAATAAACTGGTCTTGGGCATCACTGTATGTAGCCTAGTATGCTTATCACTTTTTTCAGCTTCTTCCTCTCCTTAGGGCATTGGGCTCTCAACTGGAAAGGTTTCCTGCAACCTGTTCAGGGCTTCATTGGCGCATGTGAACTTCATCCTCTGTTCCCTTCCATACCCACAGCACTGCCGGGAATCGGAATGGAGTCTTGATTCCTTTTTCCTCCAGTGACTGTTTGAAAGGAAGGAATTGCTTACGTTTTTCCCTCAGTTTAGCAGACAGATCCTGGATGAATCAAATGGACTGGCCATGGATTTTAATCTCCTTTCCCCCTTGTCTTCAGAATGTTGACTTTGGTCGCATAGTTTCACAGCTTATAGATTACCATGCAAGGGTATTTAGCGTTCTTCTGTTTCATGCTGATCTGATGGCATCGCTCCAGATCCTCCGGTGATACATCCAGGCCAAGCTCCTCCGATAGTTTGTGTTCCTTTTGGGTACTTTTGGTTTTGGGTTGCTTTGGGTACTTTTGGGTTGTTTTGGATACCTGTTTGGGATCTTTTGGGTTATTTTGGCTAATTTTGGGTTGTTCTGCGTATCTGTTTTGGGTACCTGTTTGGGGTGATTTAGTAGGACCCCCTATCATGAGCACAACAAAGTGCACGACAAAAATAATTATCCAAAGATTTAGCTTGGTCACACATTACAGCACCAGCTTTGCAAAAGCACTTGCCCAAATTATTCTTTTGACAGCATACCATGGCATTATCTGTTTTCTCCCCTTTCAAGCCTAATCAGTATGTAATCTAGGCAAACTGAGAGCCGCTAAAATTCTGCAATCTGTTAATTAAGACGATTAACATCTTTCATCCGAAATTATCGTTGCGCTTGAAAAAACAATGGGAGCGGTGCAAGGCGGGGACTGTGGGGGCACAGCAGGTAGGGCAGGGTGGGGATAGGGGTTCCCAGAATACTAACGATGAAACGCATCCATTCCAATGGAATGCATATTGTTCAAGCGCCACCGCTGATATTAAAGGACAGCAGCTAATAAGAGAGGAACATGGCTGAAACTTCTGGTCTGTCTGGTGTAGCATTCAGATATCAGATAACATATAACTAATTATATCCAGACACAGGTACAGGGCCATCTTCCACATTGTCCTCTCCTCTACTGTCTACTCTCTCTCTTTCAGACCAACTTTTAAACAGACTTAAAAGGAATAAATATGTCTATTGATCGTTGATGATTGCATTTCCAAAACTGTTTGAGGCGAATACTATATTGGCTCATTGGCAGAATTCCAAAAAGTACACAGTCTTACTAACTTTATCTCGCTGCCCCTCCCTTTCTCTGGACAGGTGAATGTGTTCCTGTCCTTTGTGGTTCCCATGGTAGCCATATCTGCTCTGAACGGGGTCATCGCCAGTCAGTTGCTGCGTATGTTCAGAGAGACGAAGCAGGACACCCGCATCTGCATCATTGAAGGCAACCCTACCATGCTGAGTATCGCTGTGGAGCCAAACCGCACACAGTCGCTGCGTCATGGAGTCATGGTTCTACGTGAGTATACAATGCTCACTTGTGTACACATACAAGCACGCACGCACACACACACACAGCTATGAAGAGTTAAACACAAGACTATTCCTTTTAACTGGCAGAAATGCTTAAACAGGTATGTGCAGTTGAAGTCGGAAGTTTACATACAGTTAGGTTGAAGTCATTAAAACTCGTTTTTCAACCACTCCAGAAAGGTATTGTTAACGAACTATAGTTTTGGCAAGTCGGTTAGGACATCTACTTTGTGCATGACAAGTAATTTTTCCAACAATTGTTTCCAGACAGATTATTTCACTTATAATTCACTGTATCACAATTACAGTGGGTCAGAAGTTTACATACACTAAGTTAACTGTGCCTTTAAACTGCTTGGAAAATTCTAGAAAGTGATGTCATGGCATTAGAAGCTTCTGATAGGCTAATTGACTTCATTTTAATCAATTGGAGATGTACCTGTGGATGTATTTCATGGCCTACCTTCAAACTCAGTGCCTCTTTGCTTGACATCATGGGAAAATCAAAAGAAATCAGCCAAGACCTCAGAAAATAAATTGTAGGCCTCCACAAGTCTGGTTCCTCCTTGGGAGCAATTTCTAAACGGCTGAAGGTACCACGTTCATCCGTACAAACAATCGTACGAAAGTATAAACACCATGGGACCATGCAGCCGTCACACCGCTCAGGAAGGAGACACGTTCTGTCTCCTAGAGATGAACGTACTTTGGTGCGAAAAGTGCAAAACAATCCACAGAACAACAGCAAAGGACCTTGTGAAGATGCTGGAGGAAACAGATACAAAAGTATCTATATTCACAGTAAATCGAATCCTACATCAACATAACCTGAAAGGCCTCTCAGCAAGGAAGAAGGCACTGCTCCAAAACCGCTAATAAAAAAGCCAGACTACGGTTTGCATCTGCACATGGGGACAAAGATCGTACTTTTTGGAGAAATGTCTTCTGGTCTGATGAAACAAAAATAGAACTGTTTGGCCATAATGACCATCGTTATGTTTGGAGGAAAAAATTGTAAGTAGCCTTGCATGAGCAGTAACAGCTCATAGGAACAGTAGTATGTCCTATTTCTGTAGTGTGAGCTGGCTTGATGTACAAGTACCACCTCTGGACAGGACGCTAGTCTTTCACAGGGCCTTACCCCCTATCTATCTATTTAATGCTGAATGCCAAGCAAAAACACATCAGGGCCCATTTTTACAGTCTTTGGTATGACTCGGCCAGGGATCAAACTCCCAACCTTCCAATCTCAGACACACTAACCATAAGGCCACACTGAGTTGATTGATATAATGGCGTACTGGAGCTATAAAGAGTACATTTATCCAAGGATGCCAAAGTAGTCCTCCTTCCCATGTGCGTAAAGATGTATAAAAGAACAGACGCCGGCCCATCCAGCCTGAGCCTCACTCTTCATATCTCTAAGCACTACTGATTTCACTCGCAGTCTATTTAGGGACACACTCTCTAAGCGAGAACCTGCAGCCAAATCTACTACCTGAATAAATCCTTTCCATTAGCTAGGTTTTCATCTAATTGGTGACAAATTTTCATGCGAATATCCCAAAATCTGCGCATTTTCCCACAGTGGCGTTTCCACCAAACAGACTTGTTACAGATAAAAATCAGTGTGTGAGGATGTAGTGCACACAAACTGTACTTTTTCGCTTAAGTTTTCATGTACTGAATAAAAATCTGAAGTTCAATGTGTTTCCATCGCATTTTCAACTCTACTTAAGAGTTTTGTCACAAAAACTCTGGTCTTGGCACGTGCGTGTATAACAAAATATGTTATAATTGAGATTCTTCAAAGTAGCCACCCTTTGCCTTGATGACAGCTTTGCACACGCTTGGCATTCTCTCAACCATCTTCATGAGGAATGCTTTTCAAACAGTCTTGAAGGAGTTCCCACATATGCCGAGCACTTGTTGGCTGCTTTTCCTTCACTCTGCGGTCCAACTCACCCCAAACCATCTCAATTGGGTTGAGGTTGGGTGATTGTGGAGGCCAGGTCATCTTCCTTTATTATTTTCCCCTAGCCCTACCACCCCTCCCCTAATTGGAGTAAACTAACAACAACACTTAGGCTTCTACTTCCAGCTTATACTGTACATACTATGTACATTTTACGGACACAATGTATTTTACAATAGTTATATTTTTGTTTGTTTTTAATTCTGTCCTTCAGCTACGTACTGTGCCTTGCAAAAGTATTCATCCCCATTGCCGTTTTTCCTATTTTGTTGCATTACAACCTGTATTTTAAATAGATTTTTATTTGGATTTCATATAATGAACATACACAAAATAGTCCAAATTTGTGAAGTGAAATAAAAAAAAATGACTTGTTTCAAAAAAACAAAAAAAACAATTTAAGTGGAAAAGTGGTGCGGCATATGTATTCACCCCCTTTGCTATGAAGACCCTAAATAAGATCCAAGATGGTGTAGCAGTGAAGAAGTGTTTTTGTTCGTCCTCTCGTGTACTTTTGTATTTTTCTTTTTTGTATATATTTTATTTTCACTCTTTTCCATTTTAATTCGATACCTTCCGATAACCTGCCTCACCCAATGTGATACGGAATCGCTATTATTTTTAATTTTAGAACACATTCAAGAACCACCAGAAGCTAATTAGTTACAAGCTATTTAGTCATTGTTAGTCACTGCTAGCAGCTTTTCCCCTTCTGCACAGATACCAGCCCTGTTTTTTAGCCTGGATAATACTCGCCAATCTACCAGTATTGAACTATCTCTCCACTACAACTCCAGATTCCTGCCGTAATCCCTGGACCACCACTTCTGATCTTCACAGCTAGCTAGTGGCTAACGCCCCTGCCACGAAGATAGCACCAGTTAGCCGTGAGCCAGGCGCATCTCCCGGCTAGCAAACTAAATTCTACAATACCTCTTTCGCCATCTGGCTTAGATCCTCTGTCGACCCGGCGCCCCGCCGCACCACCACGACTGGTCTGCCGACGAATACTCCATCCGCTGTGCCTTCAACCGGCCTCCGTCGGAGCAGACGCTCCTACTAGCCCTGGGCTACTAACTTTAAACGCTGTGTCGCTAGCGTAGTGGCAACTACTCCGCGGCTTCCCTGTTCCATCTACTGCTGCCCCCTGGACACTATGATCACTTGGCTACATAGCTGATGCCTGCTGGACTGTCCATTAATTCACGGTACTCCATTCTGTTTATTTTTTTTATCTGTCGGCCCCAGCCGCGAACTCAGGCTCTGGGTGTAGTTATTCCGACCCTCTCTGCCTAGTCATCGCCATTTTACCTGCTGTTGTTGTGTTAGCTATTAGCTGTTGCTGTCTCACCTGTTGTCTTAGCTAGCTCTCCCAATCAATATCTGCGATTACTTTATGCCTCGCTGTATGTCTCTCTCAAATGTCAATATGCCTTGTATACTGTTGTTCAGGTTAGTTATCATTGTTTTAGTTTATAATGGAGCCCCTAGTTCTACTCTTCATACCTCTGACACCTCCTTTGTCCCACCTCCCACACATGCGGTGACCTCACCCATTATAACCAGCATGTCCAGAGATACAATCTCTCATCATCACCCGGTGCCTGGGCTTACCTCCGCTTTACCCGCACCCCACCATACCCCTGTCTGCACATTATGCCCTGAAATCTGCTCCTTTTATTCTTTGTCCCCAACGCTCTAGGCGACCAGTTTTGATTATCTTTAGCCGCACCCTCATCCTACTCCTCCTCTGTTCCTCGGGTGATGTGGAGGTAAACCCAGGCCCTGCATGTCCCCAGGCACCCTCATTTGTTGACTTCTGTGATCGAAAAAGACTTGGTTTCATGCATGTCAACATCAGAAGCCTCCTCCCTAAGTTTGTTTTACTCACTGCTTTAGCACACTCTGCCAACCCTGATGTCCTTGCCGTGTCTGAATCCTGGCTTAGGAAGGCCACCAAAATGTCTGAGATTTCCATACCCAACTATAACATTTTCCGTCAAGATAGAACTGCCAAAGGGGGAGGACTTGCAATCTACTGCAGAGATAGCCTGCAAAGTAATGTCATACTTTCCAGGTCCATACCCAAACAGTTTGAACTTCTAATTTTAAAAATGAATCTCTCCAGAAATAAGTCTCTCACTGTTGCCACCTGCTACCGACTCCCCTCAGCTCCCAGCTGTGCCCTGGACACCATTTGTGAATTGATCGCCCCCCATCTAGCTTCAGAGTTTGTTCTGTTAGGTGACCTAAACTGGGATATGCTTAACACCCCGGCAGTCCTACAATCTAAGCTAGATGCCCTCAATCTCACACAAATCATCAAGGAACCCACCAGGTACAACCCTAAATCCGTAAACATGGGCACCCTCATAGACATTATCCTGACCAACTTGCCCTCCAAATACACCTCTGCTGTCTTCAATCAGAATCTCAGCGATCACTGCCTCATTGCCTGTATCTGCTATGGGTCCGCGGTCAAACGACCACCCCTCATCACTGTCAAACGCTTCCTAAAACACTTCTGCGAGCAGGCCTTTCTAATTGACCTGGCCTGGGTATCCTGGAAGGATATTGACCTCTTCCCGTCAGTTGAGGATGCCTGGTCATTCTTTAAAAGTAACTTCCTCACCATCTTAGATAAGCATGCCCCGTTCAAAAAATGCAGAACTAAGAACAGATATAGCCCTTGGTTCACTCCAGACCTGACTGCTCTCAACCAGCACAAAAACATAATGTGGCGGACTGCAATAGCATTGAATAGTCTCCGCGATATGCAACTGTTCAGGGAAGTCAGGAAAGCAAAGGCTAGCTTTTTCAAGCAGAAATTTGCATCCTGTAGCTCTAACTCCAAAAAGTTCTGGGACACTGTAAAGTCCATGGAGAACAAGAGCACCTCCTCCCAGCTGCCCACTGCACTGAGGCTAGGTAACACGGTCACCACCGATAAATCCATGATAATCGAAAACTTCAACAAGCATTTCTCAACGGCTGGCCATGCCTTCCACCTGGCTACTCCAACCTCGGCCAACAGCTCCGCCCCCCCCCCCCCCCCCCCCCCCCCCCCCCCCCCCGCAGCTACTCGCCCAAGCGTCCCCAGCTTCTCCTTTATCCAAATCCAGATAGCAGATGTTCTGAAAGAGCTGCAAAACCTGGACCCATACAAATCAGCTGGGCTTGACAATCTATACCCTCTATTTCTGAAACTATCCGCCGCCATTGTCGCAAACCCTATTACCAGCCTGTTCAACCTCTCTTTCATATCGTCTGAGATCACCAAGGATTGGAAAGCTGCCGTGGTCATCCCCCTCTTCAAATGGGGAGACACCCTGGACCCAAACTGTTACAGACCTATATCCATCCTGCCCTGCCTATCTAAGGTATTCGAAAGCCAAGTTAATAAACAGATCACTGACCATCTCGAATCCCACCGTGCCTTCTCCGCTGTGCAATCCGGTTTCCGAGCCGGTCACGGGTGCACCTCAGCCACGCTCAAGGTACTAAATGATATCATAACCGCCATCGATAAAAGACAGTACTGTGCAGCCGTCTTCATCGACCTGGCCAAGGCTTTCGACTCTGTCAATCACCATATTCTTATCGGCAGACTCAGTAGCCTCGGTTTTTCTGATGACTGCCTTGCCTGGTTCACCAACTACTTTGCAGACAGAGTTCAGTGTGTCAAATCGGAGGGCATGTTGTCCGGTCACTATGGGGGTACCACAGGGTTCAATTCTCGGGCCGACTCTTTTCTCTGTATACATCAATGATGTTGCTCTTGCTGCGTGCGATTCCCTGATCCACCTCTACGCAGACAACACCATTCTGTATACTTCTGGCCCTTCCTTGGACACTGTGCTATCTAACCTCCAAACGAGCTTCAATGCCATACAACACTCCTTCCATGGCATCCAACTGCTCTTAAACGCTAGTAAAACCAAATGCATGCTTTTCAACAGTTCGCTGCCTGCACCCGCCCGCCCGACTAGCATCACCACCCTGGACGGTTCCGACCTAGAATATGTGGATATCTATAAAAACCTAGGTGTCTGGCTAGACTGTAAACTCTCCTTCCAGACTCATATTAAACATCTCCAATCCAAAATCAAATCAAGAATCGTCTTTCTATTTCGCAACAAAGCCTCCTTCACTCACGTCGCCAAACTTACCCTAGTAAAACTGACTATCCTATCGATCCTCGACTTCGGCGATGTTATATATAGTTTAACCATAATTTTTGCTGTATTATTTGTTCTGTCTTTTCTGGTGGATTAAACTGAAATTGCAACCAACTTTCTATCACTTGTTGTAAAAATAGTGATATTTTGGAGATGATTTCAATAAAAAAAAATTAAAGTGAGATATTGTAATCTGAATAAAGGGAAAAGGGCCATTCTTGAACCTGGGGTGAGACATTCTTACTAATCTACTTGAGAACCAGTTTGGATTTAAGTGTGACTGAAGCCTTTAGTGAGAGGTCTAATGCTTTAATATTTAATAATTTCTTCCCTCGGAATTCATATTCATTATATAAATAGGCCTGTTTTAATTTTGTCTTGCTTGCCGTTTCAAATAACATGTAATATTTTTAGCTCATATAATAAAAGAACAGGTTGCTAGGTGTAGGCAAGGCCACAAGCAAATAGGTAAACTGGGATACGACTAAAGAGTTAATCAGGGTGATTTTTTCTTCTCACAAATAGACAGGTATTTTTCTTTCCATGGTAGAAAGATCTTATCTATTTTTTAAACTTTCTATTAAAATGTATTGTAGTGAGAATTTCTTTTAGGATATGAATACCGAGTATGTCCATATCACCATCAGACCATTTTATTGGTAAACTACACAGTAATGTACAAGTTTTTTTTTTTTGTGATCTAATACGTAGTATAGTACATTATAATACACTGAGGCTGTTCAGGGATCCAAATTGTGGATTGAAAATAAAACATGAACCATCAGCGTACAATGACACCTTTGTTTTTAAGCCCCTTGATATTATTGTTGGATCTAATTTTAATAGCTAAGATTTTGATGGCCATAATAAATAGATATGCCGATAGTGGACAACCTTGTTTTACTCCTCTTTGAAAGTTTAATACTTTCGGAGAAGTAGTGATTATCTACTATTTTACAACTTGAGTTACTATAGATAACTTTAACCCATTGTATAACATATTCTCAAATGTATATATTTCAGGCATTTATATATAAATTCCAGGCATACTTTATCAAAAGCCTTTTCAACGTCCGCTATGAACACCAGGCCTGATTTCCCAGATTTTTCATAGTGTTCTAATTGTTTCCAATACTTGTTTTATATTATCTCCAATGTAGAATAATTTTTTGCCGGGATTTTTTTGTTGTTGTCAAACTGCAATCAATTATGGATCATCATGTCATCAGAATCAGACCCTCAATATTTATTGGAAAGGCGCATCAAGATCACTGTGCACTTTCACCGCACTGTGAAGTTCATAAGTTATTTAATCTGTAGCCTAATAAACTGCATGGTTTCCCTAGTCGTAGTGGGAGGACCACACAACATATCATTGCGTGACTCCAAGTTTGCTTCGATATGATGGTCATTATATCAATAGGCGTTTCCATTACAAATCTCGCATAGTTCATTTTACCGACACAAAAAGAACGAAGGAATGATCTGTCGGCATTTATAAAATTGTACCGAAACGTCCTAGTTCCATCCCAGCTGTCATTATTTATTTTCTAAGTTATGACTTTACTCACCTAAAAACTCTGGATGGAAATGTGGTTAATGAAGTACCAAAAAGGAGAATAGGATCTCACAGCTTCTCCATCTGCTGTGGCTAGTTGGGTAGACACATGACCAAAGTCTTCAAAGGACAAGTTAACCTCCTTTAACTCCTGATTACCATAATAATAGGATGGAGTTGTTTCTTTATGCCTGGCATCAGGCTGTCAGCATTATTAGCTCAATGCCTCCTCCTCCTAGAGGGGAAGACGGACGGACGCCACTCAGTGATTACATGCACTTGAAACAGTAGTGGACCATAATCATCAGCCTCTGTCCTCTTAGTGAACTAGCTGCCCACTGATAAATACATGCAAAGGGAATCTTTCTGAAAAACTGCCATATAGTAGTAGGACAAGGCTATTACTGTTGGCACTTAACCTCAGTGACAGCACTCAGTGACAGCACTCAGAGTTCCACTCAAACTGATGCAACTGGCTTGTTTTGGTAACAGACATTAACCTCCCCTGCACACACTAGCTCATGCCTGTCACTCCTGCCTCTGATCACAATCATGACAGAAAAAATGGAAAGGCCCATTCTTAATTTAATGGCAATCATAGAGTGGAACTAAGTGGACTTAATGTGTGTGTATGAGAGAGTGTATGTGCGCGTTCAGAAATGAACCAACCCTGGAGTAAATCAGAGGGTTTAATCACTGTGACAGTATTATCCCGTCTGTCCAAGCTGAGTCACTGAGAAATTACTGTTTTACTCTTTCATGTTTATTTGCTCTGTGTTAATGTTTAAGTGTGTGTCTTTGCACCCCTGCTGCTTCATGTTGCTAACGGCTGGATGGTGGGGTTAAATAGACTTTGATCAGAGCCACAGTGGAGCTCCACGTGGAGACAGACGGCGCTTTGACTCACAAAACTACAGCGAGATGCCCTTTCTTCCCGCTCTATCATCTCTTTCATGTGCTAATAAGCCAACATGATATCACATGCCATTTGTAAAGGTAAGACAATGAAACTTGCAGCATTCATAGACTAAAAGCACTCTTCGCAGAACTCTGTATTGTAGAATTTCCAGGGAAATATGTGTCTCGCAAGGAATTCCACCACCGACCCATTGGATAAAATTCCATACAGTCCAACATAGTTCCTGTAACAACTGATTGTCCATTGTGAAAGCATATGTGCAGACATGCAAGTTTGCTAATTAGACACAGTTTTGTTACCTTGACCATAAGATAAAGACCCACATACACAGAAAGACTGGGTGCACACATCCATATCTGTATACTACTGTATATTCTGTGAACTTGATCCAGGATTTGATAGCACTGCTAGCTGATAATCATAACAGTTATCACAATTTCATTCATCCTCTGAGATTCAAGTTTTGTAATTGTCCTCGCTATTAGATCATCAAGGACAATAAAACAAATATAGGAATGAATTGGAAAGACATGTTAATTGTGATTTACAGATACAATAAGCTTGACCATAATAAGGCTCCAGCATCTCTAATCATCCTTTATGGTCCATGACTAAAGCCAGGGCTCTGATTCAACCAGGTTAAGATGCAGCTTTCAGGGCGTCACTGACACTGCCTAATAGACACCCATCTGAGGTAACGTTTCAACCCTTGCAAATATCCAATTAAAATAGTTAAATTATTTTTTAATTTGGACCCCAGATCAGCGCTCGCTTAAACTAATCTTGGCACTGAGAACCAATTCTCATGTGTGACATCACATCTGTCACAAGAGACTAGTAAAAACAGCAAACTTGATTTTAAAATGTAAACTCATAACGTATAGGGACAAACTTTTCTGCTCTGTTTTCACACAAATGTTTAACTGCTTCCACGGACCACATCAGGGTGGTCATTGTGTGGGTGTCCAGACTGAGGAAGAGAGATTGGCTTGGACTGAGAGCAGGAGTGAAACCGCCAGCCTGTAATGTACTCATCATGACAAAATGTGACCGACAGAAAAACAAATGTAAAGAAGAAACAAAGGATGTCTCCATGCAACTGATGTACTCCCACAGCAAAAAATAAACATTTAAGACTATGGAAAAGGACAAATTCACACATCATGGTTGTCACATCTACTCCCGCTCTTTCCCTCTGGCGTTCGGCGTAGCCGGAATACTAACCCCGGTCCTGGGATCCATCACTACCCACACCTGGCATCAATCATTACGCACACCTGCACGTCATCATCAGACACACCTGGACTCCATTACCTCACTTATTACCACCTCTATAACTGGCACTCCCTTAGATTCTTTCCCCAGTCAGTATTGTTCCTGTGTTTATGCGTAGGCGCTAGTGTTATGTTGTCTCGTTCCAAGTTTGTTGTTTTATTAAATGTTTCACCTGCTTCTCGACTCTTAGCATCTCCGTTACAATGGTGGTGTTATCAATAAATATCATGGAATCTGTTCAATTTCTGAATTGACTGGCATCGATGTGGAATTGACTCAAATTCCAAGAGACAATGGTCTGATTATGAGGAAAAGTTGTTTTGAATTGCATTGAACATACTTGATAATTTGTTACACCTTTGCTGGCTATCATCACATTAGAAAGGATGTTCTGTTCAAAGAGACCATTACAAAGTACACAGATGCTACACCTCCCTTTTTAAAACCTCCCTCAATAAAATGTAGTCTTTGACCACACATACCCACGTCAATGTCCCAGTTTAGGCCCATGTCCCACAGAACCTGGATAGGGAAGATGGGGAAGGTGATCCCTATAGCCCTACAGTCCCTGACAAACTTGAGGAAGGGGTCGATACGGAAAAAGAGCTGGGTGATGATGAAGTCGGCCCCGGCGTCTACTTTCTCCTTCAGATGTCTCAGGTCCTCGTCGTAGCTCTCCGTGGCCGGTGGGGTAGCCTGCCACAATGAAAGGGTTTTAATGCTCAATTCGTGTGTGTTTGAGTTTATATAGATCACATTTGTGACCTGTTTCAAGAAACTAGGCGTATGTCACACGTCACTACTTCACAGGAGAGGCATTTTAATGTTTTTTTATTCAGAAAATGCCTTCTGGAACATGTGAACTTTCATGTGCCTTAATAACAAACGTGTATGCCATTTGTAAATATGAATACAATTGTTAAATTACGAGCCTAGTTGGTTTAGCCACGGAAAAAGGCAGGGACCTTCCAGCTAGCCATTATTGGTTGAAATAATGGATGGGCTGGACATGCCGAGAGATGAGTTCGGATTGGCCTGCCATGTAGCACGCTTCTTTCTATAACACGAGCTGCTCAGTATTTGTAGATAATCCTTGTTACCGCAGCTTTTTTGAAAGATATAAAGTTTGCCATGGAAAACTGCAAAAGTGTTGCTTCAGCTCTCAACAACATCGCTTTGCAGAATTTAGCAGGCGCTATCGACAAAGATCCGTGGGAAAATTTATGATGGACCACTTTCTGCACACGGTCAGTGTGAACTGGAGCAACTTGACACAACAACGGGCCAGGTAGCCTAATGTAGCGGCAGGTAGCCTAGTGGTTAGAGCATTGGGCCAGTAACCAAAAGGTTTCTGGATTGAATCCTCAAGCTGACAAGGTAAAAATCTGTCGTTCTGCCCCTGAACAAGGCAGTTGTTCCCCGGTAGGCCGTCATTGTTTACAATTGGCTCATTCATCCCCCTCCTCTCCCCTGTAAATATTCCCCAGGTCATTGCTGCAAATGAGAACGTGTTCTCAGTCAACTTACCTGGTAAAATAACGGATAAATAAAAAATAAAAAAATAAAAATTGTAAATAAGAGTTTGTTCTTAACCGACTTGCCTAGAAAGTAAAGTAAATATTTTTCAAACCTAAAAACCGGCTGTAGCTATCTACAAACCAAAACGGAAAAGACACGCTGCCGTGAAGCGTTCAGCCATGTATACGGGTAACAGGCTAGCTACATTTTCAGATATTATACATTTCTAATTTTGTCAGAAAGTCATTTCATTGCAAGTTAAAGCGTACTGTTCGCTAGCTAGCGAACGTTAGCTCGCTACATGTCTAAAGAAAAGACTCCACTTCGCCAGAGGATTACATGACACAGCAAGTTAGCCAGGTGTGTCTGGGGGTGATTATGGCCATCTATTATATTTCATGAACATGTGTACAGTATCAGTCAATAGTTTGGACACACCTACTCATTCCAGGGTTTTTCTTTATTTTTACTATTTTTTACATTGTAGAATAATAGTGAAGACCTCAAAACTATGAAATAACACATATGGAATCATATGGGGCGGTAGGCTCACGTCACTAGGCAGCTCACGGATGCGTTTCCCTTTTGTAATACATTATAATTTTCAAGGCCTGCCACATCCGACAAGCATCAGAGCCGGCGTACTAGAATTTGATCTTAGTCCTGTATTGACGCTTTGCCTGTTTGATTGGTCGTCGGAGGTCATAGCGTTATTTTTCATAAGCGTCCGAATTAGTGTCCCGCTCCTTGAAAGCGGCAGCTCTAGCCTTTAGCTCAGTTGCTTGTAATCCATGGCTTCTGGTGTGGATATGTACGTACGGTCACTGTGGGGACGACATCATCGATGCACTTATTAATGAAGCCGGTGACTGATGTGGTAAACTCCTCGATGTTTTCGGATGAATCCCGGAACCTTTTCCAGTCTGCTAGCGTAATAGTCCAGTAGCTTAGCATCTGCTTCATCGGACCACTTCCGTATTGAGCGCATCACTGGTACTTCCTGCTAGAGTTTTTGCTTGTAAGCAGGAATCAGGAGGATAGAGTTATGGTCAAATTTGCCAAAGGGAGGGCAAGGGAGAGCCTTGTATGTGTTTCTATGCGTGAAGATCTAGTATGGTGTCGTCTATAGCTGCACAGGTGACATGTTGGTAAAAACATAGAATATTACAGTTCTTCAGGTCCCGTTGATAAAATAGTCTCGAACAGAGGTCATCCAGTTTGTTCTCTAGTGACTGTATGATAGAATGGAGGGTAGAGGCAGTTTATTTGCTTGCCAACATAGTCCAGTCAGGATACCGTCTCCTCTGACTCTCTTGCGCCGTCGCTTCCTCTTTCAAGTCCTGGGATTAGGGCCTGGTCCGTAGTAAACACGTTGAAGTAGAAATTGTCATCCAAATCGAGGTTAGTGATCTCTTTTCTGATGTCCAGAAGCTGTTTTTGGTTGGCAGAGATATTATGTACAAAAACAGTTAAGATCAGCGTAAAAAAATACAGAAAATAGCAGAATTGGTCAGGAGTCTGTAAAACGGCTGCTATCCACTGCAGCGCCATCTCACCCTGTAACAATCAAGCTAATTTAGTCTTTGGTTTATTTAGTAGAATGACAATTACCTACAGCGCGGTTCCCCAACTGGCGGTCCGCGGCCCGAATTTGGCCTGCGTGTGGCCCCCCAAGTTTAGAGCCTTTTTCTTTTCTTTTTTCAACCACCGGGAAATCAGCGATTTTTATTTAAGAAATCTGTATTCCCACACATAATTTGAGAGAAGTGATCGTATACAAATGTGAGCAAGGTTCGAAATGATTATGTTTTAGTTAAACATCTGTTTGGGCTTCTTGCGGTCAATTTGCAGTCTACAAATTATTTGTAATTATGTTGCGACCTCCCGACCATCTGCTCAAGAAAAAATTGTCCCGCGGCTGAATCTATTTGATGATCCCTGACCTATAGTATACTGATAATATATTACTGTACTGCTATTGTAACTGTGAAAGCAATGTTTCTTAGCCTTTCTAGCCCAGGGGTTCCGCTAGCGGAACACCCACAACATTCCGCTGAAAAGGCAGCGCGCCAAATTCAAAAATATTTTTTGGGAATATGTAACTTTCACACATTAACAAGTTCAATACAGCAAATGAAACAGCTTGTTAATCTACCCATCGTGTCTGATTTTTTAAATGTTTTACAGTGAAAACACAACATATTTATGTTAGATCACCACCAAATCCAAAAAACACACAGCCATTTTTCCCAGCCAAAGATAGTCACACAAAAGCAGAAATAGAGATAAAATGAATCACTAACCTTTGATAAACTTCATCAGATGACACTCATAGGACATCATGTTACACAATACATGTAACGCTCTGGGTGTCGGGGGGTGTGAAGTCAGGCGCAGGAACAACAGAGAGTTCAATACAGTGCTTTTAATGCACAACCGGCAAACAATGTCCACACGGAAATACTGGGTGTAACAAACAAATGTCCCATACACGGAGGACAAAAACCCAGTCCAAAATACAATCGATGAACGAAACAAACAATACGTTCATCTACTCCCGAATCCAAAATTACAACTGAACAATCCCGCACAAAGAAACGTACGGGCTGGCTGACTAATAAAGCCCAACTAATTATAATCACCTAAACACAGGTGTAACAAATAAACACATAAGGAGGGGGAGGAAAAAGAGTCAGTGGCAGCTAGTAGGCCGGTGACGACGACCGCCGAGCGCCACCCGAACGGGAAGGGGAGTCACCTTCGGTCGGAGTCGTGACAATACATTTATGTTTTGTTCGATAATGCGCATATTTATATCCACAAATCTCGGTTTACATTGGCGCCATGTTCAGAAATGCCTCCAAAATATCCGGAGTAATTACAGAGAGCCACGTCAAATAACAGAAATACTCATCATAAACTTTGATGAAAGATACATGTTTTACATATAATTAAAGATACACTGGTTCTTAATGCAACCGCTGCGTCAGTTTTTTTTTTACTTTAGGAAAAAGCATACCATGCAATAATCTGAGACGGCGCTCAGAAATACACAACATTTCTGTTGGAGTCAACAGAAATACGAAATTACGTCATAAATATTCCATTACCTTTGATGATCTTTCATCAGAATGCAGTGCCAGGAATCCTAGTTCCACAATAAATCGTTGTTTTGTTCGATAATGTCCATTACTAGTGTCCAATTAGCTACTTTTGCTAGCACATTTAGTTCACATGTCCAAACGCTGGCGCCGGTCCAGGCGAACTCGGACGAAAACTTCAAAAAGTTATATTCCAGGTCGAATAAACTGGTCAAATTATGTAGAGAATCAATCTTCAGGATGTTGTTATCATACACTGCTCAAAAAAATAAAGGGAACACTTAAACAACACAATGTAACTCCAAGTCAATCACACTTCTGTGAAATCAAACTGTCCACTTAGGAAGCAACACTGATTGACAATAAATTGCACATGCTGTTGTGCAAATGGAATAGACAACAAGTGGAAATTATAGGCAATTAGCAAGACACCCCCAATAAAGGAGTGGTTCTGCAGGTGGTGACCACAGACCACTTCTCAGTTCCTATGCTTCCTGGCTGATGTTTTGGTCACTTTTGAATGCTGGCGGTGCTTTCACTCTAGTGGTAGCATGAGACAGAGTCTACAACCCACACAAGTGGCTCAGGTAGTGCAGCTCATCCAGGATGGCACATCAATGCAAGCTGTGGCAAGAAGGTTTGCTGTGTCTGTCAGCGTAGTGTCCAGAGCATGGAGGCGCTACCAGGAGACAGGCCAGTACATCAGGAGACGTGGAGGAGGCCGTAGGAGGGCAACAACCCAGCAGCAGGACCGCTACCTCCGCCTTTGTGCAAGGAGGAGCACTGCCAGAGCCCTGCAAAATGACCTCCAGCAGGCCACAAATGTGCACCCTTCTCAGAATTCTCACTTCCTGTTTGGAAGTTTGCCTGCCATATGAGTTCTGTTATACTCACAGACATAATTCAAACAGTTTTAGAAACTTCAGAGTGTTTTCTATCCAATAGTAATCATAATATGCATATATTAGCATCTGGGACAGAGTAGGAGGCAGTTCACTATGGGCACGCGATTCATCCAAAGTGAAAATGCTGCCCCCTATCCCAAACAGGTTTTAAACCCACTGCACCTAATTCAACTGTGCAGGCTTTGATCATGTGTTACCCTGATGACAAAGAGAGATTCACACTCTGGTTTTGTCCCAAATGGCTTCCTATCACTATAGTGCACTATATAAGGGATAGGGTACCATTTCAGATGGAGCCTCTGCCTCTGCCTGAATAGTATAACATGTCTTTACCTCTCTCTCTCTCTCTCTCGGCAGGGGCTGTGGTTGTTGCCTTTGTGGTGTGCTATCTACCGTATTATGTACGGCGCCTCATGTACTGTTACGCAGAGTTCACAGAGTGAGTAACATGCAGACATTTCAATGGGTACACATACCAGTAAATAAGTGAACATCCATCAATAAGTGTTTTATATACTTTATTTCATACATAGTACACACACATTGGTTGACTGGTCAGAGAGTCATCCATCAGAGCAGGGTAACAGAGGGGAGCCCAGCCACCCATTCAGAGTAGATAGATCTCCCTGATTAAATTAGCATCATTTGTCAGAGAGAGTGCAAGCTTTATTTAGCTAAGTCTTTCTCTCGCCAATGTCCAAACGATCGCCTGACTACTCTCAATATATGTTTTTTTAATTGAACCAAATGCACACCATTGAGTAAGTGATTACAGAAGGGAGTTTAAAGCTAAGGAAGCACGTCCCAGAAACGATTTTAAAAAAAGGCAAACAATTATTTAAATTTACAATGACACATTAATTGGCATACATGTTGGTGATATGAAGCTTTTCAGTATTGCATCAGTCAATGAAAACCACTGATTGTTCCTCCCTGTGCTCCCCTCCCTCCACCTCCCCGACAGGGAAGGGTATGATTACTACCACTACTTCTTCATGGTGACCAACGTCCTCTTCTATGTGAGCTCAGCCATCAACCCAGTCCTCTACAACCTGGTCTCAGCCAACTACCGGGAGATCTTCTTCAACACGCTCCGCTGCCTCTGCCTACCATGTCGTCGCAAGAAACAGAGACGTCCTCTGACCAGACACTCCATCAGCATCTGCAGTAACCACACCTTCTCCTCCAACATCATCAAGGAGACCGTCTACTGACGACGACAGAACCACACCCCTGATAACATTCCATTTCAGAACTGCAATGTATGTATTCTAGTACTCGGCAGGACTAAATATGGGCTTGATGGGGACTCTGGCACTTTGAATCACTGACACGTTGTGCTACATAGGCTACACACACAGAACATATCCAAAATGTGATATTGGTATGATCACTAATAAAAGAAAGAAAGATTAAGTGTTGGATGTAATAGTCTTTAACGCTGTAAATATTGTAACCTCTATGTACATTCAGATTTTTATAGAACTATCAATGCTACTCGGATTTAACCACTTACAGTAGTTTATAAAATTATATGATGACGATCAGAACATTCTGCACTTATCAGCATACGTATGCATCTTTGAAATAGGAGGCAAAAAACTCTACGCTGTGACAGTTACCAGGAAGTGACTTCCCCTCAGTTTTTGAACATTGTAGGCTTTTTAATTGGTCTTCAATGGGAAAAAACTAAAAGCAATGGTGTTTCAAGGGCAAAAACTTCATAAAAGGCATCTGGCAGAAGTAAATTCATCCACATACACAAATATATGTGTATATATATATCTCTAATGCATTTTCATGAATTTTATGAAATAACCAGTGCATAAGATTAGGGGACATGACGCGGCAGTAAAGTGGAAGGGGCGGTGACTTTCACAGGGTGTTATCCAACTCTTTTTTGGGATACAGAGAGTTGGTGATCAAATTAACCACCATTTGTTATCTGCTGAGGAACTAATGCCTGGAAAGAGTATTGATAAAAACAAAATGTCTGGTAATTAAAACAATGAAATGGTCTGCTTGGACTGTGAATGTTAATGAAATGCTGAGAGAAGATGTAATATTATGAAGGGGAGCAACAGATGGCAGTTACAGTTAATGGATGATCTGCTGTGGGGTTGAGCCCTATAGGCTTTTCTAGTATGCCAACTCCTGACCAATTACAGCAAACACAGCTACAGTTGAAGTCAGAAGTTTACATACACCTTAGCCAAATACATTTCAACTCAGTTTTTCACAATTCCTGACATTTCATCCTAGTTAAAATTACCTTTCTTAGGTCAGTTAGGATCACCACTTTATTTTAAGAATGTTAAATGTCATAAAAATAGTGGAGTGATTTATTTCATATTTTATTTATTTCATCACATTCCCAGTGGGTCAGAAGTTTACATACACTCAATTAGTATTTGGTAGCATTGCCTTTCAATTGTTTAACTTGGGTCAAATGTTTCGGATAGCCTTCTACAAGCTTCCCTCAATAAGTTGGGAACTGGAGGAAGCCTGGCACCATCCCTACAGTGAATCACAGTGGTGGCAGCATCATGGTGTGGGGATGTTTTTCAGCAGCATGGACTGGGAGACTAGCCAGAATCAAGGGAAAGATGAATAGAGCCAAGTACAGAGAGATTCTTGATGAAAACCTGCTCCAGAGCACTCAGGACCTCAGACTGGGGCGAAGGTTCACCTTCCAACAGGACAACGACCCTAAGCACACAACCAAGACAATGCAGGAGTGGCTTCCGGACAAGTCTCTGAATGTCCTTGAGTGGCCCAGCCAGAGCCCGGACTTGAACCCGATTGAACATCTTTGGAGAGACCTGAAAATAGCTGTGCAGAGACGATCTCATTCAACCTGACAGAGCTCAAGAGGATCTGGTGAAAAGAATGGGAGAAACTCCCCAAATACAGGTGTGTCAAGCTTGTCATACCCAAGAAGACTCGAGGCTGTAATCGGTGCCAAAGGTGCTTCAACAAAGTACAGAGTAAAGGGTCTGAATACTTATGTAAATGTGATATTTCAGTTTTTTGTATACATTTACAAAAATTTCTAACAACCCGTTTTTAATTTGTCATTATGGAGTATTGTGTGTAGATTGAGGGGGGGAAAACAGTTTAATCAATTTTAGAATAAGGCTGTAACCTAACAAAATGTGGAAAAAGTCAAGGGGTCTGAATACTTTCCAATGGCACTGTATTAAGTGCATTAATGACAGAGTAACAGTTTGTTGTACAAGGCTATGCTCAGGATATCTAGGCACAAATCTATTACCACTTTCCCAGCCATTGCCATGGTGATGGTTTGAATGTGATCCTAATAAGAAAACAAAACTTTGAAAGTTATGTTTTTCTCCCCAAAGATAGCTTGGATATGAGGTGAATGTAGTCAACAGTAGCACAGCGTAGCCTAAATGTTTAAGTCTGGAATCCTAAATCAAAATAATGAGTAATGATTTAATTCTATGAATGGTGATCATCAAATTCCTGAACTGAAAGTGGGTGCAGTATGAACAAGCATGCCCCTCTTCAACGCTGCTGGCAGGCTTTGATTAGTAACACAGTATGCACCAACAAACGCCTTGTAGCCTTCAATATAGTTTAACGTTTCAAAGTGTATTCCCCACGTGCACAGGATACAACAGGTGTAAATAGTACAGTGAAATTCTTAGTGGCTAAGGAGGGTGTGTCACGCCCCTCAATACGCCACAGTACATTGAAATAGACCACAACCCTGAACCATGGTACTTACCTACTGGGCAAAAACTTGTTAAATCAACATTGTTTTCACCTAATTTCAACCAAAAAGATCTATGTGATGATGTTAAATCAACACGGAAAACTCATTGCATTTGCAAAAAGTCATCAACGTAAGGGCATTTAAAATATTTTTCACGTAGCTTTTAACCTAAATCTAATGACATGGTGACATGTTTTGTCCATTTCACATTGAATTCACAATAGTTGACGTTTCAACCAAATGTATATCAAAACTAGATGTTGAAATGACATCTGTGTCCAGTGTGTCGCTTCTGACAGGTGCTGTTGTACGTAGTCATACCGTTTATCTAAGGATTTGCTCATGGTGTACACCTGCTGCTTACTGTAACTACTGTGCTTTATGCCAATGGTGATGTCTTTGAGTTTTGATTATGCTATTTTTGTTATGGACAATGGAGGCTTATTTCTGCTTTATCTAAGAGTTATATACTGTATAGATGGCTCTGCTTTATATAATATATGTTTTGAAAATAAATAGTTCCATCTCATTTTGCTATCCATGAATAAAAGAGTGAATATAGTGATATCAGTTTCCTTGCTCTGTTGTTGATGATCTTCCACACACAGACACACACACACACCAAGTACACAGACACACACACACCAAGTACACAGACACACACACACCAAGTACACAGACACACACACACCAAGTACACACACACTCACACACCAAGTACACACACACACAGGCACACCAAGTACACACACACACAGACACACCAAGTACACACACACACAGGCACACCGTGCATTCATACTGCCGCACAGACAGGCACACACTCACACACCAAGTACACACACCACACACTCCCAGATGGATATACCAAGAGGCAGGCATATCAAGCACATGCATCATTTAGCACAGATGTGTCTGACCTTTTCTAAAGTGTACCCTCGTGGCTTATCAGCTCTGCCTTTTATAATGGAGCTGTCAATCACGGGGGTCATGGGACAAGCTGAGAAAGAGTGTGTTCTTCATCCACCTAGCCCATTGAGTGTTTTGTGGTGGTAAAAGTCCTCAGCCATAACTACAGTTGAAGTCGGAAGTTTACATACACCTTAGCCAAATACATTTAATCTCAGTTTTTCACAATTCCTGACATTTAATCCTGGCAAAAATTCCCTGGTCAGTTAGGATCACCACTTTATTTTAAGAATGTGAAATGTCAGAATAATAATAGAGAGAATGATTTATTTCAGCTTTTATTTCTTTCATCACATTCCCAGTGGGTCAGAAGTTTACATACACTCAATTAGTATTTGGTAGCATTGCCTTTCAATTGTTTAACTTCATGTTTTGGGTAGCCTTCCACAAGCTTCCCACAATAAGTTAGGTGAACTTTGGCCCAATCCTCCTGACAGAGCTGGTGTAACTAAGTCAGGTTTGTAGGCCTCCTTGCTCGCACACGTTTTTTCAGTTCTGCCCACAAATGTTCTATGGGATTGAGGTCAGGGCTTTGTGATGGCCACCCCAATACCTTGACTTTGTTGTCTTTAAGCCATTTTGCCACAACTTGTAAGTATGCTTGTGGTCAATGTCTATTTGGAAGACCCATTTGCGACCAAGCTTTAACTGCCTGACTGATGTCTTGAGATGTTGCTTCAATATATCCACATCATTTTCCTGCCTCATGATGCCATCTATTTTGTGAAGTGCACCAGTCCCTCCTGCAGCAAAGCACCGCCACAACATGATGCTGCCACCCCCGTGCTTCACAGTTGGGATGGTGTTCTTCGGCTTGCAAGCATCCCCCTTTTTTCTCCAAACATAACGATGGTCCCTATGGCCAAACAGTTCTACTTTTTTTTCATCAGACCAGAGGACATTTCTCCAAAAAGTACGATCTTTGTCCCCATGTGCAGTTGCAAACCGTAGTCTGGCTTTATTATGGCGGTTTTGGAGCAGTGGCTTCTTCCTTGCTGAGCAGCCTTTCAAGTTATGTCGATATAGGACTTGTTTTACTGTGGATATAGATACTTTGTACCTGTTTCCTCCAGCATCTTCACAAGGTCCTTTGCCGTTGTTCTGGGATTGATTTGCACTTTTTGCACCAAAATACGTTCATCTCTAGGAGACAGAACGCGTCTCCTTCCTGAGCTGTATAACGGCTGCGTGGCCCCATGGTGTTTATACTTGCGTACTATTGTTTGTACAGATGAACGTGGTACCTTCAGGCGTTTGGAAGTTGCTCCCAAGTATGAACCAGACTTGTGGAGGTTTACCATTTTTTTCTGAGGTCTTGGCTGATTTTTTGGGATTTTCCAATGATGTCAAGCAAAGAGGCACTGAGTTTGAAGGTAGGCCTTGAAATACATCCACAGGTACACATCCAATTGACTCAAATGATGTCAATTAGCCTCTCAGAAGTTTCTAAAGCCATGACATTATTTTCGGGAATATTCCAAGCTGTTTAACGGCACAGTCAACTTAGTGTATGTAAACTTCTGGCCCACTGAAATTGTGATACGGTGAATTATAAGTGAAATAATCTGTCTGTAAACACAAAAATTGCTTGTGTCATGCACAAAGTAGATGTCTTATCAGACTTGCCAAAACTACAGTTAACAAAAAATTTGTGGAGTGGTTGAAAAACGAGTTTTAATCACTCCAACCTAAGTGTATGTAAACTTCCGACTTCAAATGTACCTCTATGTGATGAACAAAGAAAGCAGTACATCGCTTATAAAGATTTGTTCAACAATTTAGCAAATGATAAAGCTGTTTTAAGGCATTGAACATGCAGGCAGCTGCGTTGAGTTTATTTTCAAGTGCTTTCCCTGTTTCACTAGTCTACCCTATACCGTACTTTCTCAGAGATGCAGATGAAGTACACTGTGACTCAAGATAACTCCCCATTCATTTGAATACCAAATTAACAGTGCAGAAGCCAAGTGACAGTTTGTAAAGTCTTTTTCTTAGAGCAATAGCAATTTGCACAGATGCCCAACTTGGTAAAGTTAGGAGCTTTCTGAAAGTCCAACCCTGATGCAGCTTAATGTTCATGCCATTTCACCCATCTGTGCTGTTCGTCCTCACCCAATTCCATATTCCCCTCTGCTTCTCTCTATCTCACTCCATTTTCACTCTCTCTCTCTGCCTGTTCTCTCTCTGCTCTCTCTGGCAGGTCCTTGTTAGGGTTCAAGGAAACAGTTACCCTATTGGGCAAAAGCTGGTTGAATCAACATTTTTCCACATTATTTCAACCAAAATATCTATGTGATGGTGTTGAATCACAGTGGAAAACTGATTTGATTGGTAAAAAGTAAAGGCATTTACTCTTTTCACCAAACTTTTATCCTAAATCCAATGACATGGTGACATTTGTTGTTGATTTCACGTTGAATTCACGGTTAGTTTTGACAACTGAACTAAATGTAAATCAAACCGAGAAGTTGAACTGACTTCTGTGCCCAGTGGGATGGCTCTGCCTTTCTCTCTCTGTCCAGAGGGCTGAGTCACCCCCCTCATGATTATGTCACGAAGGCAGGACTTGATTTACAGCAGGTGTTGGGGGATTGCACAAAATAGGAACATGTGGATTAAAACAACCGGCATGGCACACCGGGTAGAGTTCACCTCAGTGACCAGCCTTCTCTTCTTAGGAAATCATGCAACATAAATCATAATCTCCTCTCATTTCTGCTCTGTCAACCGCTTGGCTACTCCCGTTCAGGGAGGGAGAGGAGCTTACAAGATTCCTGCCTGGCAGAGTGGAGAGAGAATAACTTGTAGCCTGCAGGGCAGACTGAATAATTCACTACAGCCAGGTTATGTTCGTTTTGTTTTAAAGCTGGAACCCAAGGGATTGTTTATTCCTGTAAACTCCAAATCTCCTTACTCTCACTAACGATAAATGCAGTGATCAGATGACAGCCTGAGTTAAGGAATGCATGTAAGATAGAAAATCATCTAAGACAGGTGCAGAAGATCTTCGATATTACCAGTGGCGTCATTCCCATAGGGAACACAAGGGCATGTGCCCCCTCAGATATTTTGTTTTGTTTTTTTGTGTTCAACTAACTACTAAACTTCATTTTTAAGCCCACGGTTTATCAGAATTATTTATAAAAAATATCTCAACAGTATTTTGTGTAGGGGGCACACTGACTGGAACACCCCCCCCCCCCTATTCTCCCTAGTAAGTTTGTGTACCTTCCAAGGTACACAAAGGAGCAAAGATATGCTAGGCAGGACGCTAGATACTCTAGTGCGTGCAGAGAGTATCGTCAGTGGAGGAGGAGAGAGAGTGCAGCGTTTTATTTATTTTAGCTGCCGGTGATGGGAAGGACTCGCAAGATGTATGTTTTTAACTTCTTGTCAATAGGGGGTGCTGTTAGCACTTTGTAATAATTACGTTCCCAAATTAAACTGCCTCGTACTCAATTCTTGCTCGTACAATATGCATATTATTATTACTATTGGATAGAAAACACTCTCTAGTTTCTAAAACCGTTTGAATTATATCTGTGAGTGAAACAGAACTGGACTTAGAGCAATTTTCCTATGTGGATGTGAGGATGCAGAATTCTGCAAGCTGTTCTGAGATCTGTTTATAAATCTGCCTGTCTTCTATTGGTTGAGATGCACTGCATACGCCTTCCCCTGGTTGTTAGCGAATAGTGAGACTTGAAATGGAGTCTCTACGCAGATCTGAAAGTTTATAAAGGAAGTGTCTGGTCTTTTCCCTCTTCGCTCTGACGCAGGGAGGACCTTGGCATATCGTACTAGAACCTTCGGTTATAGCTCTTAGAAATATCCGGCTGTGTTTTTATTCGATATAGGCGTTAAAGACATCATAATGTTGTTATTTTAAACCGAATTATATCAGTTTATGTCAGTATATTGCGATTTTCGGGTATTTATTTTTGTGACGTTCTAGGGAGTTGGGTATCTCTGGCTCACATGCTACTGTTTACTGCTAATTGCAACGTTGAAGACGACATTCTACAACCGAGCAACGATTCTTTTGGACAAAGGACACCTTTCCCAAGATTCTGATGGGAGTTCATCAAAAAGTAAGAACTATTTATGCTGATAATTCGTTGTTCTGTTGAAAAATGTTAAATGCATAAGCCGCCATTAATTTCAGTGTAGCCTCGCTTTAACTTCTTATGGCTGCAGGGGGCGTATTGAGTAGCCAGATAATATGTTCCCATTTCAAACGGCGTCGTACTCAATTCTTGCTCGTACAATATGCATATTATTATTACAATTGGATAGAAAACACTCTCTAGTTTCTAAAAACGTTTGAATTATTTCTCTGAGTGAAACAGAAATCCTTCTGCAGCACTTTTCCTGACCAGGAAGTGAAATGTCAGAAATCTATGCTCTGTTCAACCTCATGCCTATACATGGGCGTGTTACGTAGGAGTCTACAAACACTTCCTACGCCTTCCCCTGGTTGTCAAGATGCGGTGAGAGAAGAAATTTCGTGTCTATCTTGGTCAGAGGTGGAATAAAAGGTCTTTGTTTGACGTGACCGTCCATTTCCTGTTTCTGGAGCGCGCAAAAGAGGACACGGATATGCCTTCTGTTTTGCTGTCGTTATGAAAGACGAACATCTCCGTCTTAGATTTGATTTGATACATGTCACCATATCATCGTAACGTATGTTTTTTCAATATAGTTTAATCAGATTATTGAAACTTTTTCGGGAGTTTTGCCGTGTTCCGTTTTCTAACTTTGTTGACGTTGGAGTAATCCGTGTCACTTGGCAAGTGGCCATGCTAAATGAAGAGGGATATTTGCCGTTCCAGATCAAAACAACGACTATTCTGGACAAAGGACACCTTATCCAACATTCTGACCGAAGATCACCAAAAGTAAGAAACATTTTATGATGCTATTTCTAATATCTGTCGTGCATGTTGACTGGTCGTGGGCGCCCAAGTGTTTCTGGCTATTGTGGCTATGCTAATATCACGCTACATTTTGTTTGCGCTGTAAAACATTTAATAAATCGGAAATATTGTCTAGAATCACAAGATGCCTGTCTTTCAATTGCTGTACACTATGTATTTTTCAGAAATGTTTTATGATGAGTAATTAGGTATTTGACGTTGGTGTCTGTAAATATTATGGCTGCTTTCGGTGCAATTTCTGATTGTAGCTGAAATGTAAACTATGAATTATACCTGAAATATGCAAATTTTTCGAAAAAAACATATGCTATACAATAAATATGTTATCAGACTGTCATCTGATGAGGTTGTTTCTTGGTTAGTGGCTATTTTTATCTTTATTTGGCCGAATTTGTGATAGCTACTGATGGAGTCATAAACTGATGGAGTAAGAATATTGGTGTCTTTTGCTAACGTGATTAGCTAATAGATTTACATATTGTGTCTTCCCTGTAAAACATTTTAAAAATCGGACATGTTGGCTTGATTCACAAGATGTGCACCTTTCATCTGGTGTCTTGGACTTGTTAATGTGTGAAAGTTAAATATTTAAAAAAAATATCTTTTGAATTTCGCGCCCTGCACTTGAGCTGGATGTTGTCATAAGTGTACCGGTGTCGGGCTGCAGCCATAACAGGTTAACGCACGCTGTATGTTGTAGTAACGTTAATTTTAAAAATGTAACACAGCGATTGCATTAAGAACTAATTTGTCTTTCATTTGCTGTCCAACCTGTATTTTTTAGTCAAGTTTATGATTATTTATTGATTAGAATAGGTGCCTCTCCAAAGATTTCTCCCGACATTTTCTGGGCAGCTTGGCAACTTTTCTTATTGTATAACCACGATTTGTGCCGCTAAATATGCACATTTTCGAACAAACTCTATATGCATTGTGTAATATGATGTTATAGGACTGTCATCTGAAGAATTCTGAGAAGGTTAGTGAAAAAATTTATATATTTTGGTGGTTTATACATTATCGCTATTTTTGGCTTGATTCAATGCTGTTGTGATGTTTGCTAATGTGGTAAGCTAATATAACGCTATATTGTGTTTTCGCTGTAAAACACTGAAAAAATCTGAAATATTGTCTGGATTCACAAGATCTGTGTCTTTCATTTGCTGTACGCTGTGTATTTTTAAGAAATGTTTTATGATGAGTAATTAGGTAATACACGTTGCTCTCTGTAGTTATTCTAGTCGCTTTGGTGAGAGTTGTGATGGTGGCTGCAATGGTAAACTATGATTTATACCTGAAATATGCACATTTTTCTAACAAAACATATGCTATACAATAAATATGTTATCAGACTGTCATCTGATGAAGTTGTTTCTTGGTTAGTGGCTATTTATATCTTTATTTGGTCGAATTTGTGATAGCTGATGGAGTAAAAAACTGGTGGAGTAAAAAAAAGTGGTGTCTTTTGCTAACGTGGTTAGCTAATAGATTTACATATTGTGTCTTCCCTGTAAAACATTTTAAAAATCAGAAATGATGGCTGGATTCACAAGATGTGTATCTTTCATCTGGTGTCTTGGACTTGTGATTTAATGATATTTAGATGCTAGTATTTACTTGTGACGCTATGCTAGGCTATGCTAGTCAGCTTTTTTACTGATGGGGGTGCTCCCGGATCCGGGTTTGGGAGGAATTAGAGGTTAAATTAATTTGATCAAGCTATGTAGTCTATTAATTCCTTTTTGATGAATAAAAATAAAACAATGTTTTGTTATTTCTCTGTAATACTAGCCACCTACTGTAGCAATTTTATGAAGTTGGCTTTAGCTAGCCAGCTATAGAAGTTCCCAATCTCCCAACTTCATAGCTAGCAACCAAACCATTTCAGGCTATCAATCAAGTAGAGAACCTTGCCTAACTATCTTAGCCGGCATGCCTGTTGGCAAGGTAGCTACTTTAGAAAAGTAATCCACTACTAAATGTACTGAATAAGACTCCATTCCTTTCAATCTATTACCCAGATTTTAGCAGAGATGCAGGGAAGCCTATTTGTGGAATCGTGTGGTAGCCAAAGAGGTGTTAAACAGATCAAAAAATATATATTTTGTATTCACCCCCCTTGGCGTTTTTCCAATTTTGTTGCATTACAAACTGTAACTTAAATAGATTTTTATTTGGATTTCATGTAATGAACATACACAAAATAGTCCAAATATTCCAAAATCAAACAAATAACTTGTTTTAAAAAATTATACAAAAAAAACCCTGAAAAGTGGTGCATGCATATGTATTCACCCCCTTTGCTATGAAGCCCCTAAATAAGATCTGGTGCAACCAATTACCTTCAGAAGTCACATAATGAGTTAAATAAAGTCCACCTGTGCAATCTAAGTGTCACATGATCTCAGAATATATACACCTGTTCCAAAAGGCCCCAGATTCTGCAACACCACTAAGGAAGGGACACCACCAAGCAAGCGGCACCATGAAGACCAAGGAGCTCTCCAAACAGGTCAGAGACAAAGTTGTGGAGAAGTATAGATCAGGGTTGGATTATAAAAAAATATCCAAAACTTTGAACATCCCATGGAGCACCATTTAAATTCATTATTAAAAAATTGAAAGAATATGGCACTAGAACAAACCTGCCAAGATAGGGCGGCCCACCAAAACTCACGGACCAGGCAAGGAGTGCATTAATCAGAGAAGCAACAAATAGACCAAAGATAACCCTGAAGGAGCTGCAAAGCTCCACAGTGGAGATTGGAGTATCTGTCCATAGGACCACTTTAAGCTGTACACGCCACAGAGCTGGGCTTTACGGAAGAGTGGCCCGAAAAAAATAAGCAAACATGTTTGTTGTTCGCCAAAAGGCATGTGGGAGACTCCCCAAACATATGGAAGAAGGTACTCTGGTCAGATGAGACTGAAATTGATCTTTTTGGCCATCAAGGAAAATGCTATGTCGCAAACCCAACACCTCTCATCACCCCGAGAATACCATCCCTACAGTGAAGCATGGGGATGGCAGCATCATGCTGTGGGGATGTTTTCATCGGCAGGGACTGGGAAACTGGTCAGAATTGAAGGAATGATGGATGGCTCTAAATACAGGGAAATTATTGAGAGAAACCTGTTTCAGTCTTCCAGAGATTTGAGACTGGGATGGAGGTTCACCTTCCAGCAGGACAATGACCCTAAGCATACTGCTAAAGCAACACTTGAGTGGTTTAAGGGGAAACATTTAAATGTCTTGGAATGGCCTAGTCAAAGCCCAGTCCTCAGTCCAATTGAGAATCTGTAGTGTGACTTGCTGTACACCAGTGGAACTCATCCAACTTGAAGGAGCTGGAGCAGTTTTGCCTTGAAGAATGGGCAAAAATCCCAGTGGCTAAATGTGCCAAGCTTATAGAGACATACCCCAAGAGACTTGCAGCTGTAATTGCTGCAAAAGGTGGCTCTACAAAGTATTGACTTTGGGGGGTGAATAGTTATGCACGCTCAAGTTTTCTGTTTTCTTGTCTTATTTCTTGTTTGTTTCATAATGAAAAATATATTTTGCATCTTCAAAGTGTGTAAATGTTGTGTAAATCAAATGATACAAACCCCCCAAAAATAAATTTTTATTCCAGGTTGTAAGGCAACAAAATAGGAAAAATGCCAAGGTGGGTGAATACTTTCGCAAGCCATTGTAGTTTCTTAAAAAAAGAACCACCAGTCAGAAAGATACAGTTTAAGAGTTATGCTTAGATATGCAGAAAAATACTTGGTTTATATGTACAGTAGTCTGGCACCTTAAGATAATATCATGATATTTGTGCATTTATTATGATGCCATGACATGTGCCTGTATTGACGATGTGTGTTATGATATCATGTATGGTGTTGTCATTTGGATGTAATATTCTAGGCATGTTAGTGCAGTATATTGTGTGATTTAGGAACGGTCAGAATGACACCCTCATTAAAATGACAAATGAACAGGTAAAGAAGTATGATTAGATAGCCTATGTAGAATTTTTTTTTTTAATTACATAAAATTAGGCATAATGATTATGGTTCTGGATTACAGGTGTTTGAAAAAAAATATATTCCCCAACTTCTTCATACTCAAGTACTTCATGGCCCCTCTAAAATAATGGGTGCATGACACCCCTGGATATCCTGCATAGAAAAGTAGGTGAAAGGTTGTGCTATTCATGTTTATGGCAATGTACACTAGTCACGGTTGGGAACACAATGTACTGATGTGTATATTGCATTTCCCTTTTCACTGAGCAGTGAGCATATAAGGGAATTCATGTGTAAAACTAAAACGATACATCAACACATTTTTGGATGCAAACCAATCTGTTTGAAATGCAAGGTCATCTGGTCATAATGTGAAGTGTGTCTCTCATCTTGTCCCAGTCCATTGATGAAAGGTCATAGCCAGATCACGTTTGTTTCCCCAATGACAGCTCTAAAATAAATACGAGTTTCCATTTCCTTACTCTAGAAATGGCACCATTGGTTTCATTCTGTGCTTTTCTCTCCCCATTGCTCTTTCAAATGTATTTTTCTGTCCTCAGTGTTGTCTGAAATTGGGCTGGATTCATGGTTGTTTTTCTGTACACTGCTGGATGTGCCTCCTCTGAGCCAGTCTTTCTCTGGAGCCGGGAACACGGACCGGTCAGGCAGAAAATGCTCTCAATACACACCTAGAAGGAAAAGAGAAATAAAATACTGAGTGATATGAAGCGTATGAACCCCATGTCATTATCCAACCACACGGGGCTGTCAAACTAATACAGGTGCAAATAGTTTCAGGTCTGGGAACCTGCTCTGCAAATTATTTTTAAGGAAACATTGGAGCACGAACCACACTGTAAACAATACATTTTTGGATCAACCAAGTAAAAAACAATTCTCAATTGGAAAAAAAAAAAGTTTTGTTAAAACCCAATATATGATTCTGCCACCCTGAAATTGCCCCCACTGCTATTCAAATAGCAAGTGTTGAAAGCAATTTAGAAACACATTGATCTGACAAATTCGTTATTGGATTTCAGACAGTTTGAATAAAATAGGTTGAACGAACCAAAGCACTTCAGATGAAAACCAGCGCTTTCCCACTTTTTAGAGTGCAGCTTCCCACAGACTTTGGCAAACAACAGAGGCATGCCCAGGCAGTGGACTGGGCGAGTCAAGTTGGCAAGCCAAAGAGGGCATTCCACACTTTCTTCCCTTTCTTTCACAGGATGATCCCTTTCTTTTACCGGGGTTGAAATGAAAGGGGCTAAACAGGGGCTTATTGGAATGCCATCTGGAGGGGCTCAGATATCCCTGGATGTGTCTGAAGATAGGTGACACAAGCAACGCATCCATCAGGACCAATTGATGCCACTGCTTATTAGTGTCACAGCATCGTAGATACCACTTTCATTAATGTAGACGAATAATTGGTCCCATCAATCAAGCAGGCGACAATGTCCATACAACACACACAGACAAGTTACAGTGTGTGTGTGTCTGTGTCTGTGTGCTGAATAAACAGTATTAGCAGGATGTGATTCAATTTATCTAGAGGAATGATAAATAATAAAAGTGTGGAAAGTAGGTATGAGAGGAGGATGAGAGCAATACAAAGGAAGTGAAAAGAGAAAGGAGAAGAGAATTTGGCTTCAAGATTTGAAAACAACTGTAATAAAGCTTATGCTTGCTTTGTTCATCACTTATTTGATGTCTTATCTCAGTGTCACACAAAGCTGCTGGGCAAGCCAAAATCAATACATTCAAGACAGTTGAGATAAATTGAACAAATTTGGTGTTCAATAGGGAGGCTGTTTTTGACTGTGGAGAAAAATGCAAAAAGCTATTGTAATAGACTTAACATTTACAAAAACATTTCTCCTCTTTCTTACTGGATCTTTCTGAAATGTGATAATCAATACTAGGCAATCCTTGCCTAAACTTTAGGCCTCTGTGGGAATATCGTTATTTAGATACGAGTCTTCATGTTGCTTGTGTTGTGACAGGGACAGTTAAACTGAATAACGTGTAATCATCTCGCATGGCTCTTCATATTCATTTATTCTCTATAGCCATTATTATTATCTCTCATACTGCTGTTCATAAATCATCTTCTCATTCCATAATTCCCCCTTGTTAGACATTTCGGCTCTTCTCACCCATTTCTCCATTCCTTCCCTCAAAACATATTTCCTCTCCTATTTGCTGCCATGATTTCTGCTATTTAACAATTAGCTCATGATCTTTTCTTTCTGAATATGTCTCTCTGCCTGCATGTACAGTGCATTCGGAAAGTTTAGACACCTTGACTTTTCCCACATGTTGTTATGTTACAGCCTTATTTAAAATGTAATAAATATTTTTTCCCTCATCAGTCGACACACAATACCCCATAATGAAAATAATCTTGTTTCTGATGGTCTGAGAGTCCTTAAGGTGCCATTTGGCAAAAGCCAAGTGGGCTGTCATGTGCCTTTTACTGAGGAGTGGCTTCCATCTGGCCACTCTACCATAAAGCCTGATTGGTGGAGTGCTGCAAAGATGGTTGTCCTTCTGGAAGGTTCTCCCATCTCCACAGAGGAACTCTGGAGCTCTGTCAGTGACCATCAGGTTCTTGGTCACCTCCCTGAATTTAAAAATAAATACATTTTTGAATAAGGCTGTAACATAACAAAATGTGGAAAAAGGTCTGAATATTTCCGAATGCACTGCAATTGCTTAAAATATGCCAAAGTTTACACCCAAAGTTTCGGTGATGTAAAAGTATAATTTAGATTTTCAAAACAGGTGAAAAATATGATTTTTTTACAAAGCAGACTTCCTATGCCTGTGTAAAAAAAAAGTGGGGGGGGTAAAAAAGCTTGTAAACACCTCCTTGCAGATAATATACTTATACAGCAAGGCCATTATGGCCAAGGCAGCTACCGTGGTGACAAGACTGACTGCAGAGGGATTACATGTGTCAAAAATAATAGGCCAGAAGGTCCTATTATAAAAAACAATGTTTTTGTCTTAATTGATTGGCATTTCCATCTAAATGACCTTTAGGGAAGCACTAAGATAACATGATAGTTTTGACCATTCCTTATATGGCGGTACGTTCAAAAGTTTGGGGTCACTTATAAATGTCCTTGTTTTTGAAAGAAAAGCAAATTTTTGTCCATTTAATATAACAACAAATTGACCAGAAATACAGTGTATACATTGTTAACTTCTCTAGGATAGGGGGCAGCATTTTCATGTTTGGATGAAAAGCATACCCAAATTCAACTGCCAGTTACTCATCCCCAGAAGATATGATATGCATATTATTAGTAGATTTGGATAGAAAACACTCTGAAGTTTCTAAAACTGTTTGAATCATGTCTGTGAGTATAACAGGACTTATTTAGCAGGCGAAACCCTGAGGACAAACCATTCAGATTATTATTTTTTTAGGTCACTCTCTTTTCAATGGGATTTCATTGGGAATACAGATTTCTAATTGACCTTCTTGCAGTTCCTACCGCTTCCACTGGATGTCAACAGTCTTTAGAAATTGGTTGAGGTTTTTTCCTTTGTGTAATGAAGAAGTACGGCTATCTTGAACGAGGGTCACTGGAAGTGTACTGTTAGTTAGAGGCGCGTGACCAGAAAGCTAGCTACAGTTTGTTTTAATCCTGTATTGAAAACAAATAGGCCCGTCTTCAATTTGATCGATTATTAACGTTTAAAAATACCTCAAGTTGTATTACAAAAGTAGTTTGAAATGTTTTGGCAAAGTTTACAGGTAACTTTTGAGATATTTTGTAGTCACGTTTCACAAGTTGGAACCGGTGTTTTTCTGGATCAAAAGCGCCAAATAAATGGATATTTGGGATATATATCAACGGAATTAATCGAACAAAAGGACCATTTGTGATGTTTATGGGACATATTGAAGTGCCAACAACAGAAGCTCGTCAAAGGTAAGGCATGAATTATATTTTTATTTTTGCGTTTTGTGTTGCACCTGCAGGGTTGAAATATGCCTCTCTCTCTTTGTTTACTATGGTGCTAACTCAGATAATAGCATCGTTTGCTTTCGCCGAAAAGCCTATTTGAATTCTGACATGTTGGCTGGATTCATAACCAGCGTAGCTTTAATTTGGTATCTTTCATGTGTGATTTAATGAAAGTTTGATTTTTATAGTAATTTATTTGAATTTGGCGCTCTGCATTTTCTCTGGCTTTTGGCCAAGTGAGACAGTAGCGTCCCGCCTAAACTCAGATTTTGGGATATAAATATGAACTTTACCGAACAAAACATGCATGTATTGTGTAACATGAAGTCCTATGAGTGTCATCTGATGAAGATCATCAAAGGTTAGTGATTCATTTTATCTCTATTTCTGCGTTTTGTTACTTCTCTCTTTGGCTGGAAAAATGGCTGTGTTTTTCTGTGGCTATGTACTGACCTAACATAATCGCAAGGTGTGCTTTCGCCATAAATCCTTTTTGAAATCAGACATGTTGGCTGGATTCACAACAAGTGCAGCTTTAATTTGGTGTCTTTCTTGTGTGATTTCATGAAAGTTTGATTTTTATAGTAATTTATTTGAATTTGGCACTCTGCATTTTTACTGGCTTTTGGCCAAGTGGGACGTTAGCGTCACACATATCCCAGAGAAATTAATGTTGTAAATGACTATTGTAGCTGGAAACGGCAGATTTTTATGGAATATCTACATAGGCGTACAGAGGCCCATTATCAGCAACCATCACTCCTGTGTTCCAAGGGCACGTTGTGTTAGCTAATCCAAGTTTATCATTTTAATAGGCTAATTGATCATTAGAAAACCCTTTTGCAATTAGGTTAGCACAGCTGAAAACTGTTGTCTTGATTAAAGAAGCAATACAACTGGCCTTCTTTAGACTAGTTGAGTATCTGGAGTATCAGCATTTGTGGGTTCGATTTACTGACTCAAAATGGCCAGAAACTCGTCAGTCTATTCTTGTTCTGAGAAATGAAGGCTCTTCCATGCAAAAAATTGCCAAGAAACTGAAGATCTCGTACAATGCTGTGTACTACTCCCTTCACAGAGCAGCGCAAACTGGCTCTAACCAGAATAGAAAGAGAAGTGGGAGGCCCCGGCGCACAACTGAGCAAGACAACAAGTACATTAGAGTGTCTAGTTTGAAACAGACGCCTCACAAGTCCTCAACTGGCAGCTTCATTAAATAGTACCCGCAAAACACTAGTCTCAACATCAACAGTGAAGAGGCAACTCCGGGATGCTGGCCTTCTAGGCAGAGTTCCTCTATCCAGTGTATGTGTTCTTTTGCCCATCTTAATCTTTTATTTTTATTGGCCAGTCTGAGATATGGCTTTTTCTTTGCAACTCTGCCTAGAAGGCCAGCATCCCGGAGTCGCCTCTTCACTGTTGACATTGAGACTGGTGTTTTGCGGGTACTATTTAAAGAAGCTGTCAGCTGAGGACTTGTGAGGCGTTTCTTTCTCAAACTATACACTCTAATGGACAAAAAAAAAGCTTTTCTTTCAAAAACAAGGACATTTCTAAGTGAACCCAAACTTTTGATCGGTAGTATATCACCTATATAGCAACACCGGGATCTTATATGGGGCGGCAGGTAGCCTAGTGGTTAGAGCATTAGGCCAGTAACCAAAAGGTTGCTGGATCGAGTCCCTGAGCTAACAAGGTAAAAATCTGTCGTTCTGCCCCTGAACAAGGGAGTTAACCCACTGTTCCCCTGTAGACCGTCATTGTAAATAAGAATTTGTTCATAACTGACTTGCCTAGTTAAATAAAGGTTACATACACCTTAGCCAAATACATTTAAACTCCGTTTTTGACAATTCCTGACATTTCATCCTAGTAAAAATTCCCTGGTCAGTTAGGATCACCACTTTATTTTAAGAATGTGAAATGTCAGAATAATAGTAGAGAGAATGGTTTATTTCATATTTTATTTCAGCATCACATTCCCAGTGGGTCAGAAGTTTACATACACTCAATTAGTATTTGGTAGCATTGCCTTTAAATTGTTTAACTTGGTTCAAATGTTTTGGGTAGCTTCCCACAATAAGTTGGGTGAATTTTGGCCCATTCCTCCTGACAGAGCTGGTATAAATGAGTCAGGTTTGTAGGCCTCCTTGCTCGCACACGCTTTTTCAGTTCTGCCCACAAATTCTCTATAGAATTGAGGTCAGGGCTTTGTGATGGCCAATCCAATACCTTGACTTTGTTGTCTTTAAGCCATTTTGCCACAACTTGTAAGTATGCTTGGGGTCAATGTCTATTTGAAAGACCCATTTGCGACCAAGCTTTAACTTCCTGACTGATGTCTTGAGATGTTGCTTTAATATATCCACATCATTTTCCGTACTCATGATGCCATCTATTTTGTGAAGTGCACCAGTCCCTCCTGCAGCAAAGCACCCCCACAACATGATGGTGCCACCCCCGTGCTTCACAGTTGGGATGGTGTTCTTCGGCTTGCAAGCCTCTCCCTTTTTCCTCCAAACATAACGATGGTCATTATGGCCAAAGAACATTTCTCCAAAAAGTACAATCTTTGTCTCCATGTGCAGTTGCAAACCGTAGTCTTGCTTTTTTATGGTGGTTTTGGAGCAGTGGCTTCTTCCTTGCTGAGCGGCCTTTCAGCTTATGTTGATATAGGACTTGTTTTACTGTGGATATAGATACTTTTGTACCTGTTTCCTCCAGCATCTTCACAAGGTCCTTTGCTGTTGTTCTGGGATTGATTTGCACTTTTCGCACCTGCATCTCCTTCTTGAGCAGTATGACGGCTGCGTGGTCCTATGGTGTTTATACTTGCATACTTTTGTTTGTACAGATGAACATGATACCTTCAGGCGTTTGGAAATTGTTCCCAAGGATGAACCAGACTTGTGGAGGTCTACAATTTTGTTTTCTGAGGTCTTGGCTGATATCTTATGATTTTCCCATGATGTCAAGCAAAGAGGCACTGAGATTGAAGGTAGGCCTTGAAATACATCCACAAGTATACCTCCAATTGACTCAAATTATGTCAATTAGCCTATCAGAAACTTCTAAAGCCATGACATCATTTTCTGGAATTTTCAAAGCTGTTTAAAGGCACAGTCAACTTAGTGTATGTAAACTTCTGACCCACTGGAATTGTGACAAAGTAGATGTCCTAACCGACTTGCCAAAGCTATAGTTTTTTAACAAGAAATTTGTGGAGTGGTTGAAAAACGAGTTTTAAGTGTATGTAAACTTCCAACTTCATCTGTATATTATCACAGAGTTTCTAAACCAAGAGGCACAACATCGCAAGGCTTCTGAGAATGCTTACCAAACAGACCAGGCCGGGGTTTGGGGTTTGAGTAGTCAATTAGAGAAGTTAAAGATTCTTCCTTAGTTGTTAATTTCTTTGAAATCTAAAGGCACAACCTAGATTCGAGCCAATGTCTTTTCATATATATTTTTTGTTTAGATCAGCTTTAATATTGCAGATAGATTGTTATGTAATTGTATTTATTTGTTAATATATGTTCCTTTATTATTTTCACGTAACCCTACCACCTCTCCCCTAATTGGAGTAAACTAATGGACAACAACACTTACGCTTCTACTTACAGTTTATGCATACTATATACATTTTATGGACAACATATATTTTTCAATAGTTATCGATTGTTTGTTTTTTGTCCCATCCTTCAGCTACCCTCAACCCATCCCATCTATCTCTGAAGACCATCCAATTTTGATTTCTATTTGCCATATTATTTTCTTCATACTGGACACAGAGACATAAAATGGAATCCACAAATTAATCTGACTCTGGTGAGGTAGATTAAGGGCCTCATTGCCAAAATCTCAAAGTATCCCTTTAAGAAGCGATTTTTTCCCTCTGTATCTCATGTCTGATTTATGATCTAAATTCAGAGGTGAATTATGGGTATGCTGCCCAGGGTATGGGGGTATAGGAGACCTCAGGCTGGTGAGCCAGAGATCATTAATCAGGTTGGTACTACTCTATATCACCGCCATGAACTAGCATTCCCCATTTACCCACTCCCCTCACAGCTCCCACTCACTCGTTCATTCATTCACCTCTCTCTCTCTAACTCACATGCTCTTACTCAACTCACAACTCAAATTCTAAGAGTCTAAATTGTAACATAACATATACTGACGACATTGGGAGACTGGGGATTCTTGACGAGAAAAAGAAAGAAGGACAAATACAGACCATGACCCTGACTGAAATGCAAAATAGAGAGGGACAGGAAGAAGATTAGAAAATGTAAAGCTATAAGTTAAAATAATTTGGAGGAAAGATATTGAGGCTGATATATAGAAATAACAACGGAGAAGATACCGAAGGCAGTATGTACTATATTAGGAAGCGGAGACGGAGGGTAGATCACTGTCACTGCTATGCTCCTTTTCCCTGAGGCAGGACAGGGCAGAGCAGAGCGTTGGAAGAATTACTTATGAGAGCATGTAGACTGATCGCTGACACAACACACTTCGTTATCTCCCATCCCCATCACCATCATCCCCCGCATACTCCCTCCCACTCACCCTAAAATGTAACTTCTCAGACAAAAAAAAAGTAAGATAAATACAGTCGATATGGAGTTACAATTTGAAGCCTCACATAGGGAGGTGCTGCTAACAACTGTTTTTCTCCGCTCATACAGGAGTAATAAAGGCCTAGTGCACTAATTTGGTGTAAATAAAAAATAAAACATCTCAGCTCATACTGGATATATAAAGGCACGGTGCACTAATTTGGTGGGGGGGAAAAGCACCCCTACTTCCCGCAGCTATGAATACACATGTAACACAAATGCAGATGTATATTGGAACACATAGATGCATAAGAACACACGTACACACCAGCAACCCCAAGGACCCATCAATCAATTATAGAGCCAATTCATAACGCAGCTTGCCCTCAAACATATAGACCTTCAATGAGGCAATCTGTTACAGATTCATAAGACATGAAATAGACAACAATTGAATCTGAGAGAATGAGAAGGATGGGGTACACTGATCCCATTGTGGCATGAGCACGAAGGGGCCAATAGACTGACCACTGTGCAGCTTAATTAACAAAAGATGTGCAATAAAATAAGCATTTTCCTTTACGAAGAGAACAGTACAACTGAGAAAGAGCGTGTTGCAATGGAATCAATGGAAAATATCAAAGTTCTGTCTGTAAAAAAAAAACTATTAATATGGCTACAACAACACACTACAGAGGAGTTCATTCTGATGATGAGTAGCATGACTCCCAAACTTACTCCATATTTGAAGGTTTAAAATAAAAATTAAAAAACGTAAAATAATGTTATCATCAAACTTGAGACCAAGAATGCTGCCATCCTCAATATAGAGAAAATACTCATTAGAAATCAATGCCTGATTTTAAGTACAGACTTGATGAGAGAAAATGCTAATTAAATAGATAAACCCTGAGGAAATCAATTATAGTGAAATCCTTGGAGACCACTTTCATAATTACTCCAATATGAAAGGAGTAACCACTTAGCCTTACGAGGTTGTTGTTTATTGTCTATTAATCCTCAGTTGTCCTGGACACAAAGCAGTCATCTAAGGCCAAATGGGCTAGGAATAAGAGGCTGCGCACCACACCGCTCGACCGAATCTCAAGATGGCAATTAAACATTCAAGACCCAATGGGGTATACATTTATGGGGAAAGAGTCCTCTGCAATAGCATCATCCACTCTTGTATCCATTTTATAGCACTAACACTGCAGTCAGAGTAGAACATTTAAATTTGAACAGAGAAGTAACGCACAGTGAACACAGTAATGTAACAGACCCAGAGAACAACTGAGAGCTCATGAGTGTGCTTTAGAGGAGACAGATAGGCAGGGGCATGGGAGTTCAGAGCTGCGATTTAAGCCTCATTGTTAAAGGAGGTCCGGAGACTCCCCAGGTCAGCCGGGAGGACGCAGATGAATCTCTACCAACAGAAACACCACAACAATATGGCCCATAGCCCAGCTCAACAGCTGGTACAGGGTGCTGGGGGTGAGGTATACGAAGGAAGGTTTAAAAAGTGATCTTTTATTTATCTGTGGTCATCTTCAACAACATTGTTGTCAATCATTGTGACAGCTTAAAGCCCCCATGCAGTCTTTTTAATAAAATGTTTAAATCATCACTTTGTGTTTAATAAATCAATGTGTGTTTTTTTATTTTTGTAATCATTTATTCCCCTGATCCTCCTCGGGCCACTGAAATGCTCAGTCTGATCGTGTGGGTGAAAGGGGGAAAAAATTAAATATGAAATTAGATATTTACATACACAACTTGATTGGCTGATAGGATGGTCTAGAGCCGCCCACTTTACCCCTTCAAAAATCAATAACATAGGCACATGGTATTCAACCTGTCAGTCAGAGTTGGAAAGTTAAAGAAACAAATCTCCATAGCTGTGTAGGCTACTTTGTTTTGTGATCAAAACAAAAGGCATACATAATGCATCTTAATTTGCTGTATCATTTTTGTACTGTTTTCAATAGGTCACCAGAAGATGCAGGACCAGAACAGCCTGTTTGCATGCTGGACCATCCTGGCCTATACCGTGTCTGCGGTCTATTCATCGCAGAGTGCCATGATTAACTACAGGCTGCGTTAGGCCTCTGAGATGCAATGGCCTGTGTTATAATCTTCAGTATCATCACAATTTCTATTTTATCAATTCAGTTTTCTTTATTGTAAACTGTGCTTCATCTCAGATTGTAAACAAGGTTATAATGAGTCAAAATCATGGCATGTAAGTATCTTTTCAAGTTATTGTTTTACAACTCGAGCTCTGGAAGGTTTAACTCATTAACAGTCAAATGTATTTATATTCTGATCTTTAGAAAATAAGGAACACCTGTTTTAGTGACTGATGGTACTTTTTTAAAAATTCGATGAACTTTCCGGGATCAGACACTTTCTTATCCGGATAGTAAATTAAAGACATATCTGCGCCAAAACAAATTACAGAAAGCATTGAGTCTTAAAAATGATAAGGAAAGACATACACAGGTAATATAATATGAATAAAACAATAACTTTATTGAAAGAATAACGTTAGGGGAATACATTGTCTCATTCAAACCTGAAAACATTGTGCAAGTTACATCACCATCACTATCACAATCATAACATCATACAACCGCTTGCCCTTGCATTCAGTTGCCACACAAGGAAACCACATAATATCCTCCTTTCTATCTTTCCTGTAAACAAAGCCAACATTTTCTAGAGTAATCCTCAAGTACATTGAAGTTTCATTCTTTCTGTTCTGACAATCAGCCAAATGTTAGCTTGGTTTTTGATCTGTTTGTGATATATAGCTAACTCCTATGTATCGCCAAGCCAAATGCAATGGCAACATGGCATGACAACTATTAAACATTAGGAGCTATCAAGACAGCATAAACCGATCTGGGACCAGGCTATAGCATTTCTACAACCTGCACCACCATAATCGTATGTAGAGCAGCCAGTTCCACCAGCATCAACCTATGAGGGTTAGGGGGGAACCAGTTTAGCTGCTTCTCTGCCAGTCGATGTTTACGTGTGTGTGTGTGTGTGTGTGTGTGTGTGTGTGTGTGTGTGTGTGTGTGTGTGTGTGTGTGTGTGTGTGTGTGTGTGTGTGTGTGTGTGTGTGTGTGTGTGTGTGTGTGTGTGTGTGTGTGTGTGTGTGTGTGTGTGTGTGTGTGTGTAAGCTGAAATAAAAATCCCAGAAGTTTTCCATACATACAAATAGCTTACACCGGTACATACAAAAAGCTTACACCGGTGCACCTTGTGCTGGGGACAATAAAAGGCCACTAAAATGTGCAGTTTTGTCACACAACACAATGCCACAGATGTCTCAAGTTTTGAGGGTGGGTGCAATTGTCATGTTGTGACTGCAGGAATGTCCACCAGAGCTGTAGATACATACACAATTCCTGGAAGATGAAAATGACCCAGTTCTTCCATGGCCTGCATACTCACCAGACATGTCACCCATTGAGCATGTTTGGGATACTCTGGATCGACGTGTACAACAGCGTGTTCTAGTTCCCGCCAATATCTAGCAACTTCACACAACCACTGAAGAGGAGTGGGACAACAATCTACAGGCCACAGTCAACAGCCTGACCAACTCTATGTGAAGGAGATGTGTCGCGCTGCATGAGGCAATTGGTGGTCACACCAAATACTGACTGGTATTCTGATTCACGCCCCTACCTTTATTTTAAGGTATCTGTGACCAACAGATGCATATCTGTATTCCCAGCAGTGGTGTAAACATACTTTAAAGTACTACTTAAGTCATTTTTTGTGATTTCTGTACTTTACTATTTATATTTTATACACAGCTTATACTTTTACTTCACTACATTCCTAAAGAAAATAATGTACTTTTTACTCCATACATTTTCCTGACACCCAAAAGTACTTGTTACATTTTGAATGCTTAGCAGGTCCATTTCACACACATCAAGAGAACAGCCCTGGTCATCCCTACTGCCTCTTATCTTCTCTAGGATAGGGGGCAGCATTTTCACATTTGGATGAAAAGCATACCCAAATTCAACTGCCAGCTACTCATCCCCAGAAGACAAGATATGCATATTATTAGTATATTTGGATAGGAAACACTCTGAAGTTTCTAAAACTGTTTGAATCATGTCTGTGAGTATAACACAACTTATTTAGCAGGCGAAACCCCGAGGACAAACCATTCAGATTTGTTTTTTTTTAGGTCACTCTCTTTTCAATGGGATTTCATTGGGAATACAGATTTCTAATTGACCTTCTTGCAGTTCCTACCGCTTCCACTGGATGTCAACAGTCTTTAGAAATTGGTTGAGGTTTTTTCCTTTGTGTAATGAAGAAGTACGGCTATCTTGAACGAGGGTCACTGGAAGTGTACTGTTAGTTAGAGGCGCGTGACCAGAAAGATAGCTACAGTTTGTTTTAATCCTGTATTGAACACAGATCATCCCGTCTTCAATTTTATCGATTATTTACGTTAAAAAATACCTCAAGTTGTATTATAAAAGTAGTTTGAAATGTTTTAACAAAGTTTACAGGTAACTTTTGAGATATTTTGTAGTCACGTTTCACAAGTTGGAACCGGTGTTTTTCTGGATCAAAAGCGCCAAATAAATGGAAATTTTGGATATATATCGACGGAATTATTCGAACAAAAGAACCATTTGTGATGTTTATGGGACATATTGGAGTGCCAACAACAGAAGCTTGTCAAAGGTAAGGCATGAATTATATTTTTATTTCTGCGTTTTGTGTCGCGCCTGCAGGGTTGAAATATGCTTCTCTCTCTTTGTTTACTATGGTGCTAACTCAGATAATAGCATCGTTTGCTTTCGCCGAAAAGCCTATTTGAATTCGGATATGTTGGCTGGATTCACAACCAGTGTAGCTTTAATTTGGTATCTTTCATGTGTGATTTAATGAAAGTTTGATTTTTATAGTAATTTATTTGAATTTGGCGCTCTGCAATTTATCTGGCTTTTGGCCAAGTGAGACAGTAGCGTCCCGCCTAAACTCAGATTTCTGGATATAAATATGAACTTTACCGAACAAAACATGCATGTATTGTGTAACATGAAGTCCTATGAGTGTCATCTGATGAAGATCATCAAAGGTTAATGATTCATTTTATCTCTATTTCTGCTTTTTGTTACTCCTCTTTGGCTGGAAAAATGGCTGTGTTTTTCTGTGGCTATGTACTGACCTAACATAATCGCAAGGTGTGCTTTCGCCGTAAATCCTTTTTGAAATCAGACATGTTGGCTGGATTCACAACAAGTGTAACTTTAATCATGTGTGATTTCATGAAAGTTTGATTTTTATAGTAATTTATTTGAATTTGGCGCTCTGCATTTTTACTGGCTTTTGGCCAAGTGGGACGGTAGCGTCCCACATATCCCAGAGAAGTTATCTGGCAGACTCACTAAACACATTTGTAAATTACGCCTGAGTGTTGGAGTGTGCCCCTGGCTATCCGTAATTTAAAAAACTAGAAAATTGTGCCATCTGGTTTGCTTAATATAATGAATGTGAAATGATTTAAGTAAATTTTACCAATTACATATACTTTTGATACTTAAGTATATTTAAAACCAAATACTTTTAGACTTTTATTCAAGTAATATTTTATTGGGTGACTTTTACTTTACTAATTTTCTATTAAGATATCTTTACTTTTACTCAAGTATGACCATTTGGTACTTTTTCCACTACTGATTCCCAGTCATGTGAAATCCATAGATTAGGGCCTGAACTGTAACTCAGTAAAAACGTTGAAATTGTCGCATGTAGCGTTTGTTTTTGTTCAGTATAATTAGTAGGAAACAACATTCCTCCTTTAGAAATGTCATTGTTTTTCCAAGTCACTTCAATGTACTTTAGACTAAATCTTCATCAGCACATGGCGGCTCAGAGAAGGTCATTGAGTAGCTAGTAAAATGTTCATTTGTGCATCAGTCCTCAAGAGAACGTTCAGAACAATATTGTGCCAAAGCATGCAACCCATGAAAAATACGTCCTTTACTTATAATAGAAAAATAACTAACTAACTATCTAGATACTTCATGAATGGTTGCTACTACCGATTTCAAGATCCATGTGACAATTGATTGAGCTGCTTGGAAATCCACATGTACCTAGCCTCGTTTGCAATGTAGTCCGATACAAAGTATACCATGCCGGAGGTTCCGCTGAGGCCTCACTACAGACACCCTGGTTCGATTCCAGGCTGAATCACAACCGGCCGTGATTGGGAGTCCCATAGGGCGGCGCACAATTGGCCCAGCGTCGTCCGGGTTTGGCCGGTGCAGGCCGTCATTGTAAATAAGAATTTGTTCTTAATTGACTTGCCTAGTTAAAGGTTACATTTTTTAAAATGTTTTTTAAAACTTTTCTGACAGTTGATTATGAAAAATAAATTGAAGCCAAATCAGACGAAGTGATTGTTCGGATGGAATACAGTGTAAAGACCTCACAATCACTCTTTATTTTGGGCGGGACCAGCACCAAAAGTAGGAGCGAAAATGCAAATAAATGAACATTAATTGATCTATTATATAATCAGATCACCGGGTGACGTTATGTGGTGGGCCAAAATTACATATCACCTGAACAAGCTGCAATTCCAGGTGTTTTTTTTCTTCAAACAGAGCTTACACAAAAAAAGGCATTTTCATAATTTTCACAATTTCCGAGTGTTATTTCAACCTCATAGTGTAGAAATCTATTACTTTTTTCTTTACAACAGAGAAAACATGTTTTTAACTGCACTGCCCTTTTAATTAACATTATCAAATCACATTTGTCACAAACGCCGAATACAACATTAAATGTTTACTTACAAGCCCTTAACCAACAATGCAGTTCAATAAATATAGTTAAGAAAATATTTACTACATAAATTAAAGTAAAAAGTAACATAAAATAACAATACCGAGGCTATATGCAGGGGGTACCAGTACCGAGTCAATGTGTGGAGGTAGAGGTTAGTCGAGGTAATTTGTACATGTAGGTAGAGGTAAAGTGACTATGCATAGACATTGCACACCAACTGTTATTGACAAATAGACACACACCCCCACCCCTCGTCTTACCAGACGTAGCTGTTCTGTCCTACTGATGCATGGAAAACCCAGCCAACTGAATATTATCCGTGTCGTTCAGCCACGACTCGGTGAAACATAAGATATTACAGTTTTGAATGCCCTGTTGGTAGGATAGTCTCGAGCAGAGATCATTTATTTTCCAGTGATTGCACATTGGCCAATAGAACGGATGGTAGAGGCGGGTTAACCACTCGCCGACAAATTCTCACAAGGCACCCCCCATCTCCACCCCCTGTATATCCGTCACACACATTGGCAGAATCCCTCTCCACAGTCTGCACGCATTACACTGATATATATTCCATTCAGAAAGTATTCACACCCCTTTACTATTTCCACATTTTGTTGTGTTACAGCCTGATTTAAAAATGTATGACTACAAACTACACACAATACCACATACCGTCAAAGTGGAATTACGTTTTTAGAATGTTTTTCTAATTAATAACAAATGTAAAGCTGACATGTCTTGAGTCAATAAGTATTCAAACCCTTTGTTATGGCAAGCCTAAATATCTTCAGGAGTAGTAATGTATTTAACAAGTCAGATAATAAGTTGTGTGGATTCAAACACAGATTCAACCACAAAGATCAGGGAGGTTTTCCAATGCCTCGCAAAGAAGGGCACCCCTCTCCCGGCTTAGACAGGGGTTGGACTCTGATGGGCTAAATTAACGATAGGGTAATTAATTAAACCACTTTGTCTCACATGATGTGAATAATAGTAGGTAAGTTGTTGTTGGAATGAGCCCAGTGTCTCTCTGTCTATGACATCTGCAGGGGAGTAAAGTATGTGTGTCAGGAGAGGTGTAGAACTCCAGCTCCAGTGGATGTCTGAACCAGACAGACAGACCCAGTCTTGTCAAGTAGAGGTCTTCACGGATCCACCTGTACCCGAGTGGGTGTCACGACTTTAGCCCGAAGTCGGCTCCTCTCCTTGTTCGGGCGGCGTTCGGTGGTCGACGTCACCGGTCTTCTAGCCATCGCAGCTCCACTTGTCATTGTTCCATTTGTTTTGTCTTGTTTCCCCGAACACCTGGTTTACATTCCCTAATCACACTACATATATATTCCCTCTGTTTCCCCCATGTCTTTGTGTGGAATTGTTTTGTTTCGTGTTACGCGCCAGGCTGGTTTTTCCCCCGGGTACCGTGTTGAACCCGAGTGTGTTTAATTGTTTAACTTCTGCATTATTGTGACTGTTGTCGCGCTTTGCACTTTTGCCATTTGGCTGGAGTTTTTTTGATGCAGTTGTGTCCGTCTGTTGTTAATTCTGCCAATTAAAGTGTGCGCCTGATCACAACTCTCCGCTCTCCTGCACCTGACTTGTTACCAGTAGCGCACAACCTGCCAGTTTGCCCCCGGTGATGTGTTGTGGAGACCGCACTACCCTCTGGCGAGCCTTGCGGTTGTGGCCAGAGCAGTTGTCGTACCAGGCGGTGACTTTCCACCTTTTCCACTACTGTCCCGATGTGGATGGGGGGGTGCTCCCTCTGCTGTTTCCTGAAGTCCACAATCATCTCCTTTGTTTTGTTGACGTTGAGTGAGAGGCTATTTTCCTGACACCACACTCCGAGGGCTCTCACCTCCTCCCTGTAGGCCGTCTCGTCGTTGTTGGTAATCGAGCCTACCACTGTTGTCTGCAAACTTGATGATTGAGTTGGAGGCGTGCATGGCCACGCAGTCATGGGTGAACAGGGAGTACAGGAGAGAGCTGAGAACGCACCTTTGTGGGGCTCAAGTGTTGAGGATCAGCTGGCTGGAGATGTTGTTTCCTACCCTCACCACCTGGGGGCGGACCGTCAAAGTCCAGGACCCAGTTGCACAGGGCGGGGTCGAGACCCAGGGTCTCGAGCTTAATGACTAGTTTGGAGGGTATTATGGTGTGAAATGCTGAGCTGTAGTCAATGAACAGCACTCTTACATAGGTATTTCTCTTGTCCAGATGGGATAGGGCAGTGTGCAGTGTGATGCGATTGCGTCGTCTATGGACCTATTGGGGCGGTAAGCAAATTGGAGTGGGTCTAGGATATCAGGTAGGGTGGAGGTGATATGATCCTTGACTAGTTTCTCAAAGCACTTCATGATGACGGAAATGAGTGCTACGGGGCGATAGTCATTTAGTTCAGTTACCTTAGCTTTCTTGGGAACAGGAACAATGGTGGGCATCTTGAAGCATGTGGGCACAGCAGACTGGGATAGGGATTGATTGAATATGTCCGTAAACACACCAGCCAGCTGGTCTGCGCATGCTCTGAGGACGCGGCTAGGGGCGTTAACACGTTTAAATGTTTTACTCACATTAGCCACGGTATAGGAGAGCCCACAGGCTTTGGTAGCGGGCCGTGTCAGTGGCACTGTATTGTCCTCAAAGCGAGCAAAGAAGTTGTTTAATACAGTATGTCTGGGAGCAAGACGTCGATGTCCACTACTGTCCGGATTAGCCAGTAAACCCACACACTAAAGAGGAAGACAAACAGCCTCACACTTGACCACTAACACACTATTAATAATGAGTTGCCTATACAGTCTCCCAGTATACAAGACCAAGAGAGCTGTCAATAGTTTTGTGCCATCATCAATACGGCTTATAAATGAATAGGCCTAATGATCCCTGAGCCTAGTGTTATAGTCTATGTTGTATAGGCCTATTTGGTTTTTTGAGTGTTGTATATTACATTGTCATGTATTTATTTTCTGTCTCTTGTCTAGACAATACATACTGGTTTCCTACAGGATCACTTTGGAGTGGATGCTGAGGAAAGAATGTCTCGGTCGAGGCATTCCCAGTCTGTGTGGTGGCAGCAATTCGATCTAAATACCATGTGAGAGAAGTTGGAGCTCAGGTTGATAGATGAGTGCAGGTGGTCTACATAGCAGTCACACAGTACATGTAACAGGTGTGAAATGGTGATGGGTAACAACGCTTCCTGGGTGACTGATGAGTTCAGAAGGTCCCTGGTTCCAGCAGAGGCTGGGGCAAAGAGAAGGACGGAAGCAATGCGGGCAGTATAGCAGCTTAAAATTAAGTGTAACAATTTGTAAATGACATTGTAATTATGCAGTCTCTGTGGGGAACTAGTGTGTTTATCCTCCAACTTGGATGGCTCTTCCAGAAGTCTTAAAATAAAGGACAAGATGGGTAATGTACTATAGAAGTACATAATAATTACAAGTAATTATGCCTCAAGACTAAACACTTCATTTTAACTAGCAAAATCCTCTGTAACACCTAGTAATTACATATGAACCAATGCAGATATTATATATACACTATACTTATGGGTTTATCCTCTCACTTGGATGACAAGGAGGTTCAGGTTGTCCTAATGGGTAATGTGCACATTAAAGATGTTATTTTTTTCATAATTTTACATTTTAGTCATTTAGCAGACGCTCTTATCCAAAGCAATTAGGGTTAAGTGCCTTACTCAAACGCACGTCGACAGATTTTTCACTTAGTCATTTAGGTTACTGGACCAACACTCTTAACCGCTAGGCTACTTGCCGCCACCTGGGATGACAATTATATGATAGATCCCAGTCAGTGAGGTTGACCTATATCTTATCTGTTTTTGTAAACTCAACCAAGTTAACCCAGATGGTACAATCTTGAAGGGCAAGTGCCAACAACAACATTGAGTGGAGATTTTTAAGTGTGCGCATTCACGGGTGGGTAATTAGAGCCTATTGAGCCTCCAACCTTTAATCTCGGACACCCAGCACATCTGTCCACAAGAGAATACAACCTTGTGACAGTTATTATCGAATTGGATGCAGCTGAGAAGAAAATAAACACTAAATGGGTGAATTTAGTGGAAACTTTCCCATTTGAAACAAGCATGATAACAAGCATTTGTTGCTAACACTATGTCATTACAGACTGCATTTACCACCATTTATATTTTGTTATTACAGTGTAACTATGAGTTAATACAATTAACTACAATACTTGGAGTGTAATTACACTGTAATAAGGACCCTTAAAATGAAGTGTTACCAAATGTTTATGTAAAATTGGTATAGGGATCAGTGGCGGCCACTGATTGGCTGAATACCCGGGGCACGAGGTGGTTGGAGTTGTCAACAAAGCAGCATGACAGAAATATGATGGCAAGTTTTTGAACTACTCCTGCTACTGTTTGAGCAGATTAGATTATACTACACTGCTCAAAAAAATAAAGGGAACACCTAAACAACACAATGTAACTCCAAGTCAATCACACTTCTGTGAAATCAAACTGTCCACTTAGGAAGCAACACTGATTGACAATACATTTCACATGCTGTTGTGCAAATGGAATAGACAAAAGGTGGAAATTATAGGCAATTAGCAAGACACCCCCAATAAAGGAGTGGTTCTGCAGGTGGTGACCACAGACCACTTCTCAGTTCCTATGCTTCCTGGCTGATGTTTTGGTCACTTTTGAATGCTGGCGGTGCTTTCACTCTAGTGGTAGCATGAGACGGAGTCTACAACCCATACAAGTGGCTCAGGTAGTGCAGCTCATCCAGGATGGCACATCAATGCGAGCTGTGGCAAGAAGGTTTGCTGTGTCTGTCAGCGTAGTGTCCAGAGCATGGAGGCGCTACCAGGAGACAGGCCAGTACATCAGGAGACGTGGAGGAGGCCGTAGGAGGGCAACAACCCAGCAGCAGGACCGCTACCTCCGCCTTTGTGCAAGGAGGATTAGGAGGAGCACTGCCAGAGCCCTGCAAAATGACCTTCAGCAGGCCACAAATGTGCATGTGTCTGCTCAAACGGTCAGAAACAGACTCCATGAGGGTGGTATGAGGGCCCGACGTCCACAGGTGGGGGTTGTGCTTACAGCCCAACACCGTGCAGGACGTTTGGCATTTGCCAGAGAACACCAAGATTGGCAAATTCGCCACTGGCGCCCTGTGCTCTTCACAGATGAAAGCAGGTTCACACTGAGCACATGAGCACATGTGACAGACGTGACAGAGTCTGGAGACGCCGTGGAGAACGTTCTGCTGCCTGCAACATCCTCCAGCATGACCGGTTTGGCGGTGGGTCAGTCATGGTGTGGGGTGGCATGGCATTTCTTTGTGGGGCCGCACAGCCCTCCATGTGCTAGCCAGAGGTAGCCTGACTGCCATTAGGTACCGAGATGAGATCCTCAGACCCCTTGTGAGACCATATGCTGACACATGCCCATTTGTCGCCTGCTGGAGGTTATTTTGCAGGGCTCTGGTAGTGCTCCTCCTTGCACAAAGGCGGAGGTAGCGGTCCTGCTGCTGGGTTATTGCCCTCCTACGGCCTCCTCCACGTCTCCTGATGTACTGGCCTGTCTCCTGGTAGCGCCTCCATGCTCTGGACACTACGCTGACAGACACAGCAAACCTTCTTGCCACAGCTTGCATTGATGTGCCATCCTGGATGAGCTGCACTACCTGAGCCACTTGTGTGGGTTGTAGACTCCGTCTCGTGCTACCACTAGAGTGAGAGCACCACCAGCATTCAAAAGTGACCAAAACATCAGCCAGGAAGCATAGGAACTGAGAAGTGGTCTGTGGTCACCACCTGCAGAATCACTCCTTTATTGGGGGTGTCTTGCTAATTGCCTATAATTTCCACCTTTTGTCTATTCCATTTGCACAACAGCATGTGAAATTTATTGTCAATCAGTGTTGCTTCCTAAGTGGACAGTTTGATTTCACAGAAGTGTGATTGACTTGGAGTTGCATTGTGTTGTTTAAGTGTTCCCTTTATTTTTTTGAGCAGTGTATTTACAATGAACAGTCAGCTCACGAACGAATGAGTGCCCCAGGAAGAACGCAACAAGCATGCAGATGCAATAGGTGAAAACACATTATCTAACTGGGGACAGCAAGCTAACAATGTCAAAGCATGATGCGCTAGCCAGTTAACTATCATTCTGAAATAACTTCATATTTTCAATTTAGTCATATTAGTTTAGAAAGACTTGATGGCATGGAAGCTAGCAAGCTACTTATCAAAGGTAGATAACTGGTTAATTTGACCCAAAAATCACACAAATTATTTCTCAATGTTTAAAAACATTACTGTAGCAGGCTAATTACTTTGATCATGCTTTGTGATACACCTGGTTTTATGCTGTTTTAGTCCACACAACATGTCACACTGTCACCTAAAGTAGAACCTGATTATAAACAGCAGTGAAGGCTCCTCAGAGGAAGAATGGGAGGACCATCCTCCTCAGTGAATTTCATTAAAAAAAGTTATCAAATTATCCCTTTTAGATAAAATTATACTCACCAAATAATTGATTAAAACACACAGTTTGCAATTATGGTCTACAGTAGCCTCAGCAGCACTCTGTAGGGTAGCACCATAGTGTAGCCGGAGGACAGCTAGCTTCTGTCCTCCTCTGGATACATTGACTTTATGACAACTTCCAGAGGACGTCCTCCAACCTATTCGAGCTCTTGCAGCATGAACTGACATGTTGTCCACCCAATCAAAGGATCAGAGAATTAATCTAGTACTGAAAGCATAAGCTACAGCTAGCTATCACTGCAGTGCATAACATGTGGTGAGTAGTTGACTCAGAGAGAAAGACAATAGTTGAACAGTCGTGAACAAATTAATTTCTTCCAAAATTAAGGAGAATCAAGAGAGAGAGAGAGAGAGAAAGCTAGCTATATTTAAGCAATAAGGCCCGAGGGGGTGTGACATATGGCTGCGGAGTGCCTGGATACAGCCCTTAGCCGTGGTATGTTGGCCATATACCACAAACTCCCGAGGTGCCTTATTGCTATTATAAACTGGTTACCAACGTAATTAGAGCAGTAAAAATACATGTTTTGTCATACCGGTGGTATACGGTCTGATATACCACAGCTTTCGGCCAATCAGCATTCAGGGCTCGAACCACCCAGTTTATAATTGGTTGTATTGTTTTTTACTTTCACTTACCCTTAGCTAGTGAATGCAGCTAGCTAGTTTAGCCTTCTCAAACACCTGGCTCAAACAAAGTGTGATTCTATGTTAGCTAGCTGGCTATGGCTGTCCAACACTGGTACTCTTCCAAGACAAGGTAAGTTTTTGGTTTTATTAATTTATTGCCACCGGGGCCCGTAGGTATAACTGCTAACCTGCTTTCTGACTGAACACTGTACTGCATGATTGTAATAGGTTTACTAATGCATTAGTGTTAGTATGTTGACTAGGAAGTGACAATGATGTAGGCTGTGTTTAGTGGTCATGCTATAAAGGTTTGGCTTGGAAAGGTTTTTTCGCCTGGTCACAGACAGCTGATGTGTTGTGCACTGAATTCCACAAGCGAAGGGAAAAGGTGAGAGGAGAAAAGCGTGTAGATTGTTGTGAGAAGGAATTATATATTCAACAAGCAAAGTTAAAATGCTGTTATGTGGCTGCTATGAAAGTGAACTGTGTTTGCATGTGATCAGGGGTGTATTCATTCTGCTGATTCTTTTGAAAAAGTTGATATAATCTAAGGATTACACAGTATGTCTATGTTGCAATATCTTTATATTTTAAATTGTATATACAGTAACTGCCGTAATTTTGCTGGATCCCAGGAAGAGTAACTACTGCCATAGCAGCAGCTAATGGGGATACTTAATAAATACAAATACAATTGGCCACAACGCAACAAGCTGTATATTTAGCGCGCATGCTGTCCAAATTGCAGCATTTCCCACTGTAGGCAACCAGTAACTGCCAGAATAAAGGAAATACTTAAGTAAATGAGGGCTACAAAGTTTGTTATGGTGTGGGGTGCATTTTCCTGGCATAGTTTAGGTCCAGTTGTAGAATCTATTCTGGAATTCTGGCTGTTTGTTGTGGCTCAACACCCTTTCAAAACACATTATTGTAACGGTTTTCTTCCAGGGGTGAAGGAGAGGACCAAAGTGCAGCGCGGCTAGTGTTAAACATGTTTAATAAAGAACAAGTAAAACACTACAAACAACAATACAAAATAACAAATGTGCAAAAACCGACACAGACCTATCTGGTGCAGACAATCACAGAGACAGGAAACAAACACCCACAAAATCCCAACACAAAACAAGCCTCCTATATATGATTCTCAATCAGGGACAACGATTACCATCTGCCTCTGATTGAGAACCATATTAGGCTGGACATAGAAACAGACAAACTAGACACACAACATAGAATTCCCACCCAGCTCACGTCCTGACCAACTAAACACATACAAAACAACAGAAAACAGGTCAGGAACGTGACAGAACCCCCCCCTCAAGGTGCGAACTCCGGGCGCACCCCTAAAACTCAAGGGGAGGGTCTGGGTGGGCATCTGTCCGCGGTGGCGGCTCCGGCGCAGGACGAGGACACCACTCCACCACTGTCTTTGTCCCCCTCCTTAGCGTCCTTTGAGTGGCGACCCTCGCCCACGACCTTGGCCTAAGAATCCTCCCCAAGGCCCCCACATGATTTAGGAGGTAGCTCAGGACAGAGAGGTAGCTCAGGACAGAGAGGTAGCTCAGGACAGAGAGGTAGCTCAGGACAGAGAGGTAGCTCAGGACAGAGAGGTAGCTCAGGACAGAGAGGTAGCTCAGGACAGAGGGGCAACTCCGGACTAATGGCAGCTCCGGACTGAGTGGCAGCTCCGGACTGAGTGGCAGCTCCGGACTGAGTGGCAGCTCCGGACTGAATGGCAGCTCCGGACTGTAGGGCAGCTCCGGACTGTAGGGCAGCTCATGACTGGAGGGCAGCTCATGACTGGAGGGCAGCTCATGACTGGAGGGCAGCTCATGACTGGAGGGCAGCTCTGGCAGCTCCTGACTGGCTGGCAGCTCTGGCAGCTCCTGACTGGCTGGCGTCTCTGGCAGCTCCTGACTGGCTGGCGTCTCTGGCAGCTCCTGACTGGCTGGCGTCTCTGGCGGCTCCTGACTGGCTGGCGTCTCTGGCGGCTCCTGACTGACGGACGGCTCTAGCGGCTCCTGACTGACGGGCGGCTCTAATGGCTCGGGACAGACGGGCGGCTCTAATGGCTCGTGGCAGACGGGCGGCTCTAATGGCTCGTGGCAGACGGACGACTCAGATGGCGCTGGGCAGACAGATGGCTCAGACGGCGCTAGGCAGACAGATGGCTCAGACGGCGCTGGGCAGACGGATGGCTCAGATGGCGCTGGGCAGACGGATGGCTCAGACGGCGCTGGGCAGACGGATGACTCTGGCCGGCTGAGACGCACAATAGGCCTGATGCGTGGTGCCGGAACTGGAGGTACCGGGCTGAGGGCACGCACCTCAGGGCGAGTGCGGGGAGGAGGAACAGGGCTCTGGAGATGCACTGGAAGCCTGGTGCAGGCACTGGTGGTACTGGTCTGGGGCGGGAAGGTGGCGCCGGATATACCGGACCGTGAAGGAGGACACGCGCTCTTGAGCACCGAGCCTCTCCAACCTTACCAGGTTGAATGGTCCCCGTAGCCCTGCCAGTACGGCGAGGTGGAATAACCCGCACTGGGCTATGCAGGCGAACCGGGGACACCACCTGTAAGGCTGGTGCCATGTACGCCGGCCCGAGGAGACGTACTGGAGGCCAGATACGTTGGGCCGGCTTCATGACATCCGGCTCGATGCCCAACCTAGCCCTCCCAGTGCGGCAAGGTGGAATAGCCCGCACTGGGCTAAGCACGCGTACTGGGGACACCGTGCGCTTTACCGCATAACACGGTGTCTGACCAGTACGACGCCCTCTCACTCCACGGTAAGCCCGGGGAGTTGGCTCAGGTATCCAACCCGGCTTCGCCACACTCCCCTTTAGCCCCCCCCCCCCCCCCCCCCCAAGAAATTTTTGGGTGAGCCTCTCGGGTTTCCAGCCACTCTGCCTTGCAAGCGCCTCATAATGCCGCCTCTCCGCTTTTGATGCCTCCAGCTCCGCTTTGGGACGGCGACACTCCTCTGGCTCTGCCCAGGGTCCTTCTCCGTCCAGAATCTCCTCCCATGTCCATTCCTCCTTGTACCGCTGCTGCTGTTGCTGCTGCCCGTTGCCACGCTGCTTGGTCCGGGTTTGTTGGGTGTTTCTGTAACGGTTTTCTTCCAGGGGTGAAGGAGAGGACCAAAGTGCAGCGCGGCTAGTGTTAAACATGTTTAATAAAGAACAAGTAAAACACTACAAACAACAATACAAAATAACAAATGTGCAAAAACCGACACAGACCTATCTGGTGCAGACAATCACAGAGACAGGAAACAAACACCCACAAAATCCCAACACAAAACAAGCCTCCTATATATGATTCTCAATCAGGGACAACGATTACCATCTGCCTCTGATTGAGAACCATATTAGGCTGGACATAGAAACAGACAAACTAGACACACAACATAGAATTCCCACCCAGCTCACGTCCTGACCAACTAAACACATACAAAACAACAGAAAACAGGTCAGGAACGTGACAATTATGTTGTTTCCTTTATTTTGGCAGTTACCTGTATGCACTTCAGATTTTTTTTAAATACTGTGTATAAAATGTTAATTAATGATCCTCCTGTTGTTGGATATTTAAAAAATTGTTAACTTTTGGGGGGGTTTGTTTTGCCTCTTGGGCCGCCTATGGGCTTGGGCCCAGCCTCTGACTCACACAATTGACCAGTCACATTTATTTATTATGCTGTTGATTTTATTTTATTAAATCAGTTACCCAATCAAGAAAGGGCCCCACAGTTATCCATATGGGCCCCCTACCTCCTCTCCTCCCCCCATCTGATGATTAGCAGTGTGGCAGTAGGCAGCAGCACGCTGTCTACACTCCTGTAGTTGGTGGTTGCAGTAAAAAAAATACAAAAGCTCAGCAAAAAAAGAAACGTCCCTTTTTCAGGACCCTGTCTTTGTAATGCCTGGGGTGTAGTGTAGGAAGAAGTCAGCGCAGCAAGCAGAGAGTTCAGGGTAGCGATACTTTTAATACACCACACCGGTGAAAATGACGCCAACTCAAACAAATGCCCCAAACAGGGGAGAACTAAACAGTTCAGCAAAACACACACACACGGACAACCGTGACTTACAGTCCTGCACAACCGTACACTGAAAAATTATCCCGCACAACCAGCAGGCGGGCCGGCTGGTAAATAAAGCCCAACCAATTAACCTAACACAGGTGCAACTAATAAACAGACAAGGGGGAAAAAAGGATCAGTGGCAGCTAGTAGGCCGGTGACGACAACCGCCGAGCGCCACCCGAACAGGAAGGGGAGCCACCTTCGGTAGGAGTCGTGACAGTCTTTCAAAGATAATTGGTAAAAATCTAAATAACTTCACAGGTCTTCATTGTAAAGGGTTTAAACACTGTTTTCCATGCTTGTTCAATGAACCATAAACAATTAATGAATATGCACCTGTGGAACGGTCGTTAAGACACTAACAGCTTACAGACGGTACACAATTAAGGTCACAGTTATGAAAACTTAGGACACTAAAGAGGCCTTTCTACTGACTCTGAAAAACACAAAATGAAAGATGCCCATGGTCCCTGCTAATCTGTGTGAACGTGCCTTAGGGATACTGCAAGGAGGCATGAGGACTGCAGATGTGGCCAGGGCAATAAATTGCAATGTCCGTACAGTGAGAAGCCTAAGACAGCACTACAGGGAGACAGGACGGACAGCTGATCGTCCTCGCAGTGGCAGACCACGTGTAACAACACCTGCACAGGATCAGTACATCCGAACATCACAGGTACAGGCCGGCAACAACAACTGCCCGAGTTACACCAGGAACGCACAATCGCTCCATTAGTGCTCAGACTGTCCGCAATAGGCTGAGAGAGGCTGGACTGAGGACTTGTAGGCCTGTTGTAAGGCAGGTCCTCACCAGACATCACCTGCAACAACGTCGCCTATGGGCACAAACCCACCGTCGCTGGACCAGACAGGACTGGAAAAAAGTGCTCTTCACTGACGAGCCGCGGTTTTGTCTCACCAGGGGTGATGGTCAGATTCGAGTTTATCGTCGAAAGAACGAGCGTTACACCGAGGCCTGTACTCTGGAGCGGGATCGATTTGGAGGAGGGTCCGTCATGGTCTGGGGCGGTGTGTCACAGCATCATCAGACTGAGCTTGTTGTCATTGCAGGCAATCTCAACGCTGTGCGTTATAGGGAAGACATCCTCCTCCCTCATGTGGTACCCTTCCTGCAGGCTCATCCTGACATGACCCTCCAGCATGGCAATGCCACCAGCCATACTGCTCGTTCTGTGCATGATTTCCTGCAAGACAGGAATGTCAATGTTCTGCCATGGCGAGCGAAAAGACCGGATCTCAATCCCATTGATCACGTCTTGGACCTTTTGGATCGGAGGGTGAGGGCTAGGGCCATTCCCCCCAGAAATGTCCGGGAACTTGCAGGTGCCTTGGTGGAATAACATCTCACAGCAAGAACTGGCAAATCTGGTGCAGTCCATGAGTAAGAGATGCACTGCAATACTTAATGCAGCTGGAGGTCACAGCAGATACTGACTGTTACTTTTGATTTTGACCCCCCTTTGTTCAGGGACACATTATTCAATTTCTGTTAGTCACATGTCTGTGGAACTTGTTCAGTTTATGTCTCAGTTGTTGAATCTTGTTATGTTCATACAAATATTTACACAGTACATATTTAAACTCAGTTGACAGTGAGAGGACGTTTCTTTTTTTAATGAGTTTTTAATGAGTTTATTACATTTAAGTCATTTAGCAGACGCTCTTATCCAGAGCGACTTACAAATTTACCTTTTTTTTTTATATTTAACTAGGCAAGTCAGTTAAGAACAAATTCTTATTTTTCAATGACGGCCTAGGAACAGTGGGCCTGTTCAGGGGCAGAACGACAGATTTGTACCTTGTCAGCTCGGGGATTTGAACTTGCAACCTTTCGGTTACTAGTCCAACGCTCTAACCACTAGGCTACCCTGCCGCCCGGCTATATACTATAGCTATATACTATATAATGTATAATATGCATTGCATTTTGTAGCTTATTTTTGCTGCCTCTTGGGGCCCCCCCATGGGCCCTGTTAAGCCCCTGCATTAATCTGGTTCTGCACATACAGATAATTCAGTTACATTAGTTTGAAGGACAGCGGTTGCCAAGTCTGTGTAAAGCCAGCATTGAATGGGTTCCATGCAAAAACATTCCAATCCTAGAAACGTTCGATCTCAGTCTTTTTGTAACAGAGAAAACTATCAAACCCGAAGCTCAAACTTCTATCAAGGTTATTAGGTTATTAAGAGGCTGGTATTACTGAGAAATATCAGGGATTAGACAGTGTGCCCTTTATCAATGTCCAGAATCTCTTCCAAGTTACCAAAGAGTGCTAAGCAAGTTTGGTGGTGTACACACACACATACTTTACAGTGCAGGGATCAGTGTGTTCATGTAAAGCATGAATCGTTGAAATAAAACCTGATTTGTGGGTAATTAAATTGCTTCGCTAACCCCTTTAGCATTACCATTCATATCCACAAGTCGGCTGTGCTAAATATTTGGCCATTTAGCTACCTACTCACCCTGCCTGCCCAGCGTTCCATCTCAAGCAAAATGATTGTCAAGAGAGGCTGACTGTCTGAAAGGGGAGCATTTTATAATGTAATTGCTTGATCAGCAATGCATCAGCTTTTCTGTATAAACCCTCAGCTCACTTTCTCAAACATGCCTCCAGCCATCACAATTAGAGGCAATAGGACTGCCAGAGTGTCTGCAAAATGCATCTCTACTCCATGACACCACCTGAGAAACACAGAAGAACAACCTGATGCAGAAACAGGCTGGGGGGGACACAGAGTGAGTGGCCTGAAGACATGCGCACAGGCTGCCTCCAAGTATCTATGCTTTCTATGTGATGAATGAAAACATAATATCCCTGAGAGTGAGGGAATCAGATTAGCCTGGTAGGGAAAGGGCAGGGGCATACAGGCTAATGGATCTTTGTTTGGCATCAATTTATCAAATCAAATATCAAATACCGTGTGCTGGGAGAGAGCTGGGCGATGTAAGATTGTGACTCCTTTGTGTGTTGTTGTTTGTAGGAAAATCCTATTAAAGGACGACTCAGCAATTTGACGTCACCATAATTCCATGTCAAGAGAAATTACGAAATGTAATTTTTCGATGCATATCTCTTCAAGGAATGCAAAAGTGTTCCAGTGATTTGTAGCGTGCCCACTCTACAACACTTGCATAATGGAGAGAGTTAATTCCACCCAGGCACTCTCTGCTCCTGTTCCATAGACTTTAATCAATCACAGTTGTCACACAACTATGTGCACTGATGACTTGCTACTCTCAAACCATTTCTCTGCTCAGTAAACGGCTGTAATAATCCTGATCCTTTTTCAGGTTCAGAGAGAGAGAGAGTGGAAAGAAGCGAGAAAAGGACAGAGGGAGCACTTGAAAGGTAAGAAGATACAGAGGGAACAAAAGAGAGGGATGGAGATGGTGGCAGATGAGGTGATGGAACTTAACTGGTTGTGATGGAGAGGCACGTGTGTTGAGGCAGACGCTATCTTTTCAACCAACAGACATAAACAACTTGCAAATTACCCACTCATCTGAATCCTTCAATCTGTGAGACTACAAACACAAGGTTTCTGATCCTCCAGTTCTGAACATTATGTTTGAATTGGAGTCTTTTTGGCTCACAAATGTAAGAGGTGTTCTCCATTCCTTTCTGACACACAAAGTGACCTTTTGTACATTTCACATTGGCTGTGGAAGCGAAAGAGTGTGTATGATGAAGGGAGGAAAGTCTGGCAAAGAAATGTGTATTGATGAGGGGGGAAAAACACACTTATAAATGGTTCGGAGACAAGGGAGCTGAAAGGTGTCAAATACCAAATGATAGGAGCTGAACGGTGTCAAATACCAAGTGATAGGAGCTGAACGGTGTCAAATACCAAATGATAGGAGCTGAACGGTGTCAAATACCAAATGATAGGAGCTGAACGGTGTCAAATACCAAATGATAGGAGCTGAACGGTGTCAAATACCAAATGATAGCTGAATTACAACAGTTGCAACACCGCTGAAATGTAATGAAGGTGTAGAATGTTTTCAATCAGACAGTACATGAATACATGGCTGCGGGAAGATGGGGGGGGGTTTAAGTTGCTCCACTCATACAGTAGTAATAAAGGCCTAGTTCACTAATTTTGTGAAAATGTTATTTTATTTTAATTTCAACTTATCAGGGAGTGCTGCACCCTCAGAATTCCTACTTAAAGAGCATTCTCTGTGCTTTGTGCAATGTTTTTCAAATTGAGTAGAAGTCAGAAACAAACAAACACAGCACTAATATCACTAATGCTCTTGTGTAAACTGTGTTTCTGCCCTTATGTTTCCGTTCACTTCGGGGTGGCAAGGCAACATAATTACAAACATGGCAAGTCTACAATAAGCTCCTTATGGATCACTTCCCTGTCTAAAATATGATCTCCTTTCAAATCATTACCTCTCTCACATTGCACAAACCTAACAATCATACTCTACTCCACATCAGCTACCTCAGGCGCAACTGGACCATATTAGCTGTTGGAGACCATGGTGGACTATATCAGGGGAACAAACAATACACAGAGGGGGACACAGCTACACACATTCATCACAGAAGGAATGGTGTAGCATCCAGCCCAGTAATAAGAAACCAAGCCTGGCGTGATCCATAGGACTAACACAGGATTAGGCCTGTAGCCTGCGCTGGCCTTATGTTCATGTGTGTGCTTCTGTCTTAAAAGGGTGTTGGGTCACAACGAGCTGCCAGAACAGCTTCAATGCGCCTTGGCATAGATTCTACAAGCAGAGCTAAACCATTCCATGAAAACGCACGCCAAACCATAACATAAACTTTGTATCCCTCATTTACTCAAGTGTTTCTTTTATTTTGTCTGTTACCGGTTGCCTACAGTGGGGAAGGCTGTAACTCTCTGAGAGAAGCTGGAGTCAAGTACACTAGCACACAGAGTCCTGAGGAACAAGAGTGTGCTTCCCTGGTTCTATAGGGGGAAGCAGTAAGTGCCACAGAGAGACAGGCAGTGTGGTGCCCAGACAAGAGATGACAGGACTGAACCATGGGCCAGCTGTATATTTCAGTTCCGTCTGATGAGGTGAGGCCAGAAAGAGGCAGCGGAAGAAAGTGTCCACACATACCGTAAGGCATGTCACTCCTGTTCCGACTACTGCTGTTAACGCCTCAGTTACTTGAGTGTGAACACCTAAGCAAACAAACAGTGTGTCTTCAAACCCTCAGGCTCCAGGCTGACTCACTGCACGCTATCTCCTCATCGGAAACATCTGTGAAGGGGGGTTAGTATATTTTCTTTAGAACTCCTTAGCATATACTATTATGGGAAAGTATTTTGTGCAATCCTCTGTCGGCATTTGCTCTGACTTTTTTATAGCTGGACAGATGGCTAAGGGAGTAATGTTCTGATGTATGTGACATCACAACCCAGTACCATAAAATAACTGTCCTATTACCTCATCTACTACACACCATTCCAAAAATATTCATAAATGAATTGTGATTGTGAGCCCTTTCATGCTACACTGTAGGGACTCTGATTGATTCGTTTCTATATGAAGACAGAGGGGTGCTGTTCCTCTGAGAGTATTCTGACCTTCTCAAACAGAATGGAAAGATTAGGAGTGGCGATGAGGGCTCCTAGATACCTGACAAGATAGCACAGATAGAGGGGACAGAGAGGATAAAAACAGAGAGGAGAGAGAGACGAGGAGCGAGAGAGAGGAGGTGGGCGGCGGCATCCACTCAGGAATACCATCCCAAACGGGCTTCCTTTTTGACAGGAGAGAGGTAAACATAAGAGGAAAGGAGAAGAAAATAGGAATATAAGACAGATCAAAAGAAAGCACAGACCGAGATGGAGAAGAGAGAGGGAAACTGCCAAAATAAAAGGAAACGCCAACATAAAGTGTCAACAGGGCGTGGGGCCACCACGAGCCGCCAAAACAGCTTCAATGCGCCGTGGCATCGATTCTACAAATGTCTGGAACTCTATTGGAGGGATGTGACACCATTCTTCTGCAAGAAATTCCATAATTTGGTGTTTTGTTGATGGTGGTGGAAAACGCTGTCACAGGTGCCGCTCCAGAATGTTCAATTGAGTTGAGATCTGGTGACTGAGACACACACACAAACATACACACACACACCCTTTAATCCCCCTTTTCTCCTTTGAGACCCCTCTTTAAAAGTCACTGAGATCTCTTCCTCTTGCCATGGTAGCCAAAATAATGGGCAACCGGGCATTGTTATAGTGACCCTAAGCATGATGGGATGTCAATTGCTAGGTTAACCTTTCATTGCTACCCATCCCGGATCCGGGAGCATCCTCATCAAAAAAGCTGACTAGCATAGCCTAGCCTAACGCGACAGGGATATCATATAATATAATTTTCATGAAATCACAAGTCCAATACAGCAAATGAAAGATAAACATCTTGTGAATCCAGCCATCATTTCCGATTTTTAAAATGTTTTACAGCGAAAACACTATGTATTTCTATTAGCTAACCACAATAGCAAAAGACTCAACCGCATATTTTCATCATTTTTCTACCGCATAGGTAGCTATCACAAAACCGACCAAATAGAGATATAATTAGTCACTAACCAAGAAACAACTTCATCAGATGACAGTCTTATAACATGTTATACAATAAATTTGTTTTGTTCGAAAATGTGCATATTTGAGGTATAAATCATAGTTTTATATTGCAGCTACCATCAAAAATATCACCAAAGCAACCAGAATAATTACAGAGAGCAACGTGAAATACCTAAATACTCATCATAAAACATTTATGAAAAATACATGGTGTACAGCAAATGAAAGATAAACATCTTGTGAATGCAGCCAATATTTGTCACGGCTGTCTACGGGTGAGAGTGAGGACCAAGGCGCAGCGTGTGCAAAATACATTCTCTTTTATTTAGAGAAAGGAAAAACACGAAACGAACACTGAATACAAACTAAACAAAACAACAAACGACCGTGAAGCTAAATGACGTAAGTGCATAGACAAGCAACAAACGTTCAACATAGACAATTACCCACAAAACCCCAATGCCTATGACTGCCTTAAATATGGCTCTCAATCAGAGACAATGAACCACAGCTGCCTCTAATTGAGAACCAATCCAGGCAGCCATAGACATACAAACACCTAGACAAGACACTGACCCCTTTACCATACAAAACCCCTAGACAATACAAAAACACATACATTCCCCATGTCACACCCTGACCTAACTAAAAAACATAAAGAAAACAAAGAATACTAAGGCCAGGGCGTGACAGTACCCCCCCCCCCCCCCCCCCCCAAAGGTGCGGACTCCGACCGCACAACCTGACATAGAAAGGGGAGGGTCCGGGGTGGGCCCCATCATGGCGGCGGCTCGGGTGCGGGACGTGGCCCCCACTCCACCATTGTCAATACCCGCTTTGGTAGCCTCCTCCAAATGGCCACCCTCCAAATTAACCCCACTGGATTAAGGGGCAGCACCGGACTGAGGGGCAGCTCCGGACTGAGGGGCAGCTCCGGACTGAGGGGCAGCTCCGGACTGAGGGGCAGCTCCGGACTGAGGGGCAGCTCCGGACTGGATGGCGGATCCTGGCTGGCTGGCTCTGGCGGATCCTGGCTGGCTGGCTCTGGCGGATCCTGGCTGGCTGGCTCTGGCGGATCCTGGCTGGCTGGCTCTGGCGGATCCTGGCTGACGGACGGCTCTGGCTGATCCTGGCTGGCGGACGGCTCTGGCTGATCCTGTCTGGCGGAAGGCTTTGGCTGCTCCTGTCTGGCGGAAAGCTCTAGCGGCTCCTGTCTGGCGGAAGGCTCTGGCGGCTCCTGTCTGGCGGACGGCTCTGAAGGCTCATGGCAGACGGGCGGCTTTGCAGGCTCATGGCAGACGGGTGGCTTTGAAGGCTCAGTACAGACGGGCAGTTCATGCGGCGCTTGGCAGACGGACAGTTCAGACGGCGTTGGGCAGACGGGCAGTTCAGGCGCCGCTGGGCAGACGGGCAGTTCAGACGGCGTTGGGCAGACGGGCAGTTCAGGCGCCGCTGGGCAGATGGGCAGTTCAGGCGCCGCTGGGCAGACAGGCAGTTCAGGCACCGCTGGGCAGACAGCAGACTCTGGCCGGCTGAGACGCACTGTAGGCCTGGTGCGTGGTACCGGAACTGGAGGTACCGGGCTAAGGACACGCACCATCAGGCTAGTGCGGGGAACAACAACAGGGCACACTGGACTCTCAAGGCGTACTATAGGCCTGGTGCGTGGTACCGGCACTGGTGGTACCGGGCTGAGGGCACGCACATCAGGGCGAGTACGGGGAGAAGGAACAGTGCGTACAGGGCTCTGGAGACGCACAGGAGGCTTGATGCGTGGTGCCGGAACTGGAGGCACTGGGCTGGAGACACGCACCACAGGGAGAGTGCGTGGAGGAGGAACAGGGCTCTGGAGACGCACTGGAAGCCTGGTGCGTGGTGTAGGCACTGGTGGTACTGGGCTGGGGCGGGGAGGTGGCGCCGGAAATACCGGACCGTGCAGGCGTACTGAGCACTGAGCCTGCCCAACCTTACCTGGTTGTATGCTCCCCGTCGCCCGACCAGTGCGGGGAGGTGGAATAACCCGCACCGGGCTATGTAGGCGAGCCGGGGACACCATGCGTAAGGCTGGTGCCATGTAAGCCGGCCCGAGGAGACGCACTGGTGGCCAGATATGTAGAGCCGGCTTCATGGCACTTGGCTCAATGCTCAATCTAGCCCTACCAGTGCGGGGAGGTGGAATAACCCGCACCGGGCTATGAACACGTACAGGAGACACCATGCGCTCTACTGCGTAACACGGTGTCTGCCCGTACTCTCGCTCTCCACGGTAAGTACAGGGAGTAGGCGCAGGTCTCCTACCTGACTTCGCCACACTCCCTTTTAGCCCCCCCCCCCCCCCAAGAAATTTTGGGGTTGTACTCGCGGGCTTCCAGCCTTGCCTCCGTGCTGCCTCCTCATATCGCCGCCTCTCTGCTTTCGCTGCCTCCAGCTCAGCTTTGGGGCGGCGATATTCTCCTGGTTGAGCCCAAGGTCCCTTACCATCCAATTCGTCCTCCCATGTCCAGAAATCCTGTGTAGGTGGGTCCTGTTGCTGTTTCACACGCCGCTTGGTCCGATTCTGGTGGGTAATTCTGTCACGGCTGTCTATGGGTGAGAGAGAGGACCAAGGCGCAGCGTGTGCAAAATACATTCTCTTTTATTTAGAGAAAGGAAAAACACGGAACGAACACTGAATACAAACTAAACAAAACAACAAACGACCGTGAAGCTAAATGACGTAAGTGCATAGACAAGCAACAAACGTTCAACATAGACAATTACCCACAAAACCCCAATGCCTATGACTGCCTTAAATATGGCTCTCAATCAGAGACAATGAACCACAGCTGCCTCTAATTGAGAACCAATCCAGGCAGCCATAGACATACAAACACCTAGACAAGACACTGACCCCTTGACTCCGTGGATACCTACGTGTCAGGTCTGCACCTGGATATTCAACCCACATCATGCCTCTCACATGGGTAGTGCCTGGGAGAGGATGATTGGCGTAGCAAGGAGAAACTTGGATTCTATGTTCCTCCAACAGGGTCATTTAACGGTAAGTCACAAAACGCTTATTACTCTGATGGCAGAAGTGGCTGCCATCATCAATGCCAGAACTCTGGTTCCAGTCTCTACAGATCCAGATGACCCCTTCTTACTTACACCTGCTACTCTCCTCACACAGAAAGTGGGTATCCCTTAGAGTCCTGCTGGCGACTACGGAGCCAAGGACCTCTTTAAGCGGCAGTGGCTTCAGGTTCAACATCTTGCAAATACCTTCTGTGATAGGTGGAGGAAACAATACCTCTCTTCACTTCAGATAAGAGGGAAGTGGCAGTCAAACCAGCCCAACCTCGAGCCTGGAAGCATTTTGCTCTTCAAATGTATGCTCTCCAATCTCCAGGATTTATGCTGCAATAGTTTATGTGTCGGGTGGCTAGAGCCAGTCTGTTATATCTGGAGTATTTCTCCTGTCCATCCGGTGTCCTGTGTGAATTTAAGTATGCTCTCTCCAATTCTCTTTCTTTCTTTCTTTCTTTCTTTCTTTCTTTCTTTCTTTCTTTCTTTCTTTCTTTCTTTCTTTCTTTCTTTGGTCCATGGACCAAATACGTCCAGGCCGACATGGGTGAACGGAGGTTCAGTGGAGAGACGATCAGCAGGAAGGCTAGCCATCTTCTGTGCCTGAGAAGGACCCCAAAGTCTCCGACAAGTGACACACTGGTGGATCATACTGTTCACGCACCTTTTACCACCAACTATCCAAAGACCAGCTGTACGGATTGCTCCCTCTGTGAAAAGGCATCCCTGGTGATGGGTCCTTTCGTGGTAATGCCTCACTAGTAAAGTTGCGACCTGATGCTTCCCCGGGATGATCAGGGGGTTCTTCTCATCATGTCTGAGTTTTGTTTCTGTGATGCGACCCCCAACTCTCAGAAGGCCGTCTTTATCAATTAATGGATCTAAGGCTGTCAGAGAGCTTTCTTTGGGAATTGTTTCCTGGTTCCTGATGCACTTAAACTCTCCTGGTTTCCTCTTGGACTGTCCGTATGATGATATCCTTTGACTGAGAAAATCTGTCTGTCTGACAGTAGTGCCAGCCCTTTTTGCCACTGTAGTGTTGTTGAAGAGACGAGCGGTGTGGACGAGGTGAATGATGGCATGAGTAGGCAACGTGGAGAACCTTGAAAAGCATAAGTATCCAAGCTGTTTGGGTGAAGTTGTTGTCTACAGTGTGGACACTTGGGGGTGAACGTTAGCATCTGAGGAGGGGTTGATGAGCTCAAAAGCGTCCCTTTCAAGACAAAGACTGGCATGTCAGAAACGCTCGGCCAGAGAGCCAGGTTGTGTCTGAGAAGTAAGCTACAGGGATGAATCTTGTCGCATGATCTGCAGGGTTCTGGGCTGTAGGTACATAGCACCACTGTTCTGGACAAGTAGATTTCCTTATCCGACGGACTCAATTGCTGATATAGACGTAGAAACGCCGGTACTCATTATAGATGTAGCCTAACACCACCTTGCTGTTGTATCATCAAGCTCAATGTCTATTTCTGAGGTGATGAGCTTGGCCAACTCAACTGCCAAGACTGTAGCGCAGAGTTCCAACCTTGGAATCGTGTGTTCTGTGCATGGCGTCAGTTTTGCTTTACCCATAACAAAAGCCCATGTGACTCAATCCTTTGACGTCTGTCACTTTGAGGTAGGCAACTGCGGCTATTGCCTTCGTGGATGCATCCGAGAATATGCATAGTTCTCTTCGTTTCGCTTCTGAGGGAGAGACCTTAGTGTAGGCACTAGGGATATGGAGGTTACATAGCTCTTTCAAAGACTCTCTCCATGCAACCCATGGCTCCTCCATTTCTGGAGGCAGGGCGAAGTCCCATTCGCCTTTGGCCATTGTGAGCTCCCTGAGAATAGACTTGCCTTGAATGGTGTCAGGGTCCACAAATCCCAGTGGGTCGTACAGATTGTTCACAGTTGATAGCACTCCTCTGGGTGTGAATGGCTTCCCTTCGGCCACCTTGTAGGTGAAAGTGTTGGTCCTGAGGTCCCAGTTTACAACCAAGCTGCGCTGCATAGGCAGAGTGTCTGACCCTATGTCGAGATCTTTGAGGTCGTTTGCGTGATCTTGAGATGGAAATGCTTCCATTAGCTCCTTCTTGTTCGAGGCAATCGAGTGTAACCTCAGATTAGAGTTGGCGAGAATCTCTTGTGTTCTCTTGAGCAGGGTGACTGCATCTTGGTCCCGTGTGGCTCAGTTGGTAGAGCATGGCGCTTGCAACGCCAGGGTTGTGGGTTCAATTCCCACGGGGGGACCAGGGTTCAATTCCCACGGGGGGACCAGGATGAATATGTATGAACTTTCCAATTTGTAAGTCGCTCTGGATAAGAGCGTCTGCTAAATGACGTAAATGTTAATTAAATGTTAATCTTGGACTGTAGGAAATTACTTTAAGCCATCGTTGACATAGAAGTCACGTTCCACAAACTGTCTGACATCAGGATTGTACTCTGGTTCTCCTTGTTGAACAGACTGTCTGAGGCTGTAGATGGCCACTGCTGGAGAGGGACTGTTGCTGAAGACATGGACCTTCATACGGTAGTCGATGATGTCTTTGGACAAGTCGTTGTCCTGGAACCACAGAAATCTTAGGAAGTTACGGTCATCTTCTTTCACCAGGAAACAGTGGAACATTTGGTGGATATCCACTGTCAATGCGACAGATTCCTTACGGAAACGAGTATGCAGCCCAAGGAGTGTGTTGTTGAGGTCGGGCCCTGTCATGAGAACGTCATTGAGGGATACTCCATCGTATTGGGCACTAGAGTCAAAAACCACACAGATTTGACCAGGCTCCTTTTGGTGATAGACACCAAATGTAGGTAGGTACCACCGTTCTTCTTATTCTTTCATGGGTGGAGCCACTTCAGCATGACCATTCTCGAGAATCTTCTCCGTGAAAGAGACAAAGTGGTCTTTCATTTCAGGCTTCCTAAGGAAGTTGCATCTGAGGGAGGAGAAGCGTTTCAGCGCTAGAGGTCTATTGTCGGGGAAACAACGTCTTGGTGACTTGAATGGTAATGGTGCCACCCAACTGTTGCTGTCGTCCTTCCTGATCCCTTCCTTCATGATTTTCAGAAAAAAGCTGTCTTCAATGGAGAAGGCCACTTTATTGTCGTCTCTAGTTTTCTGGAACACATTGCAGCCCAAGTGAACTTCCTCTTTGTCGCAATGAAGACTTTTGTAGCAGCATAATGCAGGTTGATTGGGAGCTTGGGCATTCCGGAATCTTTCTTTCACCAAGAAGAGGTTGGGACATAGGACGCCATCTTTGAGCCATCTCCAAAGTGTTTGTGTAAACTTCTGGGTGTATGTTGAGTCATGGAACCCATTAATTTATGGACTCTGTTAATGTCTCTTCCAAGAAGGAGCATGATGGGAGCCTTGGGTTCGAGTTCTGGGATGAGGTGAGCAAGGGGTTTCAGGTGAGCATGGTGGAGCGCTGTGTCTAGAGTTGGGATCTCTGATCGGTTGTTCGGGATCTCATTACACTCGATGAGAGTTGGCAGTGGAAGACTGACTTGCCCATCCATAGATTCTACCTAGTAGCCATTGGCTCTTCTTCCTACTGTCTCCATCACTCTGGCGCAGGTCTTAAGGGAGGGAGTAAGGAGAGCTGAGGCCTTGTACCCTGAAGATATCGAAGAACTCAGAACGAACCAATGATCTGTTGCTTTGCTCATCGAGGATGGCATAGAGCAGTGAAATTCTATCTCGGTAGCCTGTTGGGTAGATTTTGACGAGGCAGATCTTAGAGCAAGACCTGTCGTTGAGGTTCCCACTGCAGACTTACGTACACTGAGACATTGCATCGGAAGGAGGTGTGAGCTCTTCCTCCCCACCGTGCTCTGTAGGAAGGTCTTCTTTTTTGACTCAGGGGGTGGTCCTGGATGAAGAGCGGTGTTATGACTCTCGCTCTCACATTCTGCACAGCTAACGCTAGACTTGCAGTTCTTGGCAATGTGAAAAGAGGATGAACAACATCTAAAGCATATGCCATTCTCTTTCTGGAAAGCCTTGCGTTGGTCCAGTGGTTTCTCGCGGAAGGCGCAGCACTTCCTTAACTTCTTACGGATCATTGGGACGCTAGAGTCCCACCTGGACAACATCCGTTGAAATTGCAGAACGCCAAATTCAAATTACAGAAATCGTAATATTAAACATTCATGAAAATACAAGTGTCATACATCATTTAAAAGCTTAACTTCTTGTTAATCGAGCCGCGTTGTCAGATTTCAAAAAGGCTTTACGGCGAAAGCACACCATGCGATTATCTGAGGACATCGCCCCGCACACAAAAGCATTACATACATTTTCCAACCAAGCAGATGCATCACGAAAGTCAGAAATAGTGATAAAATAAATCACTTACCTTTGAAGATCTTCATCTGGTTGCAATCACAAGGGTCCCAGCTACATAACAAATGGTCATTTTGTTTGATAAAGTACTTCTTTATATCCCAAAAAAGTATGTTTCAATGGCACGCTTGACTCAGTAATCCATTGGTTTCCAACATTCAAATGCATACAAAATGAATCCGTAAGTTACCAATAAACTTCTTCTTAACAAGTCAAACAACGTTCCTAATCAATAATCATAATCCGGTACCCTATTATGTAAATAAACGATAAAATTTAAGACGGAGAATACCGGAGACCATTACCGGAGATAAATAACGAAGTATGCGCACTCACCGGAACTCACTACAAACACTACAGCCAAAATGGGAGCCCCTTAGAAAAACTACAAATTCTAGCTCATTTAAAAAAAACACGCCTGAAACTCTTTCTAAAGACTGTTGACATCTAGTGGAAGTCCTAGGAACTGCAATCTGGGAGGGTTCCTTTTATATTCCCATTCCCAGCCATTGTAATCAGAGGTGAGCTGGAAAAACAAAATCTGGATGGATTGTCCTCGGGTTTTCGCCTGCCATATCAGTTCTGTTATACTCACAGACATTATTTTAACAGTTTTGAAACTTTAGAGTGTTTTATATCCAATACTACCATTATATTATATGCATATCCTATTTTCTGGGCCTGAGTAACAGGCAGTTTACTTTGGGTACACGTATTAACACCTTTTTGGGAGTAGGCACAAAACTAACTCCATTCTTCCATAAAAAAATGTAACCCTTGTGTGGTGTTCATGTTTTTGTTATTCACCCAATGTTCGCGGGTCTGATGGACCCACAATATTATTGGGTTTTTAAAACAATACAGCCATAACAATTTACGTAAAAATACTTAATACTTAGATGTTGACTTATATCAATCATAAGCAAAATAGACAGCCTACATGGTTAATATTAGCCATTTACCTCTGCTAGATCAAATGTATCAATAAAAGTGCTATTCGGTTTTTTTAAATAAAATGTAAATGAAACAAGGTTTTCATTACTATTGATGTTTTGCTTTGAACTGAAGAAATTAAAAGGACACATTTTACATACAGCATTTTATGGAAATGATAAATGAACCCCATTGAACACAAATTAAGGCCGGTCACCACACCACATGAGGGACAGAGTTTTACTGTGTGTGTGTTGCAAATGTCTTCCTGTCCTTCTTGGGTCCACACACATCGCAGCGCTTCTTCTTGTTGCTACCAGCAGCAATCTAGAATGATGAAAACACTTAGTTCAGGAATATTACTAACATCTCACTCACTCACTGACATATATAGTTACAGCAGGCCAAGATAGGAGAGTCAGACACACACATGCAACAACATCATTCACACTTACTTCCGGTATTGGAGTAGTTGGTTCTGTGGGTCAGGCAGATGGGGCACCAGCATCCTCCTCCTGAATCCTCCTGGGTCCTTGGGATATGTTGCCTCCTCTGGATTTGAGGTCTCACCCATGCCTTGCCCAGCTCCTCAAAAAACAAAGCTGTCTCCTCTGGAGCTCCCCTCTGTTCCAATATGGTTTCAACGCCATCCAGATGACAAGATGTTTAATAATATCACAAGTGGCCAACGTAGGGTTCTTCTTCTGCAGATGTAGCCAGTCACCAGCTTGTCTAAATTGTCCACCCCTCCTTTTGTGGCATTGTAATCCATTATGATTTCAGTTTTTTGATGTTCCTGGCCACAGATTCTCCCATCCCTATGCAGCGCACTCATGAGTACCAGATTTTTGCCTTTCTTTGGCACGTAGGACACTAGGGACATGTCGGCCGTGAACACAAACTTAGAGGAATTGATAGGCCTGTTCCGTGTATTCAACAGCAGAAGTTGGAGCTCTGGCTATTTTTTTTTTGTACTTTTTGTACCATCGTCAACTTCCTCTTAAGGAGCTCTTGTCCCAGCTTGTGCGAAGTAAATAAGTTATTGCATGTTATGTTGTGGCCACGGAGTCCCTGTGTCACGTCCAGGACAACTCGCATCCCTTGGTTCTTTTCAGGGTTTCCTCCATCTGGCTTCCCCATATACGCTTGCAAGGCCACGCATATGAAGCAGCATCACAGGCAGCTCAGATCTTGATTCCATATTTTGTGGTATGTATTGCCTGAAGGGGCAGCGGCCCCTAAATGGCATACGCTGCTCATCATCGATAACGTTCGGCCCAGGATTGTAAAACAGGGGAGGTGGTCCACCCACTTGTCGCACACTGACCTGATTGCAGCTAGCTTGTCTCTCTGCCACCAAGCTGGTCTTGTGTCTCAGTTATCGAAGCAGATAATCCTGTAAATAATGTGGAAGTTTTCCAGAGACATTGTTGCACGGAACAGTTCTGACAGTTTCTGCATCCCACAGGGATTCTGTGGATTCCCCATTGGATCTGAAAACACCATCAAGGATAAGAACCCCAAAGTATGCATGTAAATGAGTTTGGTCCATCTCCTTCCATCTCTCTCCAAAAGCACGCCTTCCCTCCAAATTAGTGCAGTCCTGAATGATTTTCTCAATGGTGTCTGGGATGAACAGTTCAAAAGAAGACATTATGTCCTGCACATGAGTAATCACCATCCTGGGGTAGCAGGTAGCCTAGTGGTTAGAGCGTTGGACCCAGAAGGTTGCTGGATCGAGTCCCTGAGCTGACAAGGTAAAAATCTGTTGTTCTGAACAAGGCAGTTAACTCACTCTTCCCTGATAGACTGTCATTGTAAATAAGAATTTGTTCTTAACTGACTTGCCTAGTAAAATTTTTAAATCCGCATCGGACCTGGTTGAATCCTTATCACACTGGCAGCCATGCGAGGTGGCTCATTCCTTTGGCAAGAAGACAATTTTTTTACATCCACATTTTTCCTCCTGCATGCTGTTGATGAGCTGGTTGCTCATGGGCTGGTCTTGAGTCAATCTCATCCTCTTCTTCCAACTCACTGTCAGACTCCGAATTGACGGCGACATGTTCCTCATATTCTGAAAATTCTTCATCTTCCAAAGTGGAAGACGCTCCTTCCACACTAGCTTCGCTCTCTGCAAAAATTAGTTCTAAGGCCCTCTGAGCAGAGATTATTTTTGCCATACTGATTGATTGTGGTAAGGGGCCACACATGCAAAGCTATTTATTTGTTGTGTCCCTCCCCCAATTTGCACCTGGCTGGGGTAGAGTGTGGGGAAATACATTATTTCGATACATTGTAAAAAATAAATAAAAAAAAATAAAAAAAATATCGATCGAAATACTGTATTGTAATATCATTGTGCAGGTTCCCGCAAGACAATGTGTAGTTTCACACACTAGAAAGGGTAAATAGTGTGAGAAAAGCTGGAGATAGGCAGACAAGCAGGGAGACAGACAGGTTCTTGGTGCTATGTTGAAACAGCAGGCCCAGGGAGGAGGAAGACAGAGTGAAGGCACACAGCAAACCTTTTTGTTTAATTTTTACTTGTTTTCACCTATACACACACACTTCTCCACACTTTTATTACCCAACGGCCCAGGGGACCCGAACACCGCATATGTAAATGTGTAGGGGGGTGCACAGTGTGCACTCAATAAAAATGTGTTGTTTTACATGTTCTTCACAGAAAATTAGCCAAGGCCAATGAGTCTCAGGTTGAAAAAATAATTAATTGTATCATTTTTCTTTGAGTAAACATTGAAAATGGGTCCCACAGTCCCAAACTCAACAGAAGGGTTAAACCAGTACTGGTTTCCTTCAGACGTGGGTCATAGAGCAAAATGGAGAACAACTTCGTGTTCATGAGAATCTCTCCTTTCATCTGTGGGGTCACATTAGTTTGTAGCCCAAACGGTTCAGACGCTACAAACAGAAGTTGCCACATCAAGGCTTGTGGGGGTTGTAGAGCAAAACGGAGACCACCATTGTGTTAGGGAGAATCTCCCTATTCCATTGAGTGGTAATAGTTCTGAGGCTACAACTGTTTTCGTGAGAAGACCAATTTTGGTCTTCCACTTGGTCTCATGGTCTGACAAACGCGGCTGTAGCTCGGCCACATTCCATCGCAGATGCAGAAGGCCACTGTAGGAGGATGTGATAGATTGAGACGCAGCCCATGCAAAAAATATATCTAGCTTAAACTGAAGCATTTTTATGGAGATTTTTTTATTATCTTACTAATATTGATGCACCTGTGTGTCAATAGACTCGAGGGTTCTAGCTAGCTAACAACCTGGTAACCTTATTAGTAGGCTATATACAAACATTTGGGGGCACAGAAAGAAAGCAAAAGGGATAGGTTCTTCAGGAGTTCAATTATCATAGAAGTGAATGAATTAATGATCTCTTGCATGTAGTCACTCACAAACTTCATGTTCCTGTTAAACTTTGTCGCTCTTTGGTGTCATTTTTTAAGTGACACATATTGTATACTACCTTCATGAAATACATTTAGATTAAAAAAATATAAGTCCTACAAACAAATGCCTAGTACTGTTAGAAAGTTGAGAACTGTGGGGATCTGACTCAGGTGTAGGCAACAATGTAACTATTACAGAGCCAGAGCAACAGCAGGCAAAGAAAAGCTACAATGTACGTTTATTTGTATTGTTATTATTATTTTGGGAGGGGTTGGTTCCCCAATTGTCCCCATGTTGGGGAATAAGAGATTTGAAAGTCTAGATTTTAAATAAAATTTAAAAAATTACTGTTCCAAAAGGATTATATATATATAGTACCAGTCAAAAGTTTGGACACACCTACTCAAGGGTGTTTCTTTATTTGTACTATTTCTACATTGTAGAATAATAGTGAAGACATAAACTATGAAATGTGGAATTATGTAAATTCCCAATCTTGCCCAATCTGGCTCTCATGCCATCATAGTCACCTAATCATCCCCAGTTTACAATTGGCTCATTGATCCCCCCCTCCTCTCCTCTGTAACTATTCCCCAGGTTGTTGCTGTAAATGAGAATGTGTTCTCAGTCAACTTACCTGGTAAAATAAGGGTAAAATACAATAGTAAAAAATGTAGTAACTAAAAAAGTGTTCAACAAATCAAAATATATTTCAGATTCTTCAAAGTAGCCACCCTTTGCCTCGATGACATCGTTGCACACTCTTGGCATTCTCTCAACCAGCTTCATGAGGTAGTCACTACATGATTCCATATGTGTTATTTCATAGTTTTCATGTCTTCACTATTATTGTACAATGTAGAAAATAGTAAAAATAAAGAGAATCCCTTGAATGAGTAGGTGTGTCCACACTTTTGACTGGTACTATGAATCAAAATGCAGTAAAGAGCAATAACAAACGGGGTCTTTGAGAACCTTCAAAACTGTCAGTGCCGATAGCAGACAAACATGAGCTGATCGGAAGATGAAAGCAGAGACTAACACACACCATAACACCTGAGACGAATGAACTTACACGGGGCTTAAGCAATTGACATCAAATGAGAGATGAGAAGAGTTGGGAATAGGGAAAAGAGAGAGATGGAAGCACTTCTCTAAGCGATTTGGAAAGCCATAGTCAATCAATAATATAATAATATTCGTAGGAAAGTGTTTCATCTTTAGCTCACAATCTATGGATACTATGTGATTTGAAAGGTTCAAAGGTTCCATGGCACATGGAAACCAAACGAGGGTGGTCTACGGTGACAGGTGAGATGTGCTGAGAGTGGCTGAGGGCTGGGATTAAAGAGCTCGTGTTCGGTAACGTATTATTGTTATGTGATTGCTGTATATAAAAGTACCATGTATGTAAAAATGTAATGTGTAAAATGTATGTACAGTATAGGTAGCAAAAAAACTGTAAAAACAAAAATATATATGTTTCCTCCGAAGAGGGTAGATGGGTTAATATTTTTTGTATTATTTTAAAAAGAAAAGAGAGTGATTATCACCCTCTCTGGGATTTTGGACATGTACACATCACAAACTCTTCAATCCCCATAGCGGCATCAACACACCCTTCTCTTGCCTGTCTTCTTGACATCCTCCCATGTTCCTACCTAACCCTTCATTAATTACCGCCTGTCACTCTGTCAAATCACTTCATTTGCACTTCAATGCATCAGAGCAGTACTCAAAGACACAGCAGCAGAACTCTTCAAGCGACAAGGTTACACATATAAGACTGATGACAGTCATGTCACACGACACTATCCAGACCTAGAGTTGTTGTTCATAGTACATCTCTTTGAATTTCCCGCAACTGTAATGAAGTGTCACATTAGAAATGCTCTCACATTAGGATGATGGAGGACTCAAGAAACAGACAGGGACTTATCTGGTTAATTTCTCAAGCATGTTCCATAAATACGTTTTGGCAGTTAACATGACATGTCAAAAATGAATTGTAGTGTGGTTGAATACATTCTAGCACAAATCAAAAACAAAGCGTACTGTGGAACATCACTTAGTACAGTGTAAGTCCCTGTTTATTTTCCTCCATTACTTTTACAGTGACACTATTCATCTAATGGTCCCGGCAGTGTTTTGAAATGTTATTTCCTGCTTTCCTCCTTCTCACACACACTCATTCTGTAGTGGAAAGTATTAACTGTGGTTTTGATTAGAGGCATTGCTGAAGGTCGTGCAGTGCTGGGAATCACGTTGTTTGCTTTGCTAGCACTACAATACAAGTTCACAGTCAGCTACCATGATCAATGACCTCTGTTAGGCTTCTGAGTATTCTGATTGCGTCAAAAGCTACTGCGCTTAGGTCTAGCATAGCTATCACTGTCCCTCTCTTGCAAAACCCTGACACAATATACTCTCACTCACTAAGAAAAATTAGGTCCATACAGTACTTTAAGGGGCACACACATCCAAACACACACACATTTCAGTTGAACCCATTCAAAAACAAACACTTCACAAACCAAACTATAATGTTTTTTTCATTCTCCTTCTCCCCCCTTGTACTAATAACTAATAGGTGCCTATTTATGTATCTTCTTGTTGTTTTGTTCTCACAGCCAAAACAAGCTGTAAAGGCACCCCCAGACTAGGTTCTTGCTGCTCCTAGCAGAACTCGGCAATATTACTGTTGTTTATCCCTCTTGAGCCACCATAGCAACAACATACACAGTAACACTTCCTCAAAATAGGCAGAATTAATCAGTAAAACATTTTGACGTTACTGACGAGGAGGTCTTAGTCGTGCAATTTTACAACTAGCAAATGGTGCAGTAACTCTGAACTGAAAAAAATGTGCATGAAAACTAGTAGTCCCTCGTTGAATGACAAGAAACAATTCATGTTCCCACTCCTACTAGCTTATTGTTATCCATGTCGGCACCAACAATGTTAGGATGAAACAGTCAGAGGTCACCAAGCGCAATATAGCGTATAACATAGGTAGAAAGATGATTCGGCACTAGTGATGTGCAGTTTGGGAAGTATTCGTTCTTTTAGAACGACTCTTTTTACTGACTCGAGTGTCATGATTCGTTTTTCTAAGTGACTCGTTCATTTTAGTAATTCGTTTCACCTGCTAGTGCTGGCCGCAATGAGTCCTACAGCAGTATTAATACACGCTGTCATGACGATGCCCTGTTGGGTGAGGTTTATGACCCCCCCCCCATAAATACCGTTCCCCCTTTTCTCCCCACTCTACAGAATGGACTCTTGGAAAGCCCTTTGTTAACATAGAGAAAGTATGGTAACGTCGAAAGATTGGGGAATGGAACAATATTTCCCTTTCTCAAACAGTTCAAAGTGTCCGTTGGTACTTAAAGAATATGATGTCAGATCAGTTGTAGTCTAGTTATCAGATTCACATGGAATTGTTGTGCAATTTAAATGTTTAAATATGAAACTATTTGTGAGAAGATGAAATGTGATTTTAGCTTTTAAATGAGATTATTGTTTTCATAAGTAAACTTATGCTCACTCAGTGACCACGCCCAAGTGAACAGACATTGGTTGAGAACTATGAAACATGTCCTTCTCTCCCTCAGTACAAAAGCCCGTTGACGGAAGTCAACCTCAGTTCCCGATGACGTGAGGACTGGTGTCCCTACGTTTAAAAGGGCTAATTTCAACTACAACCTAACGAAATTAACATTTAGTTCCAGAAATGTTAGGACTGCTGTCCTAACATTTAAAAGGGCGAATTTCAATGTGGAAGTGACGATCATCACGCTGGAATGGTGAATTTTGACTAGACCATCCAGAATACAGCACGAGCATATTTTGGCAACTTGGTATGAACTTTGAACGATTATTCACTAAAGAAGAAGTGATAACTCCTAGACGTTGAGTTATAAGCTGCAGCTGTAAATGTACGTGGCCTAGGAAGGGACAGACAATCTCAGAAGAACGACAGGGTACTTTAACGTATCCGCTCTACAACACTACGACCAGAAAGATTCTTCAAAGGACAATGACAATCTCTGCTAGGCAAAGTCTTCCATCTTTGACCCATCTATCGAAGCGCAGCTCAGGGTAAATATATATATATATCTTGCATTTTCCTTTTCCGAATGGGCGGTTATTAAAATGCATAAGATTCTGTATTTACGGTAGCATAACTTCTCAAGGTCCGATAGAGACCCAATCCCCTTGTCCCTCAGTCTTCCCGCTCTTTCATTCAAACCCAACCCCTTTCCTTTGTGCAATCAGCCGTCATATCAGGTTAGCCCACTAGGGGCTTTTAATGACATGATAGGTAATCGATGTATGATCTATCCTGTGTATATATGTAATTCTGTGTGATTATTTAGGTATTTAGTAAATAAATAAGCCAATTTGTGTATTGCTGATTCAACTTATTAGCTAGGGTTCATGCAGATAACCAAGTACTTACGACAATCAGAATGAGACCGATGGAGGTGACAATTAATAATTGACTGCTATTGATATAGAAATCTTCAGATCTTTAAGAGAGTGGATTCGGGAGATACCGCTCAATATAAATGAATGCTTCCATGGTCCCCCAGGTTATTAATGATGGTGTTGGAGTCTTGCCTGGCCGTACAGTCATGAGTGAACAGGGAGTACAGGAGGGGACTGAGCACGCACCCCTGAGGGGCCCCTGTGTTGAGGGTCAGCGTGGCAGATGTGTTGTTACCTACCCTTACCACCTGGGGGCGGCCCATCAGGAAGTCCAGAATCCAGATGCAGAGGGAGGTGTTTATTCCCAGGGTCCTTAGCATATTGATGAGCTTTGAGGGCACTATGGGGTTAAACACTGAGCTGTAGTCAATGAATAGCATTCTCACATAGGCGTTCCTTTTGTCCAGGTGGGAAAGGGTAGTGTGGAGTGCAATAGAGATTGCATCATCTGTGGATCTGTTGGGGTGGTATGCAAATTGGAGTGGGTCTATGGTTTCTCGGAGTGGGTCTAGGGTTTCTGTGCTTCCCTTTGTAGTCTGGAATGGTTTGCAAGTACTGCCACATCCAACGAACGTTAGAGCCGGTGTAGTACGATTCAATCTTAGTCCTGTATTGACGCTTTGCCTGTTTGATGGTTTGTTGGAGGGCATAGCGGGATTTCTTATAAGCTTCCGGGTTAGAGTCCCGCTCCTTGAAAGCGGCAGCTCTACCCTTTAGATCAGTGCGGATGTTGCCTGTAATCCGTGGCTTCTGGTTGGGGTATGTACGTACAGTGACTGTGGGGGATGATGTCATCGATGCACTTATTGATAAAGCCAATGACTGATGGGGTGTACTCCTCAATGCCATCGGAGGAATCCCGGAACATATTCCAGTCTGTGCTAGCAAAACAGTCCTGTAGCTTAGCATTTGCTTCATCTGACCACTTTTTTATTGTTCTAGTCATTGGTCCTTCCAGCCACAGGACGCCGACAAAGTGGACAAACCCGGGGATCAGGAGCGGACCGGTCGCGCGGGAACCTCTCACGCTGGCGGAGGTGTGGGAACCTGTCGAGCCGGTTGGGGCGTGGGAACCTGACAGACTGGCTGAGGCATGAAAGCCAGACGATCTGGCTGTGGCATGAGAGCTTGCGGAGGCAGGGGAGCCTGGCGATCTGGCTGAGGAGTGAGAGCCTGTAGCGGCTCCCGGACCTGACGTCATTTAAACTAACACAAAAAAAACACTCCCTGATGCTTCACTTAGGTGAGGTGTTATTCTGTAACGAGTGCGCTGAGAGTCGGGAAGCAAGTACAGGGAGTGAGTGTTTTAATAAATAAACAAAACAATAAACACGAAACTCAAACAACGCACTGACATGAAACAGCGTCAATAACACTTTAGGAAAGAACCAAGGGGAGTGACAGATATAGGGAAGATAATCAAGGAGGTAATGGAGTCCAGGTGAGTGTCATGAGGCGCTGGTGCGCTTGACGATGGTGACAGCTGTGCGGAATAATCAGCAGCCTGATGACATAGAGGCCAGAGAGGGAGTATATGTGACAAACATGCTGATAGAAATTTGGTAAAACGGATTTAAGTTTCCCTGCATTAAAGTCCCTGGCTACTAGAAGTTTGCTTATGGCGGAATACAGGTCATTCAATGCTGTCTTAGTGCCAGCCTCTGACTGTGGTGGTATGTAAACAGCTATGAAAAATACAGATGAAAACTCTTAAGCTGTAGACCACAGTATCAACCTAATCTTTCCATGCTCGTGAAAGTGGTAAATTACCTTTTCATGGCTTCAGACCAAGGCTATTGTTCTCCATTGTTCTCACTATATATGCTACCTCCTGGTGATGTCATTAGGAAACGCAATGTCAACATCCACTGTTATGCAGACGACACAGAGCTGTACATTTCAATGAAACATAGGGAAGCCCTAAAATTGTCTATCATGGAAGCCTGTGTTTTAGACATAAGGAAGTGGATGGCGGCAAATGTTTTACTTTTAAACGCCGACAAAACAGACATGTGAGTCCTAGGTCCCAAGAAACAAAGATCTGCTGTCGGATCTGACAATTAATCTTGATGGTTGTACAGTCGTCTCAAATAAAACTGTGAAGGATCAGCATTACTCTGGACCCTGATCACTTTATTGATGAACATATAAAAAAGAATGCAGCTTTTTTTCCATCTTCGTAACATTGCAAAAATGTGAAACTTTTTTTTTAAAAAGAATGCAGAAAAGCTAATCCATGCTTTTTTCACTTCAAGATTAGACAACTAAAATGCTGTACACTCCGGTTACCCGGATAAGGCACTAAATAAACTTCAGCTAGTGCTAAATACGGCTGCTAGAATCTTGACTACAACCCCAAAATTATGTTATACTATTCCAGTACTAGCATTCCTGTTAAGGCTAGGGGTGATTTCAAGTTTTACTGTTAACCTACAAAGCATTACATGGACTTGATCCTACTTATCTCTCTGATTTGGTACTGCCGTACGTACCTACACATACGCTACGGTCACTAGAATTTCTAAAAACAGCTGTAGGCTTTCTCCTAAAGAACTACATTTTTATGGCATGGTCTGCCGATCCATTCTAGAGACGCAGACTCTGTCTCTATTGAAGACTTTTCTCTTCAGTAGGTCCTATGATTGGGTGTAGTCTGGCCCAGGGGTGCGAAGGTGAACGGAAAGGCACTGCTGTGATGAACCACCCTTGATGTCTCTGCCTGGTCGGCTCCCCTCTCTCCACTGGGATTCTCTGCCTCTGACCCTATTACGGGGGCTGCGTCACTGGCTTGCTCATGCCGTCCCTGGGACTGGTGCATTACGTCATGCCAGGCTTTCGCTAGACTCGACTTGAGTGGGTTGAGTCACTGACATGATCTTCCTGTCCGGTTTTTGACCCCCCTTCGACTTGAGGGGGAGATCTTTGTGGGGTTATATTCTGCCTTGTTGACCCTGTCTGGGGGCCACAGTGTCCCCCATCCCCCCGTCTCAGTCCTCAGTCCTCAGTATCTACGCTGCAATAGTCTATGTGCTGTGGGGCTCGGGTCAGTCTGTCTATCTGGTGTCCTGTGCGATCTTAGCTATGCTCCCACTAATTATCCTCTCTCTCTCTCCCCCGCTCTCTCTCTCTCTCTCTCTCTCTCCCCTCCCCTCCCAGAGGACCTGAGCCCTAGGACCATGCATCAGGACTACCTGGCCTGACGAATCTTGGCTGACGACTCTTGGCTTGTCCCCATCCCCATTCCACCTGATTGTGCTGCTGATCCAGTTTCTGCTGTTCTGCCTGTGGCTATGGAACCCTGACCTGTTTACCGGACGTGGTACCTTGTCCCGAACCTGCTGCTTCAATTCTCTCCTTCTCCCTCTTTCTCTCTCTCTCTCTTTCTCTCTCTCTCTCCTGCACCTGCTGTCTCGACCTCTGAATGCTTGGCTAGAAAAAGCCAACTGACATTCACTCCTCAGGTATTTGCTTCCTAGGTTCCTGCCTTTCTAGGGAGTTTTTCCTAGCCACTGTTCTTCTACATCTGCATTGCTTGCTCTTTGGGGTTTTAGACTGGGTTTCTGTATACGCATTTTGTGACAACAGCTGATGTAAAAAGGGCTTTATAAATACATTTGATTGGTTGAAATTTGATAGTGCTGTTGACCAATCACCGACGAAGGGACGTAGACTTCGTCTACTGATGAAAAAATGTTGTGTGCAGGAACAGTCAAAAAAAACACTACCGACCATCTCAAACGTTCGCCATAATATCTGCTCAAACTGCTTTGACTGGGAAGCGGTAACCTTACCACTCTCAACACCTTATGACGTGATGTTTTATCTACCCAGGATGTCCTGAGAAAAGGCCACCACTGAGCTATTTCTGTTCACAGAGGGCAGAGACAAACAGGACTGCTGATGGGGTACTCATCCGGGTGGATAGGATATATGTTAGACTGGGATACAAACAACACCCAGCTGGTGTCCATTTAACCATGGACAAATCACGTAGCCACTTTTAAAAAGATAAATACATTTCTTTTATATCAATAAACGTTGTATAACAAAGCAGTACTGAAAGATTTTTAAAGAGTTTGAAGTTCAAAGAGATTCAAATTTTGAGTTATTTTATGTCCTTTTAGAATCTTTGTAAGGAGAAGACAGCGATAGAAAAAGTGGAAGATGGTAGAGAATTGAGAGATAAGAGAAAAACATGAGCAAGAGAGATAGAAAGGGGGAGAAACAAAGAGAGTAAAAATGGATCTGAATGTTGTAGTGGGATAAGAGAGTCAAGGAGACAGGCAGAGAGAAACAGAGACTGGGATATGCCTTCCAAAGCCAGGAGAATGTTTCCCATCGTTCTGCACGTCTCCCACAGAGTGTGGGGAAATTACTAGCACACAGACACACCGGATGACCTATCAAACACGTCATTTCACCACAGGCCTAGCAGCATTGTCACTACAAGGTCTTTCCTCCTAAACCATTATAATTAGTCCACACCAAACTCCTGCAGTTGACCCCTATGGTGGTACGGGAAATCCCCGGAAAATTACTGCAACATAATTGGAAAAATTAAACAGTCTCTTCAAAACAACCATCTCATTTGATATATCTGGCAAATTAAAATAGTTTAAGGACAGAAACTTGGACTAGAAATAAGACCCAATAATTATGTGCTTTGAAAAACAACTCATTTTTTTAAGTGAATGTTGTTCCCTTGAATTTCCCCAAGATGTTTTTCCATGGGACAAATAGATTGACTAATTTGTTATGTACATCTACTGACATAACTGTAATTTTGTCTTTCAATTTATCTTTGAAAGTGCACTATACATACCACAAAAGGTTCCATATCGTCTCTAGATGCCATCTCTGATCATTTTCTTTCTTTCAAAATTGTTTATATTAATCTTCTGCTCGTTTTAGCTGATAGGCTCAATCTAATTGCTATGCTCAGCCATATAGTGTCTGAGTTTTTAAAAGTAAAGTTATAACTTCCAGCTCATAAAATATTATAATAGGAGGTTGCACTGCGGTGCCTAAGGCAGTAAACATGTCATTATGACTGGAACTCAGATCAACAGGGCTGCCAGAGAGTCATACATAACCCCTGGTATACTCATTCCACCCAAACACCCTCTGTTTATGTCGGGGAAATTAAGTGTGAATATCATTACATTCGATATAAACCCGGGGCTAATCGTCCTGGTTTTGATTACTATGACACTGAGGACAATAGAGGCTTCATCAGCCCTGACATCTCAAGTCCCTGTAGTGCCCATCTAGCCCCGCATTTCCCAAGCTCGGTCCTGGGAACCCAAAGGGGTGCACCTTGGGGTCTCCAGGACTGAGTTTTGGAAATGTTGATCTCGTGAAAGCTAGAGAAATAAAAAGAGCGAGGACTCCAGATGCCTGTGGTTCTGCGCATTAGCTGTGTAGAGACAAGGTATCGTAGAGTATCCAGGGTGAAGTGTAATAGCCACTCCTAAGATGACAACATGTGTTCCTATGCATTAGTGCTTCTCCCATTTCCATTAGGGTTGAGATGAGCCTCTCTATCCATGCCTGTCCACATCCAAGGAATGCACAGGGGGATGGGCACAACACTGGTGCCAAGACCCACACATTTATGCAACACACATCAGCCATGAAATTGAATTCATTCAAAATGCTGCCAGTGGCCAGGCGATGGGATATGAATCCAGGCTGTAATAACATTCGCACTAGTCTTTTTCTACTAGCACTGACTTTGCTGATAACTACTTTATTGAGGAAAAATGTAATTATAATGACTGTAACAGGTGGTTTCTCTGGAGAAGAGAGTCTACTAAATGACTAAAATGTACACTGAACAAACATATAAACTCAACATGTAAAGTGTCTGTAAATAAGCCCTATTGTGGGCAAAAACGAATTCTGTTTGGCTGGGCCTTGCTCCCCAGTGGGTGGGCCTGGCTGCCAAGTGGGTGTGCCTATGCCCTCCAGAGCCCACCTATGGCTGCACCCCTGCCCAGTCATGTGAAATCCATAGATTAGGGCCTAATTTATTTATTTCAATTGACTGATTTCCTTATATGAACTGTAACTTTGTAAAGTCTTTGAAATTGTTGCATGTTGCCTTTATATTTTTGTTCAGTATAAAATGTATTTGTTAAATGCATGTGTTGAATATAGGGAGTAGACCTATAAGCGATCTCTTTTCACACAGATACACACATAAATACAAATGTATGTAGACTCCGGGATCAGAACGCTGATTATACAGACTTAATTAAAGTTGTAGATTATATGCGTAGTCAATTATCTTGGGCTCACGTAATGATAATCGTATGGCTGATCCATTTTATCCACTAGTAAATAATGAGTAATAATTTAACTATTTCCTTCATGTGTTTCTTTCATACATTTCCTCGAACACGACTGAGCACCTGATTCCCTCTTGACTCCTATGAACAACATCACTGAGATCACCACTTTGACCATTGTGCCAATCAGAAGAGACGCTTGCCAAAGGTCACATGTCTGTCAAGGACGGCTTCCCAGAATGGCAGTATTCAGTAGACCTACAGACTTACAGCAGGCCTACCATACCTAACTCTCTGATTGCTCTGTTTCAACCATTTCTCAGATTATGTGCCCTCACATTCACCAATAGTAGCATGTGGCTGAAGAGTTCATCTGGACCATAAACAGGAAGAAAGCCAATCCATTTGCTTCTTTCTCTACCTTTTCACCTCGACTAATGTACCAACGACATCCAATCCTCTAATATGTATGAAAAGGCCTGCTGCGGAGGTTAGTACAAGGCGAGTGGACAAGAGTACATCCACCACTTTCCCGTGTTCACAACAGAGAGCAGTGGAAAGTTTTAGCGGAAGATTGAGTCATTTAGATTCATTAAGTATGCAAAAATGAACACCCAGTGCTACAGGTATTGTAGCCTAAAGGATGATCGTAATGATATACGGGCAACATTTTTCAATGCTTCTCTTCCATTAATATAAAAATAGCATGATGAGAAGGACTGGTAAGAGGATGGATTCTGCTGGTCATGTGGTCTTATCTTGGCTTTTTTCTCAACTCATCCATTATCTGCCATGTGATGTAATGAAAGTGGTCTGTTATGGTTGGTTTGGTTAGCTTGATTGGATTGTTGCTCCCAGGTGCCATAGAAAAAAAATAAAGGTCAAATAATTGTCAAGAAAACGTAGATGAAAAACTAAAGACAATGTTAAAGGGCAATTCCACCACTTTCCGACCTCCTTTTCATTATCACCAGCACAATACCAATGTCTACATATATGAAAACGGCCCCCATTTCTACGTTTTGTAGAAAAAAATATAAAGTCACCAAATTCTACCCCATTTTTTTTTTTTTTCACCTTTTTTTCACCAGATAGGCAAGTTGAGAACAAGTTCTCATTTACAATTGCGACCTGGCCAAGATGAAGCAAAGCAGTTCGACACATACAACAACACAGAGTTACACATGGAGTAAAACAAACATACAGTCAATAATACAGTAGAAAAATAAGTCTATATACAATGTGAGCAAGTGAGGTGAGAAGGGAGGTGAAGGCAAAAAAAAGGCCATGGTGGCAAAGTAAATACAGTATAGCAAGTAAAACACTGGAACGGTTGATTTGCAGTGGAAGAATGTGCAAAGTAGAGATAGAGATAATGGGGTGCAAAGGAGCTAAATAAATAAATAAATAAATACAGTAGGGAAAGAGGTAGTTGTTTGGGCTAAATTATAGATGGGCTATGTACAGGTGCAGTAATCTGTGAGCTGCTCTGACAGCTGGTGCTTAAAGCTAGTGAGGGAGATAAGTGTTTCCAGTTTCAGAGATTTTTGTAGTTCGTTCCAGTCATTGGCAGCAGAGAACTGGAAGGAGAGGCGGCCGAAGGAATAATTGGTTTTGTGGGTGACCAGAGAGATATACCTGCTGGAGCGCGTGCTACAGGTGGGTGCTGCTATGGTGACCAGCGAGCTGAGATAAGGGGGTACTTTACCTAGCAGGGTCTTGTAGATGACCTGGAGCCAGTGGGTTTGGCGACGAGTATGAAGCGAGGGCCAGCCAACGAGAGCGTACAGGTCGCAGTGGTGGGTAGTATATGGGGCTTTGGTGACAAAACGGATGGCACTGTGATAGACTGCATCCAATTTATTGTGTAGGGTATTGGAGGCTATTTTGTAAATGACATCACCGAAGTCGAGGATTGGTAGGATGGTCAGTTTTACAAGGGTATGTTTAGCAGCATGAGTGAAGGATGCTTTGTTGCGGAATAGGAAGCCAATTCTAGATTTAACTTTGGATTGGAGATGTTTGATGTGAGTCTGGAAGGAGAGTTTACAGTCTAACCAGACACCTAGATATTTGTAGTTGTCCACATATTCTAAGTCAGAACCGTCCAGAGTAGTGATGTTGGACAGGCGGGCAGGTGCAGGCAGCGATCGGTTGAAGAGCATGCATTTAGTTTTACTCGTATTTAAGAGCAATTGGAGGCCACGGAAGGAGAGTTGTATGGCATTGACATCATCAAAAGTTAAAACATTTGAAAACAATATGATTTTCAAACACTATGAGATTTGCAGTGAGGTGGGGAGCAAAAAAATACTCTCCCTCGGGCCAGAAACTCGTTGCAGGTTTAAAAAATCTCTTTTAATCCTACCCTGTGATGATAAAACCTTTTTAAGATATTTCTTCTTATCTTTTTAACCACAGATCATAGAAACATGCCATTTTCACAAATGTAGACACTGATATGTAGATAATGAATATGAGGTTAAAAGTGGTGGAATTGCACTTTTTTTTTTTTTCATAGAGGACAACATGGGTCATTGGGAGAAATATTGGGAGAAATATTGTCAAATTGCTCTGCCCATTAGTGCAGAACGCCTATGTAGGCCTATTGCACAAAGTCTAAGTGCATGACTTTAAATATTTTAGCTGAAATAAAACATTGTAATCCAGGACAGGTCACCTTTAACCCCAATCCAAAGGAAACTAACACCTGGGGTGTAATCATTAGTCCAAACAGTTCCAGAGATTCTATTGGAAAAATTTCAGCAAGTCCCTCCGTTTAAAAAAGTTTTACAACACAATCTGTGGAATGAATACACCCATGTGTCTGTCAACAGGTATGTTCAGGGCAGTCGCCTTGGCTGTGAATGGAGAAGTGAGTATGAGAATGATCATATAGTGACATCTACTGGTAGTTGAGCAGTTGGTACTTAGAACTTTAGGTTATAAACTGGGGGTTTGTTCAAGACCACAACATTTTACAGCTGTTTGCAATTAATCAATATATTGGAATAACCACTACTCCCTGCTCCAAACTCTTTGTTCCCTGCAATACTCCCAGCACCAAAGAAAAATAGGACTATCTGTAACGACAGGCTTACACAGTCTTGTGGCATGCAGGAGACCCGGGTTCAAAGCCTGGCTGTTGACATAAAGCAACCCCCGCCCCACCCACCCAAAAACACTATACCGGCAATACCAATACCAGCACTACTCTTTAGCCCAGGGGTTCCCAAACGTTTTCACTCAGGCCCCCCTTCCAGCATTGGGGAACATCCCGAGCCACATCTACAATATTTCTATGGGCACAAGCACTGTTCATGACACAAACTGTTCACACCCCTCTTGTTGGCCGAGAGAACATATATCAGGTTTAAAGCTTGTTTCCTGCAAATCTACACTTTTTGTCATGGGTACAGAGAACATTTTTCCGTTTCAAAACTAATTTTCTTGCAATTCTATACATTTTGCCGTGTCTAATATTTGACCCGCTCGCTCCTTAAGCGTGCCCCACAGTTCGGGAACCACTGCTTTTGGAATTTCAATGTTGCTGAAAGTTTATTGCTACCTCCACTAGATGACAGCATTGTCAGGAAAAAAGAGAAGGACCAGGGGAAGGCCTTTAATACTTAGTTTATATGGGGAGCATTCTTGAAATTACTACTGAAATATAAGAATACAAGGTGAAAGGAATTTAAAGCGTAGACCACTGTCTATTATTCATCAACCAAAGCTAGTGTGGATTGTGAACAAACACTGTCATGCTGCTCATTTGGATTACATGATTTTAACCTTAATCCTGATATTATTATTTTAGAGAACATATATATAGCCTACATCAAAGCTTGATAAATTATAATAAAATATATATATATATATATATATTTAACCTTTATTTATAGATACAACACATTATACTCAGGCCTGCAATCTGGAGGCCACACACTGCAAGCCTGTGTACATGGCTGAGAGTGCTAAATATCACACACACACACACACACACACACACACACACACACACACACACACACACACACACACACACACACACACACACACACACACACACACACACACAGACACACACACAGACACACACACTGTAACAGAAGTGCTCCCAGGGGAGACAGTAAGGAAATGCAACATTTTCAGACTTATGTAGTAAAATATTATACTTTATTGAGTTACAGACTTGAATTCACGACTGGAAAAGAAGGTGGTCTCAGTTTCAGTGAGTGAGTGAGTGAGTGAGTGAGTGAGTGAGTGTGTGTGTGTGTGTGTGTGTGTGTGTGTGTGTGTGGCTCGTGAACAGATTATTAATTCGAATCCAGACCATAACTAATCATAAGAACTGCATCAAGTGCAGACACATGAATCCACGAATGATTCATTAATTGTCTTTTTGAAGATTGGTGTTTCCCTTTAAGAACCAAAGTAGCACCATGCATCAGCTTTCATCAATGCACTTGTCTTTCCTCACGCGGCTGCTCTCAAACGGATCTCATGCATCTCAGACCAGCCCCGTGCACGCGAGCAAAGGCACACCGCTCTGGCGGAGTCCTAACCAGAGACTGGAATCGCGGTGTAATCAAGAAAGGAGGCGGTAAACCATCTCCGGTATAACGATGGAACTGTAAAATAAATACGGAAGGGGGGAACAGGTAAACCTCAATCTTTTTAGATTTAAGACGTTGTAGCCTAATGTCATCTGGCTTAACTGTAATTTTGCAAAGGATGCTCCACATGAGGCACTGTGAATAAGTAAGAATGGAGTATTCTAGAAATTGAGACATGCAGGGGGAGCTGCAAAATGTAGCGAAACCTAAAATATGATTTTGTTTATAAAGAGTTACGCACGCACATATAGCACATATCAGATGTCATGATGATGGTTGTTGTTGATGTTGTGTGTGTGTGTGTGTGTCGCTGTCCAGCAGGAGCCTGCTGTTCCAAGGATGCACGGCAGATGTTTGTGTACAATGTCATCTTTCGCGGTAGCGGTAGACTATTCTTCGGCCAGGTGATCACAACCCTTACAAATTACACGTCGATTTTTTTGCGAATTGGCTTGATACATTATTATGCTATTGCCGCAATGTATTTGGTAAGCTTTTGATAGAGATGACGCATATGGAGGGCGGGTTCATTAAGCGTTGGGAAAATGCACAATAATCTCAAGCCAAACAAACACCTGCCATGTTGGTACCCTATAACGTGACTGGTCTTCTGGCATGCAATTCGACCTTGCAGCAGTTTGCTATTTTCAGTAAAACAGTCAATCTGACGGCATATGTCAGAAATATAACCATTTGTCTTGTAAAAGAGCTCTTGACTTTGTGTTTGTTGGTCTGGGGATTTTAGATTGTAGGTAGCATACCCTACTCACACTCTCTCCAAATGTCCTCTAGAAATAGATGTTGTTTTCCCAGGAATCTGCAGTGGTTCAGCTTTGCATTATAGATATAGTCCTAAATGTGTATTTATGGTCTTTGCCTATGGGTTTCAAAGGCCCGGTTCTGCCCAATTGAGAGCACATGCACCCCACATTGCCTGGTCCCACAACAACAGCTAGATCAGCCTTTTTCTCTAGCCGCCTCCTCTTCAGTGTTTGCAGATTGTAGAGGACTGTCACCAGACTGATGTCAGCAAACTGGTCATTGCTCCACCTAAATCAGGGATGTCTAATTTTCGGTCTTCAACAAGATTCAGGGGGCCGCACTAAAAATTGTTTGATACAACCAATTTTGGGGTTTAGTAATTTTAAAGTATACTGAGTTTGTTTCCACCCCAAAGTAATTTTTTGGGAAAAACATATTTTTGGTAATATAATTTCTTTACTCAATCCACCCACTGCCCGGATTGAACCCCCTCATGGGTCGGCTCTGGCCCGCAGGCCGTATGTTTGACACCCCTGACCTATAGCCTTCAGTTGGATAAAGCAAGCCTCTGTCTTATTGAAAAATGAATGCTTTCCATTCAAACGTGCAAATACAAAAGGGGTAGGGGCTAGAGGTTGTTAGGCCTACTGGACCAGGTACCTCAGCTGTATCGTTAGCATTTTGGTCAGCACAGACCATTTTGCTGACCATCCCAGTGAACGAATGACAAAGCCAGTCTTATATTCGCTAGCTACACACATTCTAATATTCAAATCCCACCCCTGATCCAGCCTGTTACACATATCAGCAGCTCACGTTCTGGAAAATTGGCAGATTGACCATCTCCATGGTGATCACTGTCATAGCATGCTGTTTCCTGTCAGTCCCCATTGTGCAGATCTTTCTCTCCAATTCCTCCTTTCATCTCCTCCTCTAAAAAGTGCTCTTTTTATAGGTTTTTAAAAAGTTTAGTTAAGAACAAATTCTTATTTACAATGACAGGCTGCGCCGACCAAACCCGGACGACGCTGGGCCAATTATGCGCCGCCCTATGGGACTCGCAATCACGGACGGTTGTTATACAGCCTAGAATGGAACCAGGGTCTGTAGTGATGCCTCTAGCACTGAGATGCAGTATATAGGTGAGATAGAGCTAAACAAATCATGTTAATGACGTCATATCCTCAATCTAAGTTTGTACCGACAGATGTGGCCTATTGAATAGCATATCAATATAGAATATGCATAAAAACGTCTGCCTATGCCCACACATATTGTCTCAATACATTTATTTTTTATTTTTAATACCCTCAAACATCAAGTTAGGCATACCTAATTTCAAAATAGGCCATCATCACTGTCATTCTTATTGAATTAGTGTTTTGTGAGCAAATAAGAGCAGATGGTGGTAACAAGCTATTAGCCTATCTTGTATTTTGAATCAAAGCATATATCCTGCCTCGTGGTGTGCTATATTGAGTTTTGGCGCATGAGAAAAATACTATTCAGCTTCAGCTAACCATCTTAAAATCTCATTAGAAATGAGTTGTTTTTGGTGTAACGTTATAGGCCTGCTATGCTGTGCTATTATATTCGGTTCTGTTATGTAAAATGCAAATGAATCATTATGTGATATTGCGAGACATTGATTCAGCTTTGATCTAATTTTACTAAACGAGCACCATTGTGAGAAGTGATAATCTTCTGTTCGTAATAAAGTGATGAGTAGGACTATTAGGCAACATCTTGATGAGTGTTATTTTAAACGATTGGAGATCCCTTTATGGTGCTAAAAGGACAACGCCAGGATCGCACAGTGATGTTAAAGGGAAATTTAAAAAATGCTAACTTCATATTCCTCATCTCCAGCACCATCCCAACATCAACATATGTGAAAATGGCACGTTTCTATGTCTAGTAGTAAAAAAGATAGCGGAAGATGGTGTTTCCAATGACATCATCAACCAGTTAGTAGGCAATGCCTACTCATGATTGGTTCAAATCACATGATGCACAACGACGTCATTGGAAACACTTCCTTTATCGTTTTTTCCATTAGACATAGAAACGCACCATTTTCACATATGTTGGGGTGGCGCTGGAGATAATGAATATGAGGTTGACATGTTTTATGTCCTTTTAAAGAAGTTGAACCAACTTTGGTTGCTGACGGATAACTGAAGGATAGCTCTGCCATTCGGCCAGTTTAAGAAAAGCAAAAACTATCATTTGCGGTATAGCTTAATAGTCCTACGACTACATGGTATAGCTATTTGTAGGCTATCGCCTAATGTAAATACACTGCTCAAAAAAATAAAGGGAACACTTAAACAACACAATGTATCTCCAAGTCAATCACACTTCTGTGAAATCAAACTGTCCACTTAGGAAGCAACACTGATTGACAATAAATTTCACATGCTGTTGTGCAAATGGAATAGACAAAAGGTGGAAATTATAGGCAATTAGCAAGACACCCCCAATAAAGGAGTGATTCTGCAGGTGGTGACCACAGACCACTTCTCAGTTCCTATGCTTCCTGGCTGATGTTTTGGTCACTTTTGAATGCTGGCGGTGCTCTCACTCTAGTGGTAGCACGAGACGGAGTCTACAACCCACACAAGTGGCTCAGGTAGTGCAGCTCATCCAGGATGGCACATCAATGCGAGCTGTGGCAAGAAGGTTTGCTGTGTCTGTCAGCGTAGTGTCCAGAGCATGGAGGCGCTACCAGGAGACAGGCCAGTACATCAGGAGACGTGGAGGAGGCCGTAGGAGGGCAACAACCCAGCAGCAGGACCGCTACCTCCGCCTTTGAGCAGGAGGAGCAATGCCAGAGCCCTGCAAAATGACCTCCAGCAGGCCACAAATGTGCATGTGTCAGCATATGGTCTCACAAGGGCTCTGAGGATCTCATCTCGGTACCTAATGGCAGTCAGGCTACCTCTGGCGAGCACATGGAGGGCTGTGCGGCCCCACAAAGAAATGCCACCCCACACCATGACTGACCCATCGCCAAACCGGTCATGCTGGAGGATGTTGCAGGCAGCAGAACGTTCTCCACGGCGTCTCCAGACTCTGTCACGTCTGTCACATGTGCTCATGTGCTCAGTGTGAACCTGCTTTCATCTGTGAAGAGCACAGGGCGCCAGTGGCGAATTTGCCAATCTTGGTGTTCTCTGGCAAATGCCAAACGTCCTGCACGGTGTTGGGCTGTAAGCACAACCCCCACCTGTGGACGTCGGGCCCTCATACCACCCTCATGGAGTCTGTTTCTGACCGTTTGAGCAGACACATGCACATTTGTGGCCTGCTGGAGGTCATTTTGCAGGGCTCTGGCAGTGCTCCTCCTGCTCAAAGGCGGAGGTAGCGGTCCTGCTGCTGGGTTGTTGCCCTCCTACGGCCTCCTCCACGTCTCCTGATGTACTGGCCTGTCTCCTGGTAGCGCCTCCATGCTCTGGACACTACGCTGACAGACACAGCAAACCTTCTTGCCACAGCTCGCATTGATGTGCCATCCTGGATGAGCTGCACTACCTGAGCCACTTGTGTGGGTTGTAGACTCTGTCTCATGCTACCACTAGAGTGAGAGCACCGCCAGCATTCAAAAGTGACCAAAACATCAGCCAGGAAGCATAGGAACTGAGAAGTGGTCTGTGGTCACCACCTGCAGAATCACTCCTTTATTGGGGGTGTCTTGCTAATTGCCTAAGTGGACAGTTTGATTTCACAGAAGTGTGATTGACTTGGAGTTACATTGTGTTGTTTAAGTGTTCCCTTTATTTTTTTGAGCAGTGTACATATAGCTTAATATCATTGCACTGTTTGCGAGGAGAGCTTTAGTTGTGAGTAGGCATTTCATTGTGTTGTGTATCTTACACTACACTGTATCATAAATAAACTTTGATTTGATTAGCTTGAACACATGGTTTCAATATAGGCCTTTCCTATTACAGAATAAAATAAAACAGAGGTGAACTATAAATTCATATAATTGATTTACATAGATTAAACATGCTATCAAATCAATTGACCAAGTAGTGAACATAAATCATTACTAAGCTAAGTAGAATTGCAGGAAATTTGTTTTAAAACAGCCATAAAATCAAGCTTTTGGTGTGGTTTATTCATGCATCTCAATAAACACATTATTACCTCCAACTGGCCCAATTAATATTTCCAATTGCCCACCCTGACACACCAAACTAGAATAGGCCCTGTGTCTCAACCAATATCCAATGTAGGCTAAATATTCCAAGCAGGGCTACAGCAACTTCCAGAGAGGGACAGGCTCCTTGGGCTTTGCGGTGGCCACTGGTTTAGGTGTCCGCGGTAGAATGGTGTCGTAACCAAGTGGTCACGTATTGCTCTGGTTCCACTGCGCAAGAGAACGTCCGTGGAGTTTTATGAACATCAAGGCAGACACACAGTGAATTTGTTTCCTCGATCTCGTTGGTGTGATGATAATGTCGCTGAACTCCCTCACACTCTGCTGAGCAGCAGATTTTTTTTATCAACGTTCTGATTGGCCAAAGTGGTCAAGCCTCCGACGGGCCTCCGCAGTTCACACACGTAGCCTATAGTTCTTCCTCATTCCCACCACCACCAGAGAGAAGACAGGGAAGAAACCACCATTTACCTACCTCTAGGCTGCTATACATATTTATTTGGGTTGTCATTCTATCGTTCGTAATGGAATTTTTGTGGTAACTAAATATGATTTATTTAGAATTAATCAGAATTCATTTTCCGGAAATAGTTTTACCAGCTCTGTGTATACTCAAATTTAAAAAGTGAGGGAGCGCCGCTGCACAACCCTCCATCAGCACTACAACCCTGCTCCTTCTAGACCCATAAGCCCCTTTGCCAGTCCACATGCAGTTTTCTTTTCCACAGGTCTTATTTTCACAATGTGCTCTTAGCATTCGCCTTGAAACTGCTGACTATAATAACAGCATTTAGCACAAATACTGCAGTGACTCACCAAGACAGTTGTGAAGAGGGCACAACCACACCTTTTCCCCCTCCCCAGACTGAAAAGATTTGGCATGGGTCCCCAGATCCTCAAAAAGTTGTACAGGTGCACCATCAAGAGCATCCTGACCAGTTGCATCACCACCTGGTATGGCAACTGCTCGGCATCTGACCGTAAGGTGTTACAGAGGGTAGTGCGTACGGACCAGTACATCACTGGGGTCAAGTTTCCTACCATCCAGGGCCTATTTACTAGGCGGTGTCAGAGGAAGGCCAAACAAGTAATAGACTATTCTCTCGGCTAATGCCTCGCAAGCGGTACCGGAGCGCCAAGTCTAGGTCCAAAAGGCTCCTTAACAGCTTCTACCTGCAAGCCACAAGGCTGCTGAACAATTAATCAAATGGCCACCTGGACTATTTACATTGACCCCTCCCTCTCCCCTTTGTTTTTACACTGCTGCTACTCACTGTTTTTATCTATGCATAGACACTTTACCCTTACCTACATGTACAAACTACCTCGACTAACCTGTACCCCCGCACATTCACTCGGTACCGGTACCCTCTGTATATAGCCTCGTTATTGTTATTTTGTTACTTTTTATTTTATTTTTTACTTTTGTTTATTTAGTAAATATTTTCTTAACTCTATTTCTTGAACTGCATTGTTGGGCTTGTAAGTAAGCATTTCACGGTAAGGTCTACACCTGCATGTGACAAATAAAATGTGATTTGATTTGACTCCAGGAAAGGGGATGACATTTCATGCTAAATTATAGCAGTCCAAATTACTGACCGATGGTTGATTTCATAATCATTATATGATGGATTCTTTGGTCTTTGTTTCAGTGGGGATTTGCATGCAATGATATCCAACTATAATGCAAACATGCTGAAGTGCAAAATTATGTCATCTGAGCCTCTGTCATGTACTGTACTACTCTAACCACTGAACCACACTCATAGTATCTGGAAGTTCTGCATTTGTGGATCCAGATTCCAAATAAATAATGAAGAAGTCTATTTTTCTCTAATATTTACAATTCTAAAGTTTGATCAAAGTTAATATGGCTGAAATGGGCTAGCAAACAGAGTTTCTAGGTAGGGGAGCCTTCCCCTACCAGACTTCTTCCCTCCTGGATAAGCCTACTTTGTCATTACTCCTGTGAGTCAGTCGCTGTCCACAGTCAATGTGCTGAACTCCGGAATTCCGATCCTATAGCTGTCCATGGTGCTGAACCGCTGATCGCTACTATTATCACTTATTTGGTTTGTTTCAACATTGGATCTTTTTACACTTTTTCACAGTATTCCAGATTTGTTCATTTTGACATTTCCCGTGAACCTATCTTTTTGGATCAGCAGGGTTTCTAGAGGTCCTGATAAGATCACAGCTAGACTCCTCATGGAAAAGTAACTCTGGTCAGTTAGGGGCAGAATGCTGCTGTTACTGGTTTTCATGACCTTTCTTGAGAGCACTCAAATTGAAAGACTAAGCCTGGACCCTATGGATTGGAGCAAATCATGGTTTGCAATACAAATGTTGGCTGTGACTCATCTGCTTAGGATCTTCTCCTCTGTCCAATTGTTGGAATTTCCTTCTCCAAACCAAAGTTTTTTGGGTGATTTCAAAACACAACCTACGTGAAGAAATAAAATAAACACATATGGAAGTTAAATAGGCATATAATGTAATTACAGTGTAGGTATACATTGTTACATAGCCTGCTCACTAAAACCATAATTCGAGGGGGAGGTATATTTGAAGTATATTTATACATTTTGAAATAGAACAATGTAAACAAAGAACATGCTAATTCCTGAATATCTTTACAAAGATGGCAACACAGTTAAATATTGCATGTGGCTGCATTTGTTATGATGATCTTTGTCAAATCAAAATTAAAGTTTATTGGTCGAGTACACCGATTTGCAGATGTTATTGCAGTTGCAGCCAAATGCTTGTGTTTATAGCTCCAATAGTGCAGTAATAACTTGCAATAAAAAATAATAATAACACACACATAATCCAGAAAATGTTAAAAAACAAGTTATATTGGATGAGCCATTACTAGAAGACAGTGCATTCGAAAAGTATTCAGACCCCTTGAAGTTTTACACATTTTGGTACGTTTTTTCCCCCTCATCAATGTACACACAATACCCCATAATGACAAAGCAATAACAGGTTTTTAGAAATGTTATCCAAAACTGAAATATCACATTTACATACGTATTCAGACCCTTTACTCAGTACTTTGTTGAAGCACCTTTGGCAGCGATTACAGCCTCGATTCTTATTGGGTATGACGCTACAAGCTTGGCACACCTGTATTTGGGGAGTTTCTCCCATTCTTCTCTGCAGATCCTCTCAAGCTCTGTCAGGTTGGATGGGGAGCGTCGCTGCACAGCTATTTTCAGGTTTCTCCAAAGATGTTCAATCGGGTTCAAGTCCGGGCTCTGGCCGGGCCACTCAAGGACATTCTGAGACTTGTCCCGAAGCCACTCTTGCATTGTCTTGGCTGTGTGCTTAGGGTCATTGTCCTGTTGGAAGGTGAACCTTCGCCACAGTCTGAGGTCCTGAGCGCTCTGGAGCAGGTTTTCATCAAGAATCTCTCAGTACTTTGCTCCGTTCACCTTTCCCTCGATCCTGACTAGTCTCCCAGTCCCTGCCGCTGAAAAACATCCCCACAGCATGATACTGCCACCACCATGCTTCACCGTAGGGATGGTGCCAGGTTCAAGAGTTCTGGTTTCATCAGACCAGAGAATCTTGTTTCTCATGGTCTGAGAGTCTTTAGGTGCCTTTTGGCAAACTAAGCGGGCTGTCATGTGCCTTTTACTGAGGAGTGGCTTCCGTCTGGCCACTCTACCATAAAGGCCTGATTGGTGGAGTGCTGCAGAAATGGTTGTCCTTCTGTTAGGTTCTCCCAACTCCACAGAGGAACTAGAGCTCTGTCAGAGTGACCAGCTGGTTCTTGGTCACCTCCCTGACCAAGGCCCTTCTCCCCCGATTGCTCAGTTTGGCCAGGCGGGCAGCTCTAGTAAGAGTCTTATTTGTTCCAAACTTCTTCCATTTAAGAATGATGGAGGCCACTGTTCTTGGGGAGCTTCCATGCTGCAAAACAAATGTGGTACCCTTCCCCAGATCTGTGCCTCGACACAATCCTGTCTCAGAGCTCTACGGACAATTCCTTAACTCATGCCCTTTCAAATCATGTCCAATCAATTGAATTTACCACAGATGGACTCCAATCAAGTTGCAGAAACATCTCAAGGATAATCAATGGAAACAGGATGCACCTGGGCTCAATTTCGAGTCTCAAAGCGAAGGGTCTGAATACTTACATAAATACGTTTTTTTTGTTGACATATCTAAAAACCTGGGGTATTGTGTGTAGATTTGATGAGGGGATAAAAAATATTACATTTTAGAATAAGGCTGTAATGTAACAAAAAGTGAAGGAGTCTGTATACTTTCCAAATGCACTGTATACATATAAAATGGGTCAAACAGTATGCAAACACTTGACCAGTGTTCAATGACTCGATGTACTTAGGGAAGCAGTCTCTAAGGTGCAGGGTAGAGTACCGAGTGGTAGCTGGCTAGTAACAGTGACTAAGGTTCAGGGCAGGGTACTGGGCAGAGGCCGGTTAGTGTTGACTGTTTAACAGTCTGATGGCCTGAAGATAGAAGCTGTTTCTCAGCTTTGATGCACCTGTACTGTCTCCGCCTTCTAGATGGTAGAGGGGTGAACAGACTGTGGCTTGGGTGGATGAGGTCCTTGATGATTTTCTTGGCCTTCCTGTGACACCGGGTGCTGTAGAAGTCCTGGAGGGCGGGCAGTGTGTCCCTGTTGATGCGTTAGACTGACCACACCACCCTCTGGAGAGCCCTGCGGTTGCGGACGGTGCAATTGCCGTACCAACAGGATGCGCTCGATATTGCATCTGTAGACGTTTGTGAGGTTTTTAGGAGCCGAGACAAATCTAAGAGGCACTGTGGGACTATTTCAGGTTGTCAGTGATGTGCACGCCAAAAAGCTTGAAGCTTTTGACCCTCTCCACTGCATCCCCGTCAACGTGGATGGGGGCATGCTCTCTCTGCTGTCTCCTGTAGTCCACGATCAGCTTCTTCTTTTGGTTGATGTTAAGGGAGAGGCTATTTTCCTGGCACCACTCCACCACAGCTCTCACCTCCTCCCTGTATTGTATTGTATATTTATTTTTGCACTGTCTCAATGCACACTCACAGGACTCCACACACTGACACTCCAACTCACACTCACACTCACTCACTCACTCACTCACTCACTCACTCACTCACTCACTCACTCACTCACTCACTCACTCACTTCATTTGTTCATACACACTTAACATGCACACACATTTATACTGACTCTACACACACGCACACTCACATACAATCATCATATACACTACTGCTACTCTGTGTATCATATACCCTGGTACCTAGTCACCTTACCCCTATACATATCTACCTCCATTACCCCAGTATCCCTGTCACCTTACCCCTATACATATCTACCTCCATCACTCCAGTATCCCTGTCACCTTACCCCTATACATATCTACCTCCATTACTCCAGTATCCCTGTCACCTTACCCCTATACATATCTACTCCCATCACCCCAGTATCCCTGTCACCTTACCCCTATACATATCTACCTCCATCACTCCAGTATCCCTGTCACCTTACCCCTATACATATCTACCTCCATTACTCCAGTATCCCTGTCACCTTACCCCTATACATATCTACTCCCATCACCCCAGTATCCCTGTCACCTTACCCCTATACATATCTACCTCCATCACTCCAGTATCCCTGCACATTGTAAATATGATATTGGAACTGACCCTGTATATAGCTTACTTACTTCTCATGTTCTTCTTATTTGTATTTCTTGTGTGTTTTTGTTCTAGCTTATGTTTTATTTTAGTACTACATTGATATTGATTACTGCATTGTTGGGTTTTTCAGCTTGCAAGAAAGGTATTTCGCTTTACTTGTCCACGTGAAATGAACAACGTAAAACTTGTAGGCTGTCTCGTAGTTTTTGGTAATCAGGACCTATCTCTGTTGTGACGTCAGCAACCTTGATGATTGAGTTGGAATTTGGAGACGTCACGCAGTCATGGGTGAACAGGGAGAACTGGACAGGGCTGAGCACGCACCCTTGTTGAGGATCAGTGTGGCGGAGGTGTTGTTGCCTACCTTCACCACTTGAGGTCAGTCCGTCAGGAAGTCCAGGATCAGGTTGCACAGGTGAGGGGTTCGGACCCAGGGCCCTGAGCTTAGTGATGAGCTTGAAGGGCACTATGGTGTTGAAGGCTGAGCTGTAGTCAATGAACAGCATTCTTACGTAGGTGGGATAGGGCAGTGTGCAGTGCAATTGCGATTGCGTCGTCCTAGAATCTGTTGGGGCGATATGTGAATAGGCTGTCAGGTAAGGTAGAGGTGATATGGTCTTTAACTAGCCTCTTAAAGCGTTTCATGAAGGTAGGTGCTATGGGGCGATAGTCATTTAGTTCAGTTCCCTTCGCTTTCTTGGGTCCAGGAAGAGTGGTGGACATCTTGAAGCAAGTGGGGACAACAGACTGGGATATGGAGAGATTGAATATGTCCCTAAACACTCCAGCCAGCTGGTCTGCACATGCTCTGAGGACACAGCTTGGGATGCCATCTGGGCCGGCAGCCTTGCGAGGGTTAATACTCATTCTTAGGTTGGCTACGGAGAACATGAGCGCACAGTCCTCATGTGACTCGGGCACCCATGTCGGCGGCTTTGTTTTGCAGAAAGATGGCGAGGAAGGTGTTTAGCTCGTCGAGTAGCTAAAGTGGAGGTGCTCTTGCTGCATCTCAGGAGGGGAGAGGGACGGGTGCTGGCTCCTGACCTGTGATATCCAGATGTCAGTCCAGCATGCCTCAACCTCTCCTCAACCGCTCCTCCCCTCACACTCCCGGGTAAAGGCCCTCTGTTAAGGACACCTCCACTGCCTGGGACGGTGGAGATGATGCTGCAGTTTTCTGACATGAAAGGTCATTATGACGATAATGATTTTGATGATGTTGTCGCAGTTGTGGTGCCGAAACTAGGCCTTTGGCCTGGTTATGAATGGTTAATGACTATGATAATGGTACTGATGATATTGTCATTAGTGAGGTAATTATAGATGCCTCTGTGACCCTTTCAGGCCCCTAGGCCTAGTACAATATCTATTTGTTACCTTTGTCCTCCTCTAGATGGCACAGCCTTCGCATGTGGACACATCTTGTGAAAGATGCCTCACAGATCCTCACTGCTCAGTGTTGTGGCAGATGCAGTGCTCTGCTTCTGTATCCCTCCTTCCCTCTCCTTCTCTCGCTACACTGTTTGGCATCTTTCGCAGGATTATGTGGATAGTTGGACTGATTGATTAAATGGACAGAGCTCTGCTGCTGTAAGCTGCTCTGCAGTGCAGTGACTAGGCAGGATTTTGAGATTCTTGGTAATGAAATGTTGTCCTGTCTAGAGGCCGACAGATAAATCGGTTGACCGATATTATCGGCTGATATTAGCCTCTCACTGAAATATTTTATTTCACAGATAAAGCACTGTTGTCGCAGTTGTGGTGCCGAAACTAGGACATTGGCCTGGTTATGAATGGTTAATGACTATGATAATGGTACTGATGATATTGTCATTTGTGAGGTAAATATAGATGCCTCTGTGACCCTTTCAGGCTCCTAGGCCTAGTACAATATCTATTTGTTACCTTTGTCCTCCTCTAGATGGCACAGCCTTTGCCTGTGAAAGAAGCCTCTTGTGAAAGAAGCCTCATAGATCCTTCACAGATAAAGCGCTGTCATTTTTTTGGTTCAATGATTGCCTGAGTAGGGCGATGTACGAGCTGCTTATTGAACATCATTCAGCCCGTAAGTCACGGCGTGAGAGAGTGAGCATGGTGGTTTGACGGTGAGTAGCTTGCCACAGCCAGCGACAGCATATTTGAACAAGTAAATAATCAAAAGTACACTTCAGCAAGCAAGCAGCCCTGTCCTGATCGTATGCTTACTTAGTTAACGTTATCTGACTAGCTAGCCAGCAAGATAGTTAGGCTATCTAGCGAGCTAGCAATCTGTGCTACTTTTGTGCGAATACTGGACTGGCGCCAAAGTAAACACTGACTCATCCTTGATACAAAAATAACACAGTTAAATACAGACGCTGATATCTAGTGGTGACATTACAAACTGCATCTTACTGCATTTCAGCTGCATAGTTTGTGAAGTTGTCGACGTTGCAGTTTCAGATTTACTTTGAGACTAAGTTGAATTCATTCAGCCATTCTTGTTTATTAGTGTGCTTGTGATGCTTCAACACAAACACTTCTGCATTCTTATCCACTGCCTTAGACACATGTTTAAGTTGTACCTAAGAAGGTAAACTGAACAAGTGTTTTGTATTTACTTTCGTATCTATAGAGGATATAGTTGCCTTTTGGTGGTTATCATGTAAACCAAAAACGAAATGTTCTTAAAAAATGTTAATTTTAATATTTAGTTACGAAATCATAATTTAGATTATTTGTTAACCCTTTTGGAGCACAATTTATGGAGAAAAAAAAGTATGTTTTTCATTGGGCATACCTGGAACCAGTTACAAGTTCTGCATTGGATCTGTTGTGTCCTGTGCAGTCATATTGTCGGTGCTGAACCTTGCCTGTAGGATTGTAGAGGAGATGGGGGTCCTTATTAAAGTTATTTTGATAATTTGGTTAGGAGTATACACTCCTCTCACACATTTATCAATTTTGTCAGTGTGGTAATTATGTTAGTATTTGTCACGTTTTGAGCAGTTCTGGGCTGAGGTTGTGAGTGCATGGAGCCATTTCCCTAGCTTCTGACTGAGAGGGGTGGCCTGAAAAGATAGAGTCATAAGCTGCTGCAAACCAACAGACTCATATATCTATTATTTAACTAACTCAGTGGATAATTATTCCACTGTGTTGTTCATGGGGAATGGGAGGACATCTAGGCCCTTGGATACTGTACATACTGCTGTAGAGCTACTGTTACAAGATACAGTGCTGTCAAAGTATTCATACCCCTTGACTTATTTCACATGTTGTTGTGTTAGACTGCATTCAACATGGATTAAATATCTTTTTTTTCTGACCCATCTACACACAATACCCCAGAAGTGAAAATATGTTTTTAGAAATGTTAGCAAATGTATTGAAAGTGAAATACAGAAATATCCAATTTACATAAGTATTCACCTTTGGCAGTGATTACAGCTGTGAGTCTTTCTGGGTAAGTCTCTAAGAGCATTCCACACCTGGATTGTGCTACATTTAAATTTTTTCAAAATTCTTCAAGCTCTGTCAAATTGGTTGTTGATCATTGCTAGACAAACATTTGCAGGTCATTGCCATAGATTTCCAAGTAGATTTAAGTCTAAACTGTAACTCGGCCACTCAGGAACATTCAATGTTGTCTTGTTAACCAACCCCAGTGTAGATTTGGCCTTGTGTTTTAGGTTATTGTCCTGCTGACAGGTGAATTCATCTCTCAGTGTCTGGTGGAAAGCATACTGAACCAGGTTTTCCTCTAGGATTTTGTCTATGCTTACCTCCATTACGTTTATTATTTATCCTGGAAAAACTCCCCAGTCCTTAACAATTACAAGCATACCCATAATATGATGCAGCCACCACCATGCTTGGAAATATGATCAGTGGTACTCAAACAGGATGCATGTTTTGAAATATTTTTATTCTGTACAGGCTTCCTTTAACTAGGTTAGCATTGTGGAGTAACTACAATGTTGTTGAACCATCCTCAGTTTTCTCCTATGACAGCCATTAAACTCTGTAACTGTTTTAAAGTCACCATTGGCCTCACGGTGAAACGCCTGAGCGTTTTCCTTCCTCTCCGGCAACTGAGTTAGGAAGGGCGCCTGTATCTTTGTAGTAACTGGGTTTATTGATACACCATCCAAAGTGTAATTAATAACTTCACTTTACGCAAAATAATATTCAATGTCTACTTTTTATTTTATTTTACCATCTATCAATAGAGGTGGCCTTCTTTGCGAGGCATTGGAAAACCTCTCAGATCTTTGTGGTTGAATCTGTGTTTGAAATTCACTGCTCGACTGAGGGACATTACAGACAATTGTATGTGTGGAGTACAGAGATGAGGTAGTCATTCAAAAATCATGTTAAACACTATTATTGCACACAGAGTGAATCCATGTAAGTTATTATGTGACTTGTTAAGCAAAATGTTTACTCCTGAACTTATTTAGGCTTGCCATAACAAAGGGGTTGAATACTTATTGACTAGACATTTCAGCTTTTCATTAAAAAAAATATATATACATAATTCCACTTTTTATGGGGTATAAATTCAGGCTGTAACACAACAAATGGTGAAAAGTCAAGGCTGTGAATACTTTCTGAAGGCCCTGTATACAAACTGCTTTAGAGATTCCATGGCTATGCAGAAAAACTGTCAGATCAACCGTTGGGCCCTAATATGCAAATATCCTATTCCACAGCGTCTGTTGCAGCCACCACTGCTCAAATATTCAGAAACCAGTCATGCTCACTTCTGACTGTTTTAAAACTGGCACATTTACAGTAATGTTGATTTAATGTGCACTGTCCCTGTAAAACTACATTTAATAAAGTAAATTCATACAGGTTCATAAATACCAGACTCACATTCTTAAAACAATGATTATGAGTATATAGACTGTGACTGAGAAAGTGTGTGTGTGTGTGTGTGCGCGTTTGCGTGCGTGCGCCCAGGGACAGTGTTACTGTCACTTAACTGGTGTGACTCGTTCTGTGTCTCTATCCCAGCCATAGGGTGTAATGTAAGTTGTGAGTCAGAATCCCAGAGATTTTCACTGTTTCTTGTTCAAATACATTAATATACGCATGTTTGTATGCTCGGCAGCACACACTTTTAACACACTTCTCAGACTCTCACTTGATGTACAACAACATACATACTAGTGAGTGACGCAGGAAAGACACAGTCTCTTATCTTTCTTCCTTTAACACATGCTGCAGTGTCCTGTACATGGAGTTCCTGGGTGTATATAAGATTAGTCAAGGTCACCTTTCCTTGAGAGAGCAGGGACATTCTGTTTCCGGAGTGTGTGTGTGAGCGAGAGACCATGCTGAGGTGTGACAGTGTGTGCATGTGCGGCTGTACCTGTGTGTGCGTGATAAACATAACCATGGGGTGTGTGTGTGTGTGTCCAAGGTGTTAGATTCCATCAAGGATGTAAAGAGCTTTTACTGTGACTCCCACGAAGGTGCAAATTTATACAGGCGGTCACTACAGATGCTAGACATGAGAAGGATAGATAAGCATATGAGGCTTGATGGTAGATTAAGGTTTTCCCTACTTCTCTGTCTAGCTTCCTCTCTCGCTCACACTCCATCTCTGCGCTCCCTTTCTCCCTCTCTTCCCCCTTTGTCCACAAGTCTCTGTCCACTTGTGTATCATAGCAAGGTTTGGGAGGCTCTCCCCCCCGGATAGCATATGAACACATCATAAGCCATGGCAAAATGTTTAGAATTACAGGAAATTAGCTTTAAAACGGCAATATTTTATCTTTGCCCCATGGCAAAATATGTAGAATTATTGGGGGGGACCTCATGAAATTGCGGTACGTCATTGTCTCTTTCATCAGCTTTGAAGCTGCTTGCGTGCTGCTGTACCCGTCTGATGCTGCCCGTACTTTTGGCTGGGGATGGTGTTATATAATAGGGCTTAATAAATCCTGTATGAATGCCTTGTGATGTACATACAGATATACACTATATATATATTTTTTTAAGTATGTCCACCCTTCAAATGAGTGGATTCGGCTGTTTCAGCCACACCCGTTGCTGACAGGTGTATAAAATTGAGCGCACAGTCATGCAATCTCCATAGACAAACATTGGCAGTAGAATAGCCTTGCTGAAGAGCTCAGTGACTTTCAACGTGGCACCAATGTTCCCTCTAAACTGCGCACGTGCTGGACTGCCATGCAGAAGAAATATCAGCTCGCGCAGAGAAGCACGAGATTGAATTTACAAAATTTCTAGAGTTTTCCCCGTTAGTCAACACAATCAACATTTCCCTTTACTGTGGGAATTGTGATCGAATCAATACAATATTAGCCACTTTCAATGTAAAATACTGAAACAAAGCAAACAATGCCAGACTTAGTATGCAAAACTATCTATGCAAGAGATTTTGTTAAAGGCAGAACGCATCGGATTAGGATTCTATTGCATTGACAGGCACGACTCAGACCCGTACTCTACACAGACCGGTGCGCCATAACCAATCAGAGCTGAAGTAGGCCTACTGTATATGCAACTAGACCATTGCCATATATGGATCTGTGTCATTCACTTTGAACTGGACTGTGTTTACAGCATGAGCGGTCATGAGGAGATGCGCTTGTTTTGAGATCAAAGCTAGAGCTACATGTAGCGACGTGCACATTTGTTCATATCCTTTGCTAGTGAATTATTAGCCCAGTTATAGACTACTTGTAGTCAGCAATAGAAGAGTGATTGCTTCTTACGAGGGCACAAAACGTGTGTATTTCTAGATATCTTTGAAAAGTGAGTCAGGTAAAGAGCTTTTTTTGTCTTTAAAGGGGCAGTGTTGTATTTTGAGACAGGCTTGAATAAGCTAAGTGACCAATAGGCAGAGGGTAGCATAATTTGTCTGATTCTTTGTAATAATGGTATGGGAATGATGATGCATTTTATTTTGTAAAGTGGTTTCTTGCATCAAACAACACAACAATATTTCCAGTCACCTCCTTGTCTGAAGGACAAGTGGATGAACAGGTTAATGTCAAACCCTGCATGTTTTTTTACAAAAGTCTCATGGAATGTAGGCCTCCATTGAACACCACACATCGGCTGCTACTGTAGGCTGGACAATAGAACAGCTATTTCCATGTTAAAATGTTATGGGATGCATTTTCTCCATTGTTTCTGATGGTAGGCCAATCTTGTAGGCCTACATTATGATCAAATAGCCACAGTAGCCAACTGTTAAAACTAACTAAAAGCAGGTACAGCCTCAGTGTTCACAGTAAACGCACACCGGAAGTTGCACAGAATTTTCACAAAGCTCAAGTTTGCACTCAGCAGACCTGAAATTTGCTCAGTGATGCAAAAGATTTGAGGGAACATTGTGTGGCACCATCATAGGATGCCACCTTTCCAACAAGTCAGTGTTCAAATGTTTGCCCTGCTAGAGCTGCCCCGGTCAACTGTGAGTGCTGTATTTGTGAAGTGGAAACGTCTAGGAGCAACAACGGCTCAGACCCTGGGTCTCGACCCCGCCCTGTGCAACTGGGTCCTGGACTTTCTGACGGGCCGCCCCCAGGTGATGAGGGTAGGAAACAACATCTCCACTCAGCTGATCCTCAACACTGGGGGCCCCACAAGGGTGCGTTCTCAGCCCTCTCCTTTTCACCCATGACTGCGTGGCCATGCACGCCTCCAACTCAATCATCAAGTTTGCAGACTATACTACAGTGGTAGGCTTGATTACCAACAACGACGAGATGGCCTACAGGGAGGAGGTGAGGGCCCTCGGAGTGTGGTGTCAGGAAAATAACCTCACACTCAACATCAACAAAACAAAGGAGATGATCGTGGACTTCAGGAAACAGCAGAGAGAGCACCTCCCTATCCACATCGACGGGACAGTAGTGGAGAAGGTGGAAAGTTTTATGTTCCTCAGCGTACACATCACGGACAAACTGAAATGGTCCACCCACACAGACAGCGTGGCGAAGAAGGCACAACAGCGCCTTTTCAACCTCAGGAGGCTGAAGAAATTTGGCTTGTCACCAAAAACACTCACAAACTTTTACAGATGCACAATCGAGAGCGTCCTGTCGGGCTGTATCACCGCCTGGTACGGCAACTGCTCCGCCCACAACCATAAGGTTCTCCAGAGGGTAGTGCGGTCTGCACAACGCATCACCGGTGGCAAACTACCTGCCCTCCAGGACACCTACACCACCCGATGTCACAGGAAGGCCAAAAAGATCATCAAGGACAACAACCAATCGAGCCACTGCCTGTTCACCCCGCTATCATCCAAAAGGTGAGGTCAGTACAGGTGCATCAAAGCTGGGACCGACTGTTAAACAGCCATCACTAACATTGAGTGGCTGCTGCCAACATACTGACTCAAATATCTAGTCACTTTAATAATTAAAAATTGGATGTAAATGTATTGGATAAATGTATCACTAGTCACTTTAAACAATGCCACTTTATATAATGTTTACATACCCTACATTACGCATCTCATATGTATATACTGTACTCTATACCATCTACTGCATCTTGCCTATGCCGTTCGGCCATCGCTCATCCATATATTTATATGTACATATTCTTATTCATTCCTTTACACTTGTGTGTATAAGGTAGTTGTTGTGAAATTGTTAGATTTCTTGTTAGATATTACTGCATGGTTGGAACTAGAAACAGAAGCATTTTGCTACACTCGCATTAACATCTGCTAACCATGGGTATGTGACCAATCAAATTTGATTTGAAGTCCATACAAAAATAATTTATCAAGATCGGTGTGGAAGAACTTGATTGACCTGCACAGAGCCCTGACCTCAACCCCATCGAACACCTTTGGGATGAATTGGAACGCTGAATGCCAGACAGACCTAATTGTCCAACATCAGTGCCCAACCTCCCTAATGATCTAGTGGCTGAATGGAAGCAAGTCCCTTCAGCAATGCTCCAACATCTAGTGGAAAGCCAGATGAGTGGGCTTTTATAGCAGCAAAGGGGAGACCAAGTCCATATTTACGCCCATGATTTTGGAATGAGACAAGAAGATGTCCACATACTTTTGGTCAAGTAGTGTAGGATCTTAGTTTGAGCCAGTTTGCTACAGCAGGAAAATAATCCTGCAGCAACAGGAAATGTTAACTATTATGTGGATTATAATTAATGGGGAAAAAAGTTAGGGGTTGGTACGAAAAATGTAAGGGAAAGTCAAGTCTGAAATTTCAAAGTGGAAATTACAAACTTCAGAAGCCTTTTTTCAAACTCAAATACACAAGTTTTTAATTTCCTGCATTGCAGGACAATTAAAATCCTATATCTGTAGTAGAAAATATTGCATCTGCCTCCCTCCCGGTCTACCTGCTCCTGTCAAACCAGGGATAGGTCTAGGCTGTATCTGTCACGCCCTGGGTGTGGGTACTCTAGTTTTTGTATTTCTATGTTGGCCTGGTATGGTTCCCAATCAGAGGCATCTGTCTATCGTTGTTTCTGATTGGGGATCATATTTAGGCAGCCCTATTCCACCTGTTGTGTGTGGGATCTTGATTTTGTATTGTTGCTTTTTAGCCCTACAAAGCTGAACGTTTCGTTTGTTACTCTTTATTGTTTTGTTGCTGGTTCACATGAATAAATCATGATGAACGCCTTCCACGCTGCACCTTGGTCCAATCCTTCCAACAACGAGCGTTACAGAAGATCCCAACACCCCAGGACCAAGCAGCATGCCCAGGAGGAGCAGACATCCTGGACGTGGGAGGATATATTGGACGGGAAGGGATCCTGGACGTGGGAGGAAATCCTGGCCGGAAAGGATTGCCTTCCATGGGAGCAGACGGAAGCAGCGAAGGGAGGACAGCGACGGCGCCGGGGTTCGCGGCCACAAGGAGAGCCCAAAAGACAGCCCAAATATTTTGGGGGGAGGGGCACACGGGGTGGTCGGCGGAGCCGAGGTGTGAACCAGAGATGACCTGGGAGGAGATAGAGAGGTGGTCGGTCGGCCCAGGGAGAGTGCCAGAGCCCGTCTGGGAGTCGATGAAACAGTGCGAGGAAGGATACCGGAGAATGGAGTTGGCGGTAAGTATGCGGCAACGCAGGCGTTTGGAGGAGCGTGTCACCAGTCCGGTGCAATCTGTACCGGTCCCACGCATCAGGCCTCCAGTGCACCTCCCTAGTCTGGTACGTCCTGTGTCTCCTCCTCGCACTCGCCCTGAAGTGCGTGTCCCCAGTCCGGTATGTCCTGTGCCCTCTCCCCGCACTCGCCCTGAAGTGCGTGTCACCAGTCCGATGCCACCTGTACCAGCCCCACGCATCAGGCCTCCAGTGCACCTCCCCAGGCCGGTACGTCCTGTGCCGGCTCCACGCACCAGGCCTCCTGTGCGTCTCCCCAGCCCGGTACGTCCTGTGCCAGCTCCACGCACCAGGCCTCCAGCGACGGTCTGCAGTCCAGAGCCTCCGGCGACGGTCTGCGGTCCGTAGCCTCCGGTGACGGTCTGCGGTCCGTAGCCTCCGGCGACGGTCTGCGGTCCAGAGCCTCCGGCGACGGTCTGCGGTCCGTAGCCTCTGGCGACGGTCTGCGGTCCGGAGCCTCCGGCGACGAACCGCGGTCCGGAGCCTCCGGCGATGATCCGGAGTCCCCGGCGACGATCTATGGTCCGGTTCCTCCGGCGACGATCCACGGTCCGGAGCCTCTGGCGACGATCCACGGTCCGGTTCCACGGAAGCGGAGAGATCCGCGAGCGGAGCGGGGTCTACGTCCGGAGCCTTCACCGAGGCTAGATGCCCACCCGGATCCTCCCCCATAGAGTCAGATTTTGCGGCCGGAGTCCGCAACTTTGGGGGGGGGGTACTGTCACGCCCTGACCTTAGAGAGCATTTTTATTCTCTATTTTGGTTCGGTCAGGGTGTGACTAGGGTGAGTACTCTAGTTTTTGTATTTCTATGTTGGCCTGGTATGGTTCCCAATCAGAGGCAGCTGTCTATTGTTGTCTCTGATTGGGGATCATATTTAGGCAGCCTTTTTTCCACCTGTTGTGTGTGGGATCTTGATTTTGTATTGTTGCTTTTTAGCCCTACAAAGCTGTACATTTCGTTTGTTACTCTTTATTGTTTTGTTGCTGGTTCACATGAATAAATCATGATGAACGCCTTCCACGCTGCACCTTGGTCCAATCCTTCCAACAACGAGCGTTACAGTATCAGAGAGGAAGAGGATAGGAAAGGCTTTTCTAGTCTGGAACCATTATCTTTGCTCCATTATTTTGTGTGTGTGTGTGTGTGTGTGTGTGTGTGTGTGTGTGTGTGTGTGTGTGTGTGTGTGTGTGTGTGTGTGTGTGTGTGTGTGTGTGTGTGTGTGTGTGTGTGTGTGTGTGTGTGTGTGTGTTTGTTTCCATATTTAATCATGTTCCCCTGTTTTCCACATCAGAAGGCCTTGATTGCCCCAGAGGGTTTGATGTTGCTTAGTGACAGCCATTAACAGGAAAGCCATCATGGACACAGGTGTGTCTCCCATCTGGGTGGCACTGATTCATTTCTTCCTTTGTTTCTACGATTTGATTGTGTGATTGTTGTTTGTCTGTTGTTTTCATATCAGCTTTACTTTTATAGGGCTACTCTTATTTACACAACAAATGAATGGATGAAATAGCGATTTGTAGTTCTCTATTGAATGCCACATAATTAACATGTGATACAAGGACCTTGTTAGATCAATGCTTGGTGCAACAGATAATTCAAATGCATCGCATTAGGCCAGTAACCAAAAGGTCACTAGTTCGAATCCCCGAGTCAACTTGGTGAAAAATCTGTCACTGTGAGCATGGCACGTAACGCTAATTGCTCCTGTAAGTTGGATAAGAGCATCTGCAAAAAATGTAGGTTTTTTTTTCATTTATTTAACTAGGCAAGTCAGTTAAGAACAAATTCTTATTTACAATGACGGCCTAGGAACAGTGGGTTAACTGCCTTGTTCAGGGGCAGAACGACAGATTTTTACCTTGTCAGCTCGGGGATTCGATCTAGCAACCATTCGGTTACTGGCCCAACACTCTAACCACTAAGCTACCTGCCGCCCCTAAATTACTCAAATGTAATAAATGTTTGCGTAACTGCACTGTTTGAGGTAAGTACCTGGTTAGGCAGCGGCTTAGGTGAAATTGTTGTCTTCTTTCTATGTTGCGTGCTGCTCTCCTACGTGTGTATTAACTGTATTCATAAGAGTTAACAGCTGTTTTAACCATGCTACGTCACACCCTGTGGGTGTAGATGGGTTATGAGTGATGAGGTGAGGTGATAACCAGCTGGGTCTCTCTCTGTAGCAGTCTCTCTGTCACTCTGTAGCTGTCTCTCTGTCTCTGTCTCTCTGTAGCAGTCTCTCTGTCTCTCTGTAACAGTCTCTCTGTAGCAGTCTCTCTGTATCTCTGTAGCAGTCTCTCTGTCTCTCTGTAGCTGACTCTGTAGCAGTCTCTCTGTAGCAGTGTCTCTCTCTCTCTCTGTAGCAGTCTCTCTGTCTCTGTCTCTCTGTAGCAGTCTCTCTGTCTCTCTGTCTCTGTCTCTCTGTAGCAGTCTCTCTGTAGCAGTGTCTCTGTCTCTCTGTAGCAATCTCTCTGTAGCAGTCTCTCTGTCTCTCTGTAGCAGTCTCTCTGTCTCTCTGTAGCTGTCTCTCTGTAGCTGTCTCTCTGTAGCAGTCTCTCTGTAGCAGTGTCTCTCTCTCTCTGTAGCAGTCTCTCTGTCTCTGTCTCTCTGTAGCAGTGTCTCTGTCTCTCTGTAGCAGTCTCTCTGTAGCAGTCTCTCTGTCTCTCTGTAGCAGTCTCTCTGTCTCTCTGTAGCAATCTCTCTGTCTCTCTGTAGCAGTCTCTCTGTAGCAGTCTCTCTGTAGCAGTCTCTCTGTAGCAGTCTCTCTGTCTCCCTGTAGCAGTCTCTCTGTCTCTCTGTAGCTGTCTCTCTGTCTCTCTGTAGCAGTCTCTCTGTCTCTCTGTAGCTGTCTCTCTGTAGCAGTCTCTCTGTAGCAGTGTCTCTCTCTCTGTAGCAGTCTCTCTGTCTCTCTGTAGCAGTCTCTCTGTCTCTCTGTCTCTGTCTCTGTCTCTCTGTAGCAGTCTCTCTGTCTCCCTGTAGCAGTCTCTCTGTAGCAGTCTCTCTGTAGCAGTCTCTCTGTCTCTGTCTCTCTGTAGCAGTCTATGTCTCTCTGTAGCAGTCTCTCTGTCTCTGTCTCCCTGTAGCAGTCTCTCTGTCTCCCTGTAGCAGTCTCTCTGTCTCTCTGTAGCAGTCTCTCTGTCTCCCTGTAGCAGTCTCTCTGTAGCAGTCTCTCTGTAGCAGTCTATGTCTCTCTGTAGCAGTCTCTCTGTCTCTGTCTCCCTGTAGCAGTCTCTCTGTCTCTCTGTAGCAGTCTCTCTGTCTCTCTGTAGCAGTCTCTCTGTCTCTGTCTCTCTGTAGCAGTCTCTCTGTAGCAGTCTCTCTGTCTCTGTCTCTCTGTAGCAGTCTCTCTGTAGCAGTCTCTCTGTCTCTCTGTAGCTGTCTCTCTGTAGCTGTCTCTCTGTAGCAGTCTCTCTGTCTCCCTGTAGCAGTCTCTCTGTCTCTGTCTCTCTGTAGCAGTCTCTCTGTCTCTCTGTAGCAGTCTCTCTGTAGCTGTCTCTCTGTCTCTCTGTAGCTGTCTCTCTGTCTCTGTCTCTGTCTCTCTGTAGCTGTCTCTCTGTAGCTGTCTCTCTGTAGCTGTCTCTCTGTAGCAGTCTCTCTGTCTCTCTGTAGCAGTCTCTCTGTCTCTCTGTAGCTGTCTCTCTGTAGCAGTCTCTCTGTAGCAGTGTCTCTCTCTCTCTGTAGCAGTCTCTCTGTCTCTGTCTCTCTGTAGCAGTGTCTCTGTCTCTCTGTAGCAGTCTCTCTGTCTCTCTGTCTCTGTCTCTCTGTAGCAGTCTCTCTGTAGCAGTGTCTCTGTCTCTCTGTAGCAGTCTCTCTGTCTCTCTGTAGCAATATCTCTGTCTCTCTGTAGCAGTCTCTCTGTCTCTCTGTCTCTCTGTAGCAGTCTCTCTGTCTCTCTGTAGCTGTCTCTCTGTAGCTGTCTCTCTGTAGCAGTCTCTCTGTAGCAGTGTGTCTCTCTCTCTGTAGCAGTCTCTCTGTCTCTGTCTCTCTGTAGCAGTGTCTCTGTCTCTCTGTAGCAGTCTCTCTGTAGCAGTCTCTCTGTCTCTCTGTCTCTCTGTAGCAGGCTCTCTGTCTCTCTGTAGCAGTCTCTCTGTCTCTCTGTAGCAATCTCTCTGTCTCTCTGTCTCTCTGTAGCTGTCTCTCTGTAGCTGTCTCTCTGTAGCTGTCTCTCTGTAGCAGTCTCTCTGTAGCAGTCTCTCTGTAGCAGTCTCTCTCTCTCTCTGTAGCAGTCTCTCTGTCTCTCTGTAGCAGTCTCTCTGTCTCTCTGTAGCAGTCTCTCTGTCTCTCTGTCTCTGTCTCTCTGTAGCAGGCTCTCTGCCTCTCTGTAGCAGTCTCTCTGTCTCTCTGTAGCAATCTCTCTGTCTCTCTGTCTCTCTGTAGCAGTCTCTCTGTCTCTCTGTAGCAGTCTCTCTGTAGCAGTCTCTCTGTAGAAGTCTCTCTGTAGCAGTCTCTCTGTAGCAGTCTCTCTCTCTCTGTAGCAGTCTCTCTGTCTCTCTGTAGCAGTCTCTCTGTCTCTCTGTAGAAGTCTCTCTGTCTCTCTGTAGCAGTCTCTCTGTCTCTCTGTCTCTGTCTCTCTGTAGCAGTCTCTCTGTAGCAGTCTCTCTGTCTCTCTGTCTCTGTCGCTCTGTAGCAGTCTCTCTGTCTCCCTGTAGCAGTCTCTCTGTAGCAGTCTCTCTGTAGCAGTCTCTCTGTCTCTGTCTCTCTGTAGCAGTCTATGTCTCTCTGTAGCAGTCTCTCTGTCTCTGTCTCCCTGTAGCAGTCTCTCTGTCTCCCTGTAGCAGTCTCTCTGTCTCTCTGTAGCAGTCTCTCTGTCTCCCTGTAGCAGTCTCTCTGTAGCAGTCTCTCTGTCTCTGTCTCTCTGTAGCAGTCTATGTCTCTCTGTAGCAGTCTCTCTGTCTCTGTCTCCTTGTAGCAGTCTCTCTGTCTCCCTGTAGCTGTCTCTCTGTAGCAGTCTCTCTGTCTCTGTCTCTCTGTAGCAGTCTCTCTGTAGCAGTCTCTCTGTCTCTCTGTAGCTGTCTCTCTGTAGCTGTCTCTCTGTAGCAGTCTCTCTGTCTCTCTGTAGCAGTCTCTCTGTCTCTCTGTAGCAGTCTCTCTGTAGCTGTCTCTCTGTCTCTCTGTAGCTGTCTCTCTGTCTCTCTGTCTCTGTCTCTCTGTAGCAGTCTCTCTGTCTCTCTGTAGCTGTATCTCTGTAGCAGTCTCTCTGTAGCAGTGTGTCTCTCTCTCTGTAGCAGTCTCTCTGTCTCTGTCTCTCTGTAGCAGTGTCTCTGTCTCTCTGTAGCAGTCTCTCTGTAGCAGTCTCTCTGTCTCTCTGTAGCAGGCTCTCTGTCTCTCTGTAGCAGTCTCTCTGTCTCTCTGTAGCAATCTCTCTGTCTCTCTGTCTCTCTGTAGCTGTCTCTCTGTAGCTGTCTCTCTGTAGCTGTCTCTCTGTAGCAGTCTCTCTGTAGCAGTCTCTCTGTAGCAGTCTCTCTCTCTCTCTGTAGCAGTCTCTCTGTCTCTCTGTAGCAGTCTCTCTGTCTCTCTGTAGCAGTCTCTCTGTCTCTCTGTCTCTGTCTCTCTGTAGCAGGCTCTCTGCCTCTCTGTAGCAGTCTCTCTGTCTCTCTGTAGCAATCTCTCTGTCTCTCTGTCTCTCTGTAGCAGTCTCTCTGTCTCTCTGTAGCAGTCTCTCTGTAGCAGTCTCTCTGTAGAAGTCTCTCTGTAGCAGTCTCTCTGTAGCAGTCTCTCTCTCTCTGTAGCAGTCTCTCTGTCTCTCTGTAGCAGTCTCTCTGTCTCTCTGTAGAAGTCTCTCTGTCTCTCTGTAGCAGTCTCTCTGTCTCTCTGTCTCTGTCTCTCTGTAGCAGTCTCTCTGTAGCAGTCTCTCTGTCTCTCTGTCTCTGTCGCTCTGTAGCAGTCTCTCTGTCTCCCTGTAGCAGTCTCTCTGTAGCAGTCTCTCTGTAGCAGTCTCTCTGTCTCTGTCTCTCTGTAGCAGTCTATGTCTCTCTGTAGCAGTCTCTCTGTCTCTGTCTCCCTGTAGCAGTCTCTCTGTCTCCCTGTAGCAGTCTCTCTGTCTCTCTGTAGCAGTCTCTCTGTCTCCCTGTAGCAGTCTCTCTGTAGCAGTCTCTCTGTCTCTGTCTCTCTGTAGCAGTCTATGTCTCTCTGTAGCAGTCTCTCTGTCTCTGTCTCCTTGTAGCAGTCTCTCTGTCTCCCTGTAGCTGTCTCTCTGTAGCAGTCTCTCTGTCTCTGTCTCTCTGTAGCAGTCTCTCTGTAGCAGTCTCTCTGTCTCTCTGTAGCTGTCTCTCTGTAGCTGTCTCTCTGTAGCAGTCTCTCTGTCTCTCTGTAGCAGTCTCTCTGTCTCTCTGTAGCAGTCTCTCTGTAGCTGTCTCTCTGTCTCTCTGTAGCTGTCTCTCTGTCTCTCTGTCTCTGTCTCTCTGTAGCAGTCTCTCTGTCTCTCTGTAGCTGTATCTCTGTAGCAGTCTCTCTGTAGCAGTCTCTCTGTCTCTCTGTAGCAGTCTCTCTGTCTCTCTCTAGCTGTCTCTCTGTAGCAGTCTCTCTGTAGCAGTGTCTCTCTCTCTCTGTAGCAGTCTCTCTGTCTCTGTCTCTCTGTAGCAGTGTCTCTGTCTCTCTGTAGCAGTCTCTCTCTCTCTCTGTCTCTCTGTAGCAGTCTCTCTGTAGCAGTGTCTCTGTCTCTCTGTAGCAGTCTCTCTGTCTCTCTGTCTCTCTGTCTCTCTGTAGCAGTCTCTCTGTCTCTCTGTAGCTGTCTCTCTGTAGCAGTCTCTCTGTAGCAGTGTCTCTCTCTCTCTGTAGCAGTCTCTCTGTCTCTGTCTCTCTGTAGCAGTGTCTCTGTCTCTCTGTAGCAGTCTCTCTGTAGCAGTCTCTCTGTCTCTCTGTCTCTGTCTCTCTGTAGCAGGCTCTCTGTCTCTCTGTAGCAGTCTCTCTGTCTCTCTGTAGCTGTCTCTCTGTAGCTGTCTCTCTGTAGCTGTCTCTCTGTAGCAGTCTCTCTGTAGCAGTGTCTCTCTCTCTCTGTAGCAGTCTCTCTGTCTCTCTGTAGCAGTCTCTCTGTAGCAGTCTCTCTGTCTCTCTGTCTCTGTCTCTCTGTAGCAGTCTCTCTGTAGCAGTCTCTCTATCTCTCTGTAGCAGTCTCTCTGTCTCTCTGTAGCAATCTCTCTGTCGCAGTCTCTCTGTAGCAGTCTCTCTGTAGCAGTCTCTCTGTAGCAGTCTCTCTGTAGCAGTCTCTCTGTCTCCCTGTAGCAGTCTCTCTGTCTCTCTGTAGCTGTCTCTCTGTAGCAGTCTCTCTGTAGCAGTCTCTCTGTCTCTCTGTAGCTGTCTCTCTGTAGCAGTCTCTCTGTAGCAGTGTCTCTCTCTCTCTGTAGCAGTCTCTCTGTCTCTCTGTAGCAGTCTCTCTGTCTCTCTGTCTCTGTCTCTCTGTCTCTGTCTCTCTGTAGCAGTCTCTCTGTCTCCCTGTAGCAGTCTCTCTGTAGCAGTCTCTCTGTAGCAGTCTCTCTGTCTCTGTCTCTCTGTAGCAGTCTATGTCTCTCTGTAGCAGTCTCTCTGTCTCTGTCTCCCTGTAGCAGTCTCTGTCTCCCTGTAGCAGTCTCTCTGTCTCTCTGTAGCAGTCTCTCTGTCTCCCTGTAGCAGTCTCTCTGTAGCAGTCTCTCTGTAGCAGTCTATGTCTCTCTGTAGCAGTCTCTCTGTCTCTGTCTCCCTGTAGCAGTCTCTCTGTCTCCCTGTAGCAGTCTCTCTGTCTCTCTGTAGCAGTCTCTCTGTCTCTCTGTAGCAGTCTCTCTGTCTCTGTCTCTCTGTAGCAGTCTCTCTGTAGCAGTCTCTCTGTCTCTCTGTAGCTGTCTCTCTGTAGCTGTCTCTCTGTAGCAGTCTCTCTGTCTCTCTGTAGCTGTCTCTCTGTAGCTGTCTCTCTTTAGCAGTCTCTCTGTCTCCCTGTAGCAGTCTCTCTGTCTCTGTCTCTCTGTAGCAGTCTCTCTGTCTCTCTGTAGCAGTCTCTCTGTAGCTGTCTCTCTGTAGCTGTCTCTCTGTCTCTGTCTCTCTGTCTCTGTCTCTCTGTAGCAGTCTCTCTGTCTCTCTGTAGCTATCTCTCTGTAGCTGTCTCTCTGTAGCAGTCTCTCTGTAGCAGTCTCTCTGTCTCTCTGTAGCAGTCTCTCTGTCTCTCTGTAGAAGTCTCTCTGTAGCAGTCTCTCTGTAGCAGTGTCTCTCTCTCTCTGTAGCAGTCTCTCTGTCTCTGTCTCTCTGTAGCAGTGTCTCTGTCTCTCTGTAGCAGTCTCTCTGTCTCTCTGTCTCTGTCTCTCTGTAGCAGTGTCTCTGTCTCTCTGTAGCAGTCTCTCTGTCTCTCTGTAGCAATCTCTCTGTCTCTCTGTAGCAGTCTCTCTGTCTCTCTGTCTCTCTGTAGCAGTCTCTCTGTCTCTCTGTAGCTGTCTCTCTGTAGCTGTCTCTCTGTAGCAGTCTCTCTGTAGCAGTGTGTCTCTCTCTCTGTAGCAGTCTCTCTGTCTCTGTCTCTCTGTAGCAGTGTCTCTGTCTCTCTGTAGCAGTCTCTCTGTAGCAGTCTTTCTGTCTCTCTGTCTCTCTGTAGCAGGCTCTCTGTAGCAGTGTGTCTCTCTCTCTGTAGCAGTCTCTCTGTCTCTGTCTCTCTGTAGCAGTGTCTCTGTCTCTCTGTAGCAGTCTCTCTGTAGCAGTCTCTCTGTCTCTCTGTCTCTGTCTCTCTGTAGCAGGCTCTCTGTCTCTCTGTAGCAGTCTCTCTGTCTCTCTGTAGCTGTCTCTCTGTAGCTGTCTCTCTGTAGCTGTCTCTCTGTAGCAGTCTCTCTGTAGCAGTGTCTCTCTCTCTCTGTAGCAGTCTCTCTGTCTCTCTGTAGCAGTCTCTCTGTAGCAGTCTCTCTGTCTCTCTGTCTCTGTCTCTCTGTAGCAGTCTCTCTGTAGCAGTCTCTCTATCTCTCTGTAGCAGTCTCTCTGTCTCTCTGTAGCAATCTCTCTGTCGCAGTCTCTCTGTAGCAGTCTCTCTGTAGCAGTCTCTCTGTAGCAGTCTCTCTGTAGCAGTCTCTCTGTCTCCCTGTAGCAGTCTCTCTGTCTCTCTGTAGCTGTCTCTCTGTAGCAGTCTCTCTGTAGCAGTCTCTCTGTCTCTCTGTAGCTGTCTCTCTGTAGCAGTCTCTCTGTAGCAGTGTCTCTCTCTCTCTGTAGCAGTCTCTCTGTCTCTCTGTAGCAGTCTCTCTGTCTCTCTGTCTCTGTCTCTCTGTCTCTGTCTCTCTGTAGCAGTCTCTCTGTCTCCCTGTAGCAGTCTCTCTGTAGCAGTCTCTCTGTAGCAGTCTCTCTGTCTCTGTCTCTCTGTAGCAGTCTATGTCTCTCTGTAGCAGTCTCTCTGTCTCTGTCTCCCTGTAGCAGTCTCTGTCTCCCTGTAGCAGTCTCTCTGTCTCTCTGTAGCAGTCTCTCTGTCTCCCTGTAGCAGTCTCTCTGTAGCAGTCTCTCTGTAGCAGTCTATGTCTCTCTGTAGCAGTCTCTCTGTCTCTGTCTCCCTGTAGCAGTCTCTCTGTCTCCCTGTAGCAGTCTCTCTGTCTCTCTGTAGCAGTCTCTCTGTCTCTCTGTAGCAGTCTCTCTGTCTCTGTCTCTCTGTAGCAGTCTCTCTGTAGCAGTCTCTCTGTCTCTCTGTAGCTGTCTCTCTGTAGCTGTCTCTCTGTAGCAGTCTCTCTGTCTCTCTGTAGCTGTCTCTCTGTAGCTGTCTCTCTTTAGCAGTCTCTCTGTCTCCCTGTAGCAGTCTCTCTGTCTCTGTCTCTCTGTAGCAGTCTCTCTGTCTCTCTGTAGCAGTCTCTCTGTAGCTGTCTCTCTGTAGCTGTCTCTCTGTCTCTGTCTCTCTGTCTCTGTCTCTCTGTAGCAGTCTCTCTGTCTCTCTGTAGCTATCTCTCTGTAGCTGTCTCTCTGTAGCAGTCTCTCTGTAGCAGTCTCTCTGTCTCTCTGTAGCAGTCTCTCTGTCTCTCTGTAGAAGTCTCTCTGTAGCAGTCTCTCTGTAGCAGTGTCTCTCTCTCTCTGTAGCAGTCTCTCTGTCTCTGTCTCTCTGTAGCAGTGTCTCTGTCTCTCTGTAGCAGTCTCTCTGTCTCTCTGTCTCTGTCTCTCTGTAGCAGTGTCTCTGTCTCTCTGTAGCAGTCTCTCTGTCTCTCTGTAGCAATCTCTCTGTCTCTCTGTAGCAGTCTCTCTGTCTCTCTGTCTCTCTGTAGCAGTCTCTCTGTCTCTCTGTAGCTGTCTCTCTGTAGCTGTCTCTCTGTAGCAGTCTCTCTGTAGCAGTGTGTCTCTCTCTCTGTAGCAGTCTCTCTGTCTCTGTCTCTCTGTAGCAGTGTCTCTGTCTCTCTGTAGCAGTCTCTCTGTAGCAGTCTTTCTGTCTCTCTGTCTCTCTGTAGCAGGCTCTCTGTCTCTCTGTAGCAGTCTCTCTGTCTCTCTGTAGCAATCTCTCTGTCTCTCTGTCTCTCTGTAGCTGTCTCTCTGTAGCTGTCTCTCTGTAGCAGTCTCTCTGTAGCAGTCTCTCTGTAGCAGTCTCTGTAGCAGTCTCTCTCTCTCTCTGTAGCAGTCTCTCTGTCTCTCTGTAGCTGTCTCTCTGTAGCAGTCTCTCTGTAGCAGTCTCTCTGTCTCTCTGTCTCTGTCTCTCTGTAGCAGGCTCTCTGTCTCTCTGTAGCAGTCTCTCTGTCTCTCTGTAGCAATCTCTCTGTCTCTCTGTCTCTCTGTAGCAGTCTCTCTGTCTCTCTGTAGCTGTCTCTCTGTAGCAGTCTCTCTGTAGCAGTCTCTCTGTAGCAGTCTCTCTCTCTCTGTAGCAGTCTCTCTGTCTCTCTGTAGCAGTCTCTCTGTCTCTCTGTAGCAGTCTCTCTGTCTCTCTGTAGCAGTCTCTCTGTCTCTCTGTAGCAGTCTCTCTGTCTCTCTGTCTCTGTCTCTCTGTAGCAGTCTCTCTGTAGCAGTCTCTCTGTCTCTCTGTCTCTGTCGCTCTGTAGCAGTCTCTCTGTCTCCCTGTAGCAGTCTCTCTGTAGCAGTCTCTCTGTAGCAGTCTCTCTGTCTCTGTCTCTCTGTAGCAGTCTATGTCTCTCTGTAGCAGTCTCTCTGTCTCTGTCTCCCTGTAGCAGTCTCTCTGTCTCCCTGTAGCAGTCTCTCTGTCTCCCTGTAGCAGTCTCTCTGTCTCTCTGTAGCAGTCTCTCTGTCTCCCTGTAGCAGTCTCTCTGTAGCAGTCTCTCTGTCTCTGTCTCTCTGTAGCAGTCTATGTCTCTCTGTAGCAGTCTCTCTGTCTCTGTCTCCTTGTAGCAGTCTCTCTGTCTCCCTGTAGCTGTCTCTCTGTAGCAGTCTCTCTGTCTCTGTCTCTCTGTAGCAGTCTCTCTGTCTCTCTGTAGCTGTCTCTCTGTAGCTGTCTCTCTGTAGCAGTCTCTCTGTCTCTCTGTAGCAGTCTCTCTGTAGCTGTCTCTCTGTCTCTGTCTCTCTGTAGTAGTCTCTCTGTCTCTCTGTAGCTGTCTCTCTGTAGCTGTCTCTCTGTAGCAGTCTCTCTGTAGCAGTCTCTCTGTCTCTCTGTAGCAGTCTCTCTGTCTCTCTCTAGCTGTCTCTCTGTAGCAGTCTCTCTGTAGCAGTGTCTCTCTCTCTCTGTAGCAGTCTCTCTGTCTCTGTCTCTCTGTAGCAGTGTCTCTGTCTCTCTGTAGCAGTCTCTCTGTCTCTCTCTCTCTGTCTCTCTGTAGCAGTCTCTCTGTAGCAGTGTCTCTGTCTCTCTGTAGCAGTCTCTCTGTCTCTCTGTAGCAGTCTCTCTGTCTCTCTGTAGCAGTCTCTCTGTAGCAGTGTCTCTCTCTCTCTGTAGCAGTCTCTCTGTCTCTGTCTCTCTGTAGCAGTGTCTCTGTCTCTCTGTAGCAGTCTCTCTGTAGCTGTCTCTCTGTCTCTGTCTCTCTGTAGCAGGCTCTCTGTCTCTCTGTAGCAGTCTCTCTGTCTCTCTGTAGCAATCTCTCTGTCTCTCTGTCTCTCTGTAGCAGTCTCTCTGTCTCTCTGTAGCTGTCTCTCTGTAGCAGTCTCTCTGTAGCAGTCTCTCTGTAGCAGTCTCTCTGTAGCAGTCTCTCTCTCTCTCTCTGTAGCAGTCTCTCTGTCTCTGTCTCTCTGTAGCAGTGTCTCTGTCTCTCTGTAGCAGTCTCTCTGTCTCTCTGTCTCTGTCTCTCTGTAGCAGTCTCTCTGTAGCAGTCTCTCTTTCTCTCTGTCTCTGTCTCTCTGTAGCAGTCTCTCTGTAGCTGTCTCTCTGTCTCTCTGTAGCAGTCTCTCTGTCTCTCTGTAGCTGTCTCTCTGTAGCAGTCTCTCTGTAGCAGTCTCTCTCTCTCTCTGTAGCAGTCTCTCTGTCTCTGTCTCTCTGTAGCAGTGTCTCTGTCTCTCTGTAGCTGTCTCTCTGTAGCAGTCTCTCTGTAGCAGTCTCTCTGTCTCTCTGTAGCAGTCTCTCTGTCTCTCTGTAGCTGTCTCTCTGTAGCAGTCTCTCTGTAGCAATCTCTCTGTCTCCCTGTAGCAGTCTCTCTGTCTCTCTGTAGCAGTCTCTCTGTAGCAGTCTCTCTGTCTCCCTGTAGCAGTCTCTCTGTCTCTCTGTAGCAGTCTCTCTGTCTCTCTGTCTCTGTCTCTCTGTAGCAGTCTCTCTGTAGCAGTGTCTCTGTCTCTCTGTAGCAGTCTCTCTGTCTCTCTGTAGCAATCGCTCTGTCTCTCTGTCTCTCTGTAGCAGTCTCTCTGTCTCTCTGTAGCAGTCTCTCTGTCTCTCTGTCTCTGTCTCTCTGTAGCAGTCTCTCTGTAGCAGTGTCTCTCTCTCTCTGTAGCAGTCTCTCTGTCTCTCTGTAGCTGTCTCTCTGTAGCTGTCTCTCTTTAGCAGTGTCTCTCTCTCTCTGTAGCAGTCTCTCTGTCTCTGTCTCTCTGTAGCAGTGTCTCTGTCTCTCTGTAGCAGTCTCTCTGTCTCTCTGTCTCTGTCTCTCTGTAGCAGGCTCTCTGTCTCTCTGTAGCTGTCTCTCTGTAGCAATCTCTCTGTCTCTCTGTCTCTCTGTAGCAGTCTCTCTGTAGCAGTCTCTCTGTCTCCCTGTAGCAGTCTCTCTGTCTCTCTGTAGCTGTCTCTCTGTCTCTCTGTAGCAGTATCTCTGTCTCCCTGTAGCAGTCTCTCTGTCTCTCTGTAGCAGTCTCTCTGTAGCAGTCTCTCTGTAGCAGTCTCTCTGTCTCCCTGTAGCAGTCTCTCTGTCTCTCTGTAGCAGTCTCTCTGTCTCTCTGTAGCAGTCTCTCTGTAGCAGTCTCTCTGTAGCAGTCTCTCTGTAGCAGTCTCTCTGTCTCCCTGTAGCAGTCTCTCTGTCTCTCTGTAGCAGTCTCTCTGTAGCAGTCTCTCTGTAGCAGTCTCTCTGTCTCTGTCTCTCTGTAGCTGTCTCTCTGTAGCAGTCTCTCTGTCTCTCTGTCTCTGTCTCTCTGTAGCAGTCTCTCTGTCTCCCTGTAGCAGTCTCTCTGTAGCAGTCTCTCTGTCTCTGTCTCTCTGTCTCCCTGTAGCAGTCTATGTCTCTCTGTAGCAGTCTCTCTGTCTCCCTGTAGCAGTCTCTCTGTCTCTGTCTCCCTGTAGCTGTCTCTCTGTAGCAGTCTCTCTGTCTCTCTGTAGCAGTCTCTCTGTCTCTCTGTAGCAGTCTCTCTGTCTCTGTCTCCCTGTAGCAGTCTCTCTGTCTCTCTGTAGCTGTCTCTCTGTAGCTGTCTCTCTGTAGCTGTCTCTCTGTAGCTGTCTCTCTGTCTCCCTGTAGCAGTCTCTCTGTCTCTCTGTAGCAGTCTCTCTGTCTCCCTGTAGCAGTCTCTCTGTCTCTCTGTAGCTGTCTCTCTGTAGCTGTCTCTCTGTAGCAGTCTCTCTGTCTCTCTGTAGCAGTCTCTCTGTCTCTCTGTAGCAGTCTCTCTGTAGCTGTCTCTCTGTCTCTCTGTAGCAGTCTCTCTGTCTCTCTGTCTCTGTCTCTCTGTCTCTGTCTCCCTGTAGCAGTCTCTCTGTCTCCCTGTAGCAGTCTCTCTGTCTCTGTCTCTCTGTAGCAGTCTCTCTGTCTCTCTGTAGCAGTCTCTCTGTCTCTCTGTAGCAGTCTCTCTGTCTCTCTGTAGCTGTCTCTCTGTCTCTGTCTCTCTGTAGCTGTCTCTCTGTCTCTGTCTCTCTGTAGCAGTCTCTCTGTCTCCCTGTAGCAGTCTCTCTGTAGCAGTCTCTCTGTCTCTCTGTATCTCTGTCTCTGTCTCTCTGTAGCAGTCTCTCTGTCTCCCTGTAGCAGTCTCTCTGTCTTTCTGTAGCAGTCTCTCTGTCTCCCTGTAGCAGTCTCTCTGTCTCCCTGTAGCTGTCTCTCTGTAGCAGTCTCTCTGTCTCTGTCTCTCTGTAGCAGTCTCTCTGTCTCTCTGTAGCAGTCTCTCTGTTTCCCTGTACCAGTCTATGTCTCTCTGTTGCAGTCTCTCTGTCTCTGTCTCTCTGTAGCAGTCTCTCTGTCTCTCTGTAGCAGTCTCTCTGTCTCTCTGTAGCAGTCTCTCTGTCTCTCTGTCTCTGTCTCTCTGTAGCAGTCTCTCTGTCTCCCTGTAGCAGTCTCTCTGTCTCTGTCTCTCTGTAGCAGTCTCTCTGTCTCTCTGTAGCAGTCTTTCTGTCTCTCTGTAGCAGTCTCTCTGTAGCTGTCAATCTGTCTCTGTCTCTCTGTAGCAGTCTCTCTGTCTCCCTGTAGCAGTCTCTCTGTAGCAGTCTCTCTGTCTCTGTCTCTCTGTAGCAGTCTCTCTGTCTCCCTGTAGCAGTCTCTCTGTCTCTCTGTAGCAGTCTCTCTGTCTCCCTGTAGCTGTCTCTCTGTAGCAGTCTCTCTGTCTCTGTCTCTCTGTAGCAGTCTCTCTGTAGCTGTCTCTCTGTAGCAGTCTCTCTGTCTCTCTGTAGCAGTCTATGTCTCTCTGTAGCAGTCTCTCTGTCTCTGTCTCCCTGTAGCAGTCTCTCCGTCTCTCTGTAGCTTTCTCTCTGTAGCAGTCTCTCTGTCTCTCTGTAGCAGTCTCTCTGTCTCCCTGTAGCAGTCTCTCTGTCTCCCTGTAGCAGTCTCTCTGTCTCTGTCTCTCTGTAGCAGTCTCTCTGTAGCAGTCTCTCTGTCTCTCTGTAGCAGTCTCTCTGTCTCCCTGTAGCAGTCTCTCTGTCTCCCTGTAGCAGTCTCTCTGTCTCTGTCTCTCTGTAGCAGTCTCTCTGTAGCAGTCTCTCTGTCTCTCTGTAGCAGTCTCTCTGTCTCTCTGTAGCAGTCTCTCTGTCTCTCTGTAGCAGTCTCTCTGTCTCTCTGTCTCTGTCTCTCTGTAGCAGTCTCTCTGTAGCAGTCTCTCTGTCTCTCTGTCTCTGTCGCTCTGTAGCAGTCTCTCTGTCTCCCTGTAGCAGTCTCTCTGTAGCAGTCTCTCTGTAGCAGTCTCTCTGTCTCTGTCTCTCTGTAGCAGTCTATGTCTCTCTGTAGCAGTCTCTCTGTCTCTGTCTCCCTGTAGCAGTCTCTCTGTCTCCCTGTAGCAGTCTCTCTGTCTCCCTGTAGCAGTCTCTCTGTCTCTCTGTAGCAGTCTCTCTGTCTCCCTGTAGCAGTCTCTCTGTAGCAGTCTCTCTGTCTCTGTCTCTCTGTAGCAGTCTATGTCTCTCTGTAGCAGTCTCTCTGTCTCTGTCTCCTTGTAGCAGTCTCTCTGTCTCCCTGTAGCTGTCTCTCTGTAGCAGTCTCTCTGTCTCTGTCTCTCTGTAGCAGTCTCTCTGTCTCTCTGTAGCTGTCTCTCTGTAGCTGTCTCTCTGTAGCAGTCTCTCTGTCTCTCTGTAGCAGTCTCTCTGTAGCTGTCTCTCTGTCTCTGTCTCTCTGTAGTAGTCTCTCTGTCTCTCTGTAGCTGTCTCTCTGTAGCTGTCTCTCTGTAGCAGTCTCTCTGTAGCAGTCTCTCTGTCTCTCTGTAGCAGTCTCTCTGTCTCTCTCTAGCTGTCTCTCTGTAGCAGTCTCTCTGTAGCAGTGTCTCTCTCTCTCTGTAGCAGTCTCTCTGTCTCTGTCTCTCTGTAGCAGTGTCTCTGTCTCTCTGTAGCAGTCTCTCTGTCTCTCTCTCTCTGTCTCTCTGTAGCAGTCTCTCTGTAGCAGTGTCTCTGTCTCTCTGTAGCAGTCTCTCTGTCTCTCTGTAGCAGTCTCTCTGTCTCTCTGTAGCAGTCTCTCTGTAGCAGTGTCTCTCTCTCTCTGTAGCAGTCTCTCTGTCTCTGTCTCTCTGTAGCAGTGTCTCTGTCTCTCTGTAGCAGTCTCTCTGTAGCTGTCTCTCTGTCTCTGTCTCTCTGTAGCAGGCTCTCTGTCTCTCTGTAGCAGTCTCTCTGTCTCTCTGTAGCAATCTCTCTGTCTCTCTGTCTCTCTGTAGCAGTCTCTCTGTCTCTCTGTAGCTGTCTCTCTGTAGCAGTCTCTCTGTAGCAGTCTCTCTGTAGCAGTCTCTCTGTAGCAGTCTCTCTCTCTCTCTCTGTAGCAGTCTCTCTGTCTCTGTCTCTCTGTAGCAGTGTCTCTGTCTCTCTGTAGCAGTCTCTCTGTCTCTCTGTCTCTGTCTCTCTGTAGCAGTCTCTCTGTAGCAGTCTCTCTTTCTCTCTGTCTCTGTCTCTCTGTAGCAGTCTCTCTGTAGCTGTCTCTCTGTCTCTCTGTAGCAGTCTCTCTGTCTCTCTGTAGCTGTCTCTCTGTAGCAGTCTCTCTGTAGCAGTCTCTCTCTCTCTCTGTAGCAGTCTCTCTGTCTCTGTCTCTCTGTAGCAGTGTCTCTGTCTCTCTGTAGCTGTCTCTCTGTAGCAGTCTCTCTGTAGCAGTCTCTCTGTCTCTCTGTAGCAGTCTCTCTGTCTCTCTGTAGCTGTCTCTCTGTAGCAGTCTCTCTGTAGCAATCTCTCTGTCTCCCTGTAGCAGTCTCTCTGTCTCTCTGTAGCAGTCTCTCTGTAGCAGTCTCTCTGTCTCCCTGTAGCAGTCTCTCTGTCTCTCTGTAGCAGTCTCTCTGTCTCTCTGTCTCTGTCTCTCTGTAGCAGTCTCTCTGTAGCAGTGTCTCTGTCTCTCTGTAGCAGTCTCTCTGTCTCTCTGTAGCAATCGCTCTGTCTCTCTGTCTCTCTGTAGCAGTCTCTCTGTCTCTCTGTAGCAGTCTCTCTGTCTCTCTGTCTCTGTCTCTCTGTAGCAGTCTCTCTGTAGCAGTGTCTCTCTCTCTCTGTAGCAGTCTCTCTGTCTCTCTGTAGCTGTCTCTCTGTAGCTGTCTCTCTTTAGCAGTGTCTCTCTCTCTCTGTAGCAGTCTCTCTGTCTCTGTCTCTCTGTAGCAGTGTCTCTGTCTCTCTGTAGCAGTCTCTCTGTCTCTCTGTCTCTGTCTCTCTGTAGCAGGCTCTCTGTCTCTCTGTAGCTGTCTCTCTGTAGCAATCTCTCTGTCTCTCTGTCTCTCTGTAGCAGTCTCTCTGTAGCAGTCTCTCTGTCTCCCTGTAGCAGTCTCTCTGTCTCTCTGTAGCTGTCTCTCTGTCTCTCTGTAGCAGTATCTCTGTCTCCCTGTAGCAGTCTCTCTGTCTCTCTGTAGCAGTCTCTCTGTAGCAGTCTCTCTGTAGCAGTCTCTCTGTCTCCCTGTAGCAGTCTCTCTGTCTCTCTGTAGCAGTCTCTCTGTCTCTCTGTAGCAGTCTCTCTGTAGCAGTCTCTCTGTAGCAGTCTCCCTGTAGCAGTCTCTCTGTCTCTCTGTAGCAGTCTCTCTGTAGCAGTCTCTCTGTAGCAGTCTCTCTGTCTCTGTCTCTCTGTAGCTGTCTCTCTGTAGCAGTCTCTCTGTCTCTCTGTCTCTGTCTCTCTGTAGCAGTCTCTCTGTCTCCCTGTAGCAGTCTCTCTGTAGCAGTCTCTCTGTCTCTGTCTCTCTGTCTCCCTGTAGCAGTCTATGTCTCTCTGTAGCAGTCTCTCTGTCTCCCTGTAGCAGTCTCTCTGTCTCTGTCTCCCTGTAGCTGTCTCTCTGTAGCAGTCTCTCTGTCTCTCTGTAGCAGTCTCTCTGTCTCTCTGTAGCAGTCTCTCTGTCTCTGTCTCCCTGTAGCAGTCTCTCTGTCTCTCTGTAGCTGTCTCTCTGTAGCTGTCTCTCTGTAGCTGTCTCTCTGTAGCTGTCTCTCTGTCTCCCTGTAGCAGTCTCTCTGTCTCTCTGTAGCAGTCTCTCTGTCTCCCTGTAGCAGTCTCTCTGTCTCTCTGTAGCTGTCTCTCTGTAGCTGTCTCTCTGTAGCAGTCTCTCTGTCTCTCTGTAGCAGTCTCTCTGTCTCTCTGTAGCAGTCTCTCTGTAGCTGTCTCTCTGTCTCTCTGTAGCAGTCTCTCTGTCTCTCTGTCTCTGTCTCTCTGTCTCTGTCTCCCTGTAGCAGTCTCTCTGTCTCCCTGTAGCAGTCTCTCTGTCTCTGTCTCTCTGTAGCAGTCTCTCTGTCTCTCTGTAGCAGTCTCTCTGTCTCTCTGTAGCAGTCTCTCTGTCTCTCTGTAGCTGTCTCTCTGTCTCTGTCTCTCTGTAGCTGTCTCTCTGTCTCTGTCTCTCTGTAGCAGTCTCTCTGTCTCCCTGTAGCAGTCTCTCTGTAGCAGTCTCTCTGTCTCTCTGTATCTCTGTCTCTGTCTCTCTGTAGCAGTCTCTCTGTCTCCCTGTAGCAGTCTCTCTGTCTTTCTGTAGCAGTCTCTCTGTCTCCCTGTAGCAGTCTCTCTGTCTCCCTGTAGCTGTCTCTCTGTAGCAGTCTCTCTGTCTCTGTCTCTCTGTAGCAGTCTCTCTGTCTCTCTGTAGCAGTCTCTCTGTTTCCCTGTACCAGTCTATGTCTCTCTGTTGCAGTCTCTCTGTCTCTGTCTCTCTGTAGCAGTCTCTCTGTCTCTCTGTAGCAGTCTCTCTGTCTCTCTGTAGCAGTCTCTCTGTCTCTCTGTCTCTGTCTCTCTGTAGCAGTCTCTCTGTCTCCCTGTAGCAGTCTCTCTGTCTCTGTCTCTCTGTAGCAGTCTCTCTGTCTCTCTGTAGCAGTCTTTCTGTCTCTCTGTAGCAGTCTCTCTGTAGCTGTCAATCTGTCTCTGTCTCTCTGTAGCAGTCTCTCTGTCTCCCTGTAGCAGTCTCTCTGTAGCAGTCTCTCTGTCTCTGTCTCTCTGTAGCAGTCTCTCTGTCTCCCTGTAGCAGTCTCTCTGTCTCTCTGTAGCAGTCTCTCTGTCTCCCTGTAGCTGTCTCTCTGTAGCAGTCTCTCTGTCTCTGTCTCTCTGTAGCAGTCTCTCTGTAGCTGTCTCTCTGTAGCAGTCTCTCTGTCTCTCTGTAGCAGTCTATGTCTCTCTGTAGCAGTCTCTCTGTCTCTGTCTCCCTGTAGCAGTCTCTCCGTCTCTCTGTAGCTTTCTCTCTGTAGCAGTCTCTCTGTCTCTCTGTAGCAGTCTCTCTGTCTCCCTGTAGCAGTCTCTCTGTCTCCCTGTAGCAGTCTCTCTGTCTCTGTCTCTCTGTAGCAGTCTCTCTGTAGCAGTCTCTCTGTCTCTCTGTAGCAGTCTCTCTGTCTCCCTGTAGCAGTCTCTCTGTCTCCCTGTAGCAGTCTCTCTGTCTCCCTGTAGCAGTCTCTCTGTCTCCCTGTAGCAGTCTCTCTGTCTGTCTCTCTGTAGCAGTCTCTCTGTAGCACTCTCTGTAGCAGTCTCTCTGTAGCAGTCTCTCTGTCTCCCTGTAGCAGTCTCTCTGTCTCTGTCTCTCTGTAGCAGTCTCTCTGTAGCAGTCTCTCTGTAGCAGTCTCTCTGTAGCAGTCTCTCTGTCTCTCTGTAGCAGTCTCTCTGTAGCAGTCTCTGTCTCTCTGTAGCAGTCTCTCTGTCTCCCTGTAGCAGTCTCTCTGTCTCTTTGTAGCAGTCTCTTTGTCTCTCTGTAGCTGTCTATCTGTAGCTGTCTCTCTGTAGCAGTCTCTCTGTAGCAATGAGACAGGTGTCTGTCTGTCTGTCTGTCTGTCTGTCTGTCTGTCTGTCTGTCTGTCTGTCTGTCTGTCTGTCTGTCGCAGTGGACACCTAGTGGGTATCTGTCTCGGGCTGTCTGTCTGTCTGTCTATATGACTTGCCTAGTTAAATAAAGGTAAAAAAATATGAAAATAATAATAAATAAATAAATATATAGCATTGCAGGCTGAGTGGGTGTCTGTCTGGCCAGCTGGCTGGCTGGCTGCTGAGGGGTGATTCAACATGGTTACTCACTCTACACTGCAGGGTTGGGACAAAAAGTACACTACTGCCCAACCCTGTCAGGCAAGGACAGAGGAAATGGGGACAGCAAACTACAGTGTGTACATTGTCTTTGAGAGTCTGAAGGACTGGCTTTTCTCACATAATGGTAGGGTCATTTTTCATGATCAGAAACACAAGGCAGAGGGACAGAGGAAAAGTAAAGGAATAACTATATGGGAGTGTATTTTAGGAGAGGGGATGACATGAGGAGGAGGAGGAGGTCAAGGAGGTAGCACTGTGCCCACACAGACAGAAGGATGGGTGGGTTTATGGAGAAGCCTGAGGGAGGTTTAGGGGCCAGGCTTATGGTGCACACTTGGCTCCTGAACTCACTAAATCCTGTGTTCTATTATTAATGGGATTAATCCCCTCTTTCCCTTCATGTACTCTCTGTCTCTCCTCATCTACCTCTCCTATCATACCTGCTGCTTATCGCTCCCTTTCTACCTCCCCAATCAGGTCTGTCTCTCTCAATCATCACTGCTTATCTCCACTGACTGTGCATGGCCAAGAGATTATGAGGAATAGACATACTTGGCACATTGTTGACCTTGAGACCCATATCTTATTTTGCAATCGGCATTTGCCCAACATTGCAATATACACTGCTCAAAAAAATAAAGGGAACACTTAAACAACACAATGTAACTCCAAGTCAATCACACTTCTGTGAAATCAAACTGTCCACTTAGGAAGCAACACTGATTGACAATAAATTGCACATGCTGTTGTGCAAATGGAATAGACAAAAGGTGGAAATTATAGGCAATTAGCAAGACACCCCCAATAAAGGAGTGATTCTGCAGGTGGTGACCACAGACCACTTCTCAGTTCCTATGCTTCCTGGCTGATGTTTTGGTCACTTTTGAATGCTGGCGGTGCTCTCACTCTAGTGGTAGCATGAGACGGAGTCTACAACCCACACAAGTGGCTCAGGTAGTGCAGCTCATCCAGGATGGCACATCAATGCGAGCTGTGGCAAGAAGGTTTGCTGTGTCTGTCAGCGTAGTGTCCAGAGCATGGAGGCGCTACCAGGAGACAGGCCAGTACATCAAGAGATGTGGAGGAGGCCATAGGAGGGCAACAACCCAGCAGCAGGACCGCTACCTCCGGGCTCTGAGGATCAAGGGCTCTGAGGATCTCATCTCGGTACCTAATGGCAGTCAGGCTACCTCTGGCGAGCACATGGAGGGCTGTGCGGCCCCACAAAGAAATGCCACCCCACACCATGACTGACCCACCGCCAAACCGGTCATGCTGGAGGATGTTGCAGGCAGCAGAACGTTCTCCACGGCGTCTCCAGACTCTGTCACGTCTGTCACATGTGCTCATGTGCTCAGTGTGAACCTGCTTTCATCTGTGAAGAGCACAGGGCGCCAGTGGCGAATTTGCCAATCTTGGTGTTCTCTGGCAAATGCCAAACGTCCTTCACGGTGTTGGGCTGTAAGCACAACCCCCACCTGTGGACGTCGGGCCCTCATACCACCCTCATGGAGTCTGTTTATGACCGTTTGAGCAGACACATGCACATTTGTGGCCTGCTGGAGGTCATTTTGCAGGGCTCTGGCAGTGCTACTCCTTGCACAAAGGCGGAGGTAGCGGTCCTGCTGCTGGGTTGTTGCCCTCCTACGGCCTCCTCCACGTCTCCTGATGTACTGGCCTGTCTCCTGGTAGCGCCTCCATGCTCTGGACACTACGCTGACAGACACAGCAAACCTTCTTGCCACAGCTCACATTGATGTGCCATCCTGGATGAGCTGCACTACCTGAGCCACTTGTGTAGGTTGTAGACTCCGTCTCATGCTACCACTAGAGTGAGAGCACCGCCAGCATTCAAAAGTGACCAAAACATCAGCCAGGAAGCATAGGAACTGAGAAGTGGTGTGGTCACCACCTGCAGAATCACTCTTTTATTGGGGGTGTCTTGCTAATTGCCTATAATTTCCACCTTTTGTCTATTCCATTTGCACAACAGCATGTGAAATTTATTGTTAATCGGTGTTGCTTCCTAAGTGGACAGTTTGATTTCACAGAAGTGTGATTGACTTGGAGTTATATTGTGTTGTTTAAGTGTTCCCTTTATTTTTTTGAGCAGTGTATTTAAACTTGAGCTTTGATAGCATGTTAATTAGATCGTTTCGAAAGACCGCAACAACTGTCACAGGGCTTGCCTGACTTAGATTGTTATTTATCACTGAATCAAATCCATAAACCATTTGCTGTTGAAGCACAAACACTGCTCTCTACCGTCTCAGGCCTGTGGCCAGACTAGTAAGTGGTGATTGGCTGACTCTCCCTGCTGCTCTGTCTGGCTGGGCTGATCCCAGATATGGCCATCCCTGGCTCCTGCCAGCTTGTCAGCACAAAGCACGAAGCTGAAACATCTATAGTTATAACCAAGGAAGTCAGCAGAAGTGTGTGTGTGTGATTTACTAGCCACAAGGATAGTAAAACAAAGAAAATTCTCCCTCGTGGGGACATTTCCCACATTCACATGAGGACAAAGGCTATTTTAAGTTTAAGGGTTAGAATTAGGGGAAGGGTTAGGGTTTAAGGAAAATAGGATTTTGAATTGAAATAAATGTTAGGTCCCCATGAGGATAGAAAAACAAAACGTGTGTGACCTCACTGACTTATTCATACTTGAAAACAATTGCATGATTTGTTGGTTCAAAAGAGTGTGTCATGCCTGGTCCACAGTGCCACAGAGTCGGTGCCTGTTTGTGTGTTTGTATAGAACTCACTGTGTTCATTTGTCTGTTTTCCTCTCTCAGGCTGGCCGTCACTGCAGAGCTGAAGCTGCAGAGTGAGAGAGAGACACAGAGAAATAGGAAAAGAGAGGGCGAGAGAGGCTGTCTGGCTCCATGTCTGCCCCTGCGCCTTCCACCCGGAGGTCTGTGTCAGGCTCACGCAGGTACAGCACTGCATACACACCTACACATCTGAAACTCCTACTCTATCCCCACTGGGTGCAGACGTCAATTCAACGTCTATTCCACGTTGGTTTAACGTGGGTTGCAGGTTGCCTAGCGGTTAGTGCGTTGGGCCAATAACCGAAAGGTCACTGGTTCGAATACTCGAGCCGCCAAGATGAAGAATCTACCGATGTGTCCTTGAGCAAGGCACTTAACCCTAATTTGCTCCCGTGGCGCTGTACGTCTATGGCTGACCCTGTAAAACAACACGTTTCACTGCACCTATGGGGTGTATGTGACAGTAAAAAACATGGGAACAATGTTGATTCAACCAGTGGGTCCGTCTGTCCTCATTTCTCTAATTCATCCTCTATCGCTCTCCTTTCATCTTCTTTTTAGATTACCTTCACACTCTCTTATGTTCTCCACTTAACCCCGTCTCTTATATAAGTACACCCTCATTTATTTTTGACTCATCCTTTTAAAATCCCTCGTACTCCGTTTTACTAATCTCCCTTTTCTATTGAACAGCCCTATTTTCCTCTAAATGCTTCTCCTTTTAACTTTTTCAGTCAACCTCTTAGTCAACCTCTCTCGCTCTCTCGCATCTCTCTATTTTGTTCTCCCTACTTCATCCATTTTGTCTTCTTATCATCACCCACAAGAAATGGTCAGGGGTGAAGAATGTGGGTATGTCCCTCCCAGAGAACATGTTTAATGATGTGATGTCTCGCTGAGTATTGAATGCTGTGTGTGAACTTGTGTTTGTCTTTATTGCTACAGGGGCTCATAATCTCCTGGGAGAGCTAAGGCTCAGTTTTGCTTCAGTCCCATCCGCTGCTGAGCTCCATAAGCGGTTACAGGCCAATTTTCTCTCGCTCTCTCTCTCTCTCTCGTGCTCTCTCTCGTGCTCTCTCGCTCTCTCTCGTGCTCTCTCTCTCTCTCGTGCTCTCTCTCTCTCTCGTGCTCTCTCTCTCTCTCATGCTCTCTCTCTCTCTCGCTCTCTCTCTCGCTCTCTCTCTCGCTCTCTCTCTCTCTCTCTCTCGTGCTCTCTCTCTCTCTCGTGCTCTCTCTCTCTCTCGTGCTCTCTCTCTCGTGCTCTCTCTCTCATGCTCTCTCTCTCTCGTGCTCTCTCTCTCTCTCTCTCGTCACAGTTGTCAGCACTTTAGAGCTTTGCTTTTCTCTCTTTTTTTCCAACATGGTTGGTTTGACCATGTAACTGCTTTGTCAGCTAAAAATGAATGCAGTGGTGTGTTGGGATTATGGTAATAGTTGCTATAAAAGGAGTGAATGATTGGATCTCAGTTTATTTAACACACTGCAACTATATTGTGAACTTGCACTCTGTCTATTTAAAGTTGTCTTTATGTTGATACTGTATTTCACTTAAATTAATTACTCATGTCCAATGTCCTAGCTACAGCGCAAGAGTAGCATGAATTCTATTAGGCTTGGAAAACTGGAGCAAAGATAGAACCCAGCTCTGGTCCTTTCTGTCGTCTCTCTCCCTAGATTCAACCCTCTGAAGGCTCTGCAGCCCAAACGGCGCTTGCAGCAAATGCTGCCGTCCTCCTCCTCGCCCGTGCCTGTACCCGTGCCCGCGCCCCCTGCGTGAGACACCCTTCAGTTATACTGTCCCAGAGAGCATGCTCATGTGCCATAGTCATAGCTGGACAGACCGGCACAGACAGAGATCCATTGATCTTTGACATTCACTGATAAACCCTCCAGATGCACCAAACAGAATTGGTGGTACACTGACATATGCCAATATTATAGCCAATAGCTTGATGAGGTGATTGACTGATTTAACAGTGAATTTACTGAAGAGTACAGCTGTTAAAGTAGTAGTGCTGGCTGGTCAGTCACGCTGGACAATCTCGCAAACCATCTTCAAATCTGACCGTAGTTATTGTGTGGTAGTTTATAAGAGCAGTCTCTCTGTCCCACCACATTCTCGTCTCACTTCTTGCATTTCTCAGCTTGACCCTTTTCTGTTTGTATGCTGTTGGCCTTTGTCATAACCTGACATAACCCTTCCTAAAATAAAACTGCTCCCAACAGCTGGTTCTATCTGTTTGGCACTGCTTATTTCCTTCTACCCAGTCTGGAAGCCAGTGATTGGGCAACACTACTGTCCTCCTGGATAACTGCCAGAATTTGATTGCTTTGTTTAATTGCCTGTCATTAGTAAATTTACCAATTTGTCAACAGTCACAGACTAGTACAGGACAGGAGTTGCCCATCACAGTGCCCCTTCCCCATTCCTTCACTAATAAAATGTAGAAACTACATGAATATGATTTCAACAGAATTTCATTCTACTTTCTTTATTTGTCTTCTTTTCCCAGTTGTTAATTCTACTGACTTTTTTTGGTTTCTTGCTCTGATGTTGTTTTTAAGGGTTATGTGAGGTAGGAATTTCCCCAAATTGCAGGTTGTAATTGTGCATATTTTTGGTGTGGGCTCTGATGCCACTGCTCACCTTTTGTCCTGAGGGGGACAGGAGGGGGACAGAGTAAGAAGGCAGAAATGTGTCTGGTCCACATGTCAGCATCTTAATCACGGTTTAATAATTTCTTTGTTTAGGAGAATAATGTTTAGATGAAGTCATCTTCAGATGCCCTGTTAACCTATAGCAGACCTCGACAGGGCAAGTTCATGTCTCGTTAGTAGTTGTAATCTGCCTATGCTCTCTCTCATTAAAGAACAAATCTGCTGTATTTACACACATCAGTGTAGAGGAATCTCCCAGAGCCAAGGATTAAGTTCTAATGAGCCAGTTTTTAAGGAGAAGGATTACTTTAATCCATTTCATTCTAAATGTATTTCTAATTCATCATTAGCCAGTGTTTCTGCTCTAAACAATCCAGGCTACGGTCTTTATTTTACTTTAAACAGTCTCACTATCAAACTAGATAGGTACTCACTTTACTTATCCCATGATGACCATTGTTGATGTATTTGGCCAACACAGGGTATAAGCCCTAAGTACTATTGATGTTTGTCACTGGGTTCTAGTCTGACAGACATCACTGTCTCCTCACTGTAATAGCTTGTTGTCTTTGGCTAGGTTTGACTATTGCAGGTTCATAGAGCTAGACTACATTCCAATGGAGACAGACTATATGGTTTCAATGCACCCAACGGATCGAGGATATCTCACTACCAAGTCTCCGGAGCGGCACTGTCGGTCAGCACAACTCTCCCTTTATCCCTCTCTCTCCGTCAATTTTTTGTTGTTGTATCTCTCTGACTTCGTTCCCTAGGCATGTGCAGTGCATTCAGAAAGTATTCAGACCCCTTCCCTTTTTCTACATTTTGTTACGTTAGACTTATTCTAGAATGGATTTAATAGTTTTTTACCTCATCATTCTACACACAATACCCCATACTGACAAAGTGGAAACAGGTTTTCAGAAATTTTAGCAAATGTATAAAAAATAAAAACAGAAATACCTTATTTACATAAGTATTCAGAATCTTTGCTATGAGACTTGAAATTGAGCTCAAGTGCATCCTGTTTCCATTGATCATCCTTGGGATGTTTCTACAACTTGATTGGAGTCCACCTGTGGTAAATTCAATTGATTGGACATGATTTGGAAAGGCACACACCTTTCTATATAAGGTCCCACAGTTGACAGTGCATGTCAGAGCAAAAACCAAGCCATGAGGTCCAAGGAATTGTCAGTAGAGCTCCGAGACAGGATTGTGTTGAGGCACAGTTCTGGGGAAGGGTACCAAAAGAATTCTGCAGCATTGAAGGTCCCCAAGAACAAAGTGGCCTCCATCATTCTTAAATGGAAGAAGTTTGGAACCACCAAGACTCTTCCTAGAGCTGGCCGCCCAGCCAAACTGAGCAATCGGGGGAGAAGGGTCAATGGTTACTCTGACAGAGCTCTGTGGAGATGAGAGAACCTTCCAGAAGGATGACCATCTCTGCAGCACTCCACAAATCAGGCCTTTGTGGTAGAGTGGCCAGACGAAAGCTACTGCTCAGTAAAAGGCACCTAAAGGACTCTCAGACCATGACAAACAAGATTCTCTGGTCTGATGAAACCAAGATTGAACTCTTCGGCCTGAATGCCAGGCGTCACATCTGGAGGAAACCTGGAACCATCCCTATGTTGAAGCATGGTGTTGGCTGCATCATACTGTGGGGATGTTTTTCAGCAGCAGGGACTGGGAGACTAGTTAGGATCGATGGAACGATGAACCGAGCAAAGTACAAAGGAATCCATGATGAAAACCTGCTCTGAAGCAAAGGTTCACCTTCCAACAGGACAACAGCCCTAAGCACACAGCCAAGACAACGCAGGAGGGGCTTCGGGACAAGTCTCTGAATGGCCCGGCCAGATCCCAGACTTGAACCCGATCGAACATCTCTGGAGAGACCTGAAAATAGCTGTGCAGCGACGCTCCCCATCCAACCTGACAGAGCTTGAGAGGATCTGCAGAGAAGAATGGGAGAAACTCCCCAAATACAGGTGTGCTAAGCTTGTAGCGTCATACCCAAGAAGACTCAAAGCTGTAATCGCGGCCAGAGGTGCTTCAATAAAGTACTGAGTAAAGGGTCTGAATACTTATGTAAATATGATATTTCATAAATTTTTCTGCTAACATTTCTAAAAACCTGTTTTTTGTATTCTGTGTAGATTGAGGGAAAAAAACAATGTAATACATTTTATAATAAGGCTGTAACAAGATCTGGAAAAAATCAAGGGGTCTGAATACTTTCCGAATGCACTGTATTTAGTCTTAATGCCAATATATTGAATGACAAATGTATATTGTCATTCAATAGGCGTTTTAAAGTCTTAATTGGAACTTTTGATAACTTGTTCTGTTGTTGAGCATCACTAGATGTGGGGTGTTAGAGCGTTATGGTACAAAGTCCATGGCATGTAGATTGAATCCAGGTACTTTCTAAACCATCACATGCAAGCTGATCTGTTGTTGGCTGGGAGTAACCTTTCACCTTTGGCATTCTCATTTATTGATAGGCGTTGCAGACATGATTTGAAGTTCTACTTTGTCTTGGCTTTTGGTTTTCTTGACAGCTTTCATCTACTCAAAGTGCATGGCATCTTTGAGCCATTGTGTAATATCATCTGTGTTACAGAGCATACTGTATGTCCTTCATCATGGCCTTTTTAATGTATGTGTCTGTCTTGGCACATTCTGAGTCTGTGTTTTTTAGTGGGCATGTTTATGGGTGAGTTTTGGGCATGATTTTAATGTTGGTTGAGTTTTATTGAGGCAGGATTTGTTCTGGTGTTTGATAATGTCAGTTAATAGTACTCTGTCTGTCTATATTGCCTGATGTATTAACGGCCCCTTTCACTCTGGTACAGAAGGACAGCTGCCCCAGTCAGCAACAGAGATCCCTATGGCAACGCCTCTCTCAGCAGCAGCAGCACTAACTCTGGCTCCTGCAAGGGCAGTGATTGCAGCCCCACCAAGGGGTAAGACAAAAATAGGCTACCCCATCAATCTATAAGACTACGGGCTCTATTCAATCCGTATCGAGGAAATTCAGCGTCCCAGTGTGATTGAAATTTAAAGGCAATGTTCCCGCATTAGCTGAGACTGCATTCAAGGTAAACGCTGCCGATTTTCCGCTTAATAGGAACTTACCTTTACATTTCTTCAGCGATACAGATTGAATAGAACCCTATGGCTAGCCTGCTATGCCCCATGTCAGTATCATTCTCCTACTAGGGAGAATGAGTGCCTACTGCAAAGTAGCCTACAAAGTGTTATGTTTTGTATTATAAGGACATGTTATTAAAAGGTCTTATAACTTGTCAGAAGAATGTATGAGCCGTAGCCCTTGACACTGGTCAGCGCCTAAATTGGAACGCAGTGGCTGTACATGTCGTCAGAGTTCAGGGTCTCCACTTCACAGCTCTGTATGGGTTTTGACTGACAGCCGTTCTGAACTTGAGCACCGCGCATGACAAGGAGTTGCCCCCATCCCTCCCGCTAATTGGACAACTTCTGAAAGATTTTTGTTGTCTGAGTGAGAGAAGGTGTAAATTACAAGGACTCTCTGTATTTTGAAAGATGAGATGTTGAAGATTATAATAAATACCACTTTGATGTCATACAAGCAAGCTAAACACACGTGAGTCCAAATGTGCACTCCACATTTACATATCATAACACTCATGTCGTATACAGTGTCAACGTTTATGATCACTATGTTTGATGTACAGTTACAAGGTGACATGGCGTTATACCCTGGGTTGTCCTAAACAGAATGAGCCTATGTTTGATGTACAGTTACAAGGTGACATGGCGTTATACCCTGGGTTGTCCTAAACAGAATGAGCCTATGTTTAATGTATTGTGAAGAAAATCTGCCGTGGACCACGCATCTGAATACACTCATGACTCTATTCTATTTGCACCAAAATTACGATCCGCTTCTCTTAATTGCCTTGTGAAAACCTAACACTGTAAGATCGTATTTCGACGGGACAGTAGTGGAGAAGGTGGAAAGTTTTAAGTTCCTCGGCGTACACATCACGGACAAACTGAAATGGTCCACCCACACAGACAGCGTGGTGAAGAAGGCGCAGCAGCGCCTCTTCAACCTCAGGATGCTGAAGAAATTTGGCTTGTCATCAAAAACACTCAAACTTTTACAGATGCACAATCGAGAGCATCCTGTCGGGCTGTATCACCGCCTGGTACGGCAACTCCTCCGCCCACAACCGTAAGGCTCTCCAGAGGGTAGTGAGGTCTGCACAACGCATCACCGGGGGCAAACTACCTGCCCTCCAGGACACCTACACCACCCGATGTCACAGGAAGGCCATAAAGATCATCAAGGACAACAACCACCCAAGCCACTGCCTGTTCACCCCGCTATCATCCAGAAGGCGAGCTCGGTACAGGTGCATCAAAGCTGGGACCGAGAGACTGAAAAACAGCTACTAGGCCATCAGACTGTTAAACAGCCATCACTAACATTGAGTGGCTGCTGCCAACATACTGACTCAAATCTCTAGCCACTTTAATAATTACAAATTATTGTAATAAATGTATCACTAGCCACTTTAAACAATGCCACTTTATATAATGTTTACATACCCTACATTACTCATCTCATATGTACAGTGGGGAGAACAAGTATTTGATACACTGCCGATTTTGCAGGTTTTCTTACTCTACAAAGCATGTAGAGGTCTGTAATTTTTATCATAGGTACACTTCAACTGTGAGAGACGAAATCTAAAACAAAAATCCAGAAAATCACATTGTATGATTTTTAAGTAATTAATTTGCATTTTATTGCATGTCATAAGTATTTGATCACCTACCAACCAGTAAGAATTCCGGCTCTCACAGACCTGTTAGTTTTTCTTTAAGAAGCCCTCCTGTTCTCCACTCATTACCTGTATTAACTGCACCTGTTTGAACTCGTTACCTGTATAAAAGACACCTGTCCACACACTCAATCAAACAGACTCCAACCAGAAACATTTCAATTTATCGCTATCCATATAGGCCAATTCCAACGAGTGTAAGGGGTTTTAATAATGTCTTATTATTCAGCTTATAGAAGATAATGGATTCCAATACATCTTTGTTTCTCCTGTTTCCGCTCTCTCTCTCTCTCCAAGGCGTAACATGAAGGCATACGCCTCATGTACAGATAACCATGGCATCCGCCCGCCTCCCCCAGAGCAGTACCTCACACCCCTGCAGCAGAAGGAGGTGTGTATCAGACACCTGCGGGCCCGCCTCAAGGAGTCAGTCGACAGGCTGCAGGACAGGTGAGACACAAAAGGACACACTGGAATGATTCTCTAGCCAAAAGGAAGATCTGGACTCGAACCATTACATTTTCCCATTTACTCTGGTCTCGTTCAAACAAGTACATTTTCATTTGAGCATTTTTTGTTTTGGAAATATTATGCTCTTTGAAATATAGATTTTAATGTCAACTGCTACCCCATTTCCATCAAATTACCCTCATAACGCTTTCATTTCGTAATTATGTTGATATATAAACATAATTTTTGAGGCAAATTACTAAATCGCCAAACATTATTACTAAATCTCTCTCTTTAAACCTCCCTTGTTCACTCACTCCTCCTCCTCTTCTCTGTCTGTCTCAGGGACTCTGAGATCGATGCGTTGAAGACCCAGCTGTGTCGGATGCAGGAGGACTGGGTTGAAGAGGAGTGTCACCGCGTGGAGGCCCAACTAGCTCTGAAAGAGGCGCACAGGGAGATCCAGCAGCTCAAGGAAGTGGTGGACGTAGTGCGCACCAACCTCAGCTCCAGTGACTCCACCGACACCGGTATCCAGAAATACTTCCAGGACATCAACGTCCAGAACCACAAGCTGGAGACCCTGCTGCTCAGCATGGAGCTGGCTCAGAACGGGGTGGCCAAGGAGCAGGAGGCTGCTGCAGCAAGAGGAGTGGCAGGGGGGTCCCGGGCTGGGAGGCCTGGGACTGCGGGGTCATGGCCTGGGAGTAGTCCCGCTGCATCAGGGACTGGAGGGGGTGGCTCCAAGAGTCTGTGTGGGTCCTGTGACGGCTCCCCCGCCCGTTCTCTGACCCATAGCTCTACCTACACCAAGCTAAGCGACCATGCGCTGGGGGATAAGAACGGGAATGGCCTGTCAGGGGAGGAGAACCATGACAGCGGCTTTGTGTGCTGTGGGGAGAGTCACAGTGCAGCCAGCAGTCACAGGGCAGACTTACTCCTGGAGGCAGCCTTCCTATCTGAGGAGACAGCCTCACTGCTCAGCACCTACTCCCACCTGTCACCCTCCTCCACCTACGAGAAGCTGTGCACCGGGCAGGACAGGGTGGTGCCCCTGCGCTGTGCCATGGGTGGGACGGGCAGCACCAACCACTCCTGTCTGTCCCACCACCACCTGTACCTGCACCACCTCAGGGAGCAGGCCGTCCAGACAGAGAGCTGCCCCATCCCGGTGGGGTTGGGCTACGCCTCTGACCTGGACACCATCGCCGAGCGCACCTTCCGCTCTCAGGCCTGCAGCCCCACCTCCACCTGGGTCTCAGACGAGGGAGACGACCTGGACTCGGTTACCATGACGTCAGTCACCATGACAACCCTCACAGCTACAACAGCTGAGCCCGCTCCTGGTACTCCTTTAGCTAGCTCTGCCTCTGTCTCCTGTGCAGTGGATATGGCCTCCCTATCAGTGAAGGAGGATGGGAAGATGGTGGGAGAGTTGGAGAGGCATATAGAGGTAGTGGTGGAGGGCGCAGTGGGGATGGTAGAGGTAGGCAAGCAGCAGGAGGAGGAGGAGGTGGGGTTGGTACAGTTGTGTAAGCAGGAGGAGGTAAAGGTGCTGGGGTTGGTGGGGGAGGGGAAGCAGAGGGAGGTCAGGGAGTTAGATCTATATAATCAGAGGGAGGAGGTTTTGGAGGTGAAGAATCAGAGAGAGGTTGAGGAGGTGAGGTCAGTGGAGGTGGAGGAGCGGCCCCACACCTCCCAGCCCAGGAGCAGCTCGCTACAGAAGATAGCTGGGGTGACAGTGGTGGAGGTTGATGATGATGATGAAGAGGCTGAGGTTCAGGGAGCAGTAGGGGGAGCAGAGGAGTCTACCTCTTCTGAGTCTGGACCTGCAGTGAAGAGCTACTGGAGCCGCCACTTCCTGGTGGACCTGCTGGCAGTGGCAGTGCCCGTGGTTCCCACGGTGGCATGGCTGTGCCAGGGGGCACGGCGCGATGGACTGCCAATTTACCACTTCGGCTCACTGCTGCGTGGCTGCTGCACAGTGGCCCTCTCCTCCCTGCGCAGGGGCGGGGGAGTCAGGCACTACCCCGCGGGCACAGGTGGGGGAGCCATGGGGGGCACAGAGATCTGAGACAGGCCCCATGACAGCATGGGAACTGCACACACACAGCACTGCCCTCTCTGGTCCTGGGTCCTGGGTTTGTTCTCGTCCTCCACCTAAAGTACTGGGTAAAGAAAGGAGGGGAGCGATGATTTTGAATAAATTATTCTGAAGACAGGACAGCCCCAGCAAACCATATAACCCTCTCTGGTGGTGGCCTCTTCCACTTCTGCTAGACTGAGAAGGGACACCAGGATGTGTTGAACTGACACTAAATGGTAGAACTGAACGATTCAATGGATACTGAATGACCTGAGTGTGACTGATGGTGATTGTAACCACTCTCTCTTGTGTGCAGGGAGACTGAAAGGTCTGTAGGTCACTGTGGCTCTCTTTATTGGTCCAGTTCCATTTTGACTCGTGTGTGATCACACGACATGTGTGTTGTGAGTGTGCAGCATGTGTGTTCTTCTCTGTGTTGTATTGCGTTGTGTAGCCAAAGCACATAGATGTCTGGAGGCAATCGCAGCCATGGCTGTGCAGTAGTTGGTATGCTCATTTACGAGTGTATGACGAGTCTTGACACATGGCAGTTACCACCTAAAGGTACCAGGCAAGCTGCTGCTGTACATTTCTGCTTCCTTTCACTGGTGTCCTAGATTAACAATCACTCTTGTAGCATTAAGTCCATGTCCATCGTCCAAGAGTTAGTCATTCCACATCCATGAACCAGAAACATCTCAAGAAGGAAGCAAATAGAGATATAATAATTGAAACTAAGTTTATTTTTCTTTCAAAAATAGGAAAGGGATTATGGACTTTGAGGATTGTGATGGTAATTTGTTGTTATTGGGGTGTTTGCAGTGTTATGCCTGAGTTGGAAGAATCTGAGTGTCTTATTGTTTTGGGCTGTAATGGATGTAGTCATTGATGTGTAATAGTTGAAAGGCTGAGCAAGGCCTGTACTGTAATGTTTAAATATAATTCTTTGTTAGCAATTTCTGAGCCAAACAAGTGCTAACTGATGTCCACAAGATTGATGCGACCAACAAGAACAGTCCTTTTGAGTTGAAGTATATTGAGTTCTTTAGAGAAGAAACAGGATATATCTTATTTCTTTAGTAATTTCTTAACAATGTTTTGCACTATTATTCACTTTATGAGGTTAAGCAATTACTTGAAGTCAAGTTTGTGTATTTCCGAAGTCGAATGCGGCCACAGTTTTGCTTCTGAGGCTTTTTTGTGTTCAATATACTTTCTAACAGATATAACTGTATACTAGAATATGTTTCAAAGGAAAGGTGCAATTTTCCTTTGAACACTGAAAACTGTTGCCTTCCGTCCATAACTTTATTTTCCTGTACAGTGTTTTAGCCATAGGGGATATGCTTCTCAAAATGTGTTGCTGCTTTCTGGAATGTGCGCTGGATGTGCATTTGTGGTGTTGTTTCTCTATTCCTCTTCATTTCTGCTGTTTGACAATCCCTTCTGTGCATGTTTTTGCTTATTTAACCACTTCACGATGACTTCCAGCACCTATGAATAGTGAAACACACGAGCAGCACTGACAAAATAGATTGGGTGGTGAATTAATGAAATGCTTGGAGTTGTCTTACACACCTTTCACTGTTGTCATGTGCTTTAGATTTGAACACTTTCCACAACCCTGTTGGAATTTGTAATGTGTCTTGATATTGTGCGTTGCTGTAGTTCTTCCCCTTCATGTTTCATCATCATGACCTGTGAATGGTCCCCCTGCCGTTTATAAAGCCTGCTTGGTGTAAGTGGTTCAGGAAGCCTCTGCATTTTTTATTAAAAGCCATACTCCTTCCTGTAAGGTGAATGTGTTTGAGAATGTCTCTAGCAGAAACACAATGATGAAAATAGAGTGTGATTGATATTGATATGCATTTATAGATGACTCACCTGAAGTCTCCCCAACAGTACATGGCGTGTAGATCCCCCCCCGTTTGTGGCAGACCATTTTTGATGTTTTGGCCAATAATTGGAAAAACATCTGATCTGATTGGTCAAATTACAAATTAGTGGCAATATATCAGAATTTGGCTACATGTGTAAACAAAGCCATTGCTTGTTAAACCTGTACTGGACTATTTTATATTTCTCAAGCAATTTCATTGGTGTTTGAACAGTAAAACAACGCCCCTTCATTATGTACCTCTACGCACAACAAAACAAGCTTACCAGTAATGTGTAATGTGTGATGTTAAGTGAATTACTAAAGGCTAACGGGTCATGCTTATGTTATAGTTACCGTATGCTAATTGCTTGTTATTGCCCCATGTCTTTGTATTTTCCTGGGTTTTGAAGCATAATTAGATTTCTGGTGTTCTGGTCTTGCCACCATAGTACTTTAACAAGCCCAGCTCTCTCCATCGGATGCTTGATTTGATTTGGTAATGCACTGCTATGATGTTAAAGTGTATCTGTCCTTTGGGATAATTCCCTTTTCCCAAAGTGTACTGTTTTTGTGTGAAATGGTTTAAGCATCAACAAAGAGGATCAGGGTGATGGGTTTATTTATAGCTCAAAAGAACTACCCAAATCACATTGGGCGTCATTGGACTTTGAGTTTGGACATATCTGTAGGTCATTGGAGCTTACGTTAGGACATACCTGTAGGTCATTGGAGCTTACGCCAGGTCATATCTGTAGGTCATTGGGAGTCATTGGAGCTTACGCTAGGTCATTGGACCTCGCATTTGGACATACCTGTAGGTCATTGCTATATATATATATAGCATAAAAAGGTAGTCTAGAGTGTTCTGTTTGGAAAGCAGTGTTTTAACAGGGTTGTTACTGTATCCTACATCCATGTCACTCATCTTTATTTTACAATGTGATTGGAAGATATCTTAGTACCTCAGAAATAGTTTTTTATACATTCAGTCCAAGGAGACCTGGTGCACTGTATTGTTGGTCTGAGATAGGTTGTGACAGTACATGTGCATTAATATGGGATGTGTTGTGAGATTGTACTGTATATCCCAGAGAAACCCACACAATCTTGGTGGAAATCATGACGTTTTCTCTTTGAGGGTATTGTATTGAATGTGCAGTATCATATTTTTTGTTTGTCTAATTGTCAGATAATTTGTTGGATGTAAAGGGATCTATATCAAAGATGGTTATGAGACATATCTTTACCTGAAGGACATTTTCCCTCCTAAATGCCTTGTATGGGGATCAAGTAGCCATCATTATTAATAGCTATAGATCAATTATCTTAATGGCAATAGTGTGTACAGTGCAGACATCACGGTTCATGAGTACAAATGCATTTTCACTCCCACCATACTGTATAAAGCAAAACCAAAAGGCCCCATATTAAAGTGCATGATGTAAAACTGACACCGTTTCTGTTCAATTATCCACAAAGTACTTTCAAATGTTTTCACTGAATGGAGGTAATTTTAAAATCGCTGTGGAAAAGGAATTTAACCAAGTTGTTGTAAAATGAGTTTTAGGTTTTTGTTGAGTCTCATGGGCATTCCACTATTGTGTTCTGGCAGCCTTTAAAGGATAACATCACCTGTTGAGAAAGTATGTGGCCCCTGAGTCCATCCATACTTTAGAGCAATACTGTCAAGATTACTTAAGCATTATGGCTGGTTATTAAATTGGCCTATGTACAATTTTAGGTGATTTAATCCCTCCAGTAGTCCAAGGCAGAAGATGGGTGTTCTAAACTAGAGTAGACAGGTTGATATGGTGAAGGACATATCCTCTGAGTAAAGGGAGGGCACACACTGATATAGCAGAATGAAGGATTATTTATTTGTTTTAGTTATTTTGTATATAAACTTTTAGATTCTAGCATTCAGAATGATGGCTGTGTGATTTATCAAAGATTACAAAGAAAATGCAACCAAACGAACATTCAGAGAAACGCTGTGCACATCAATCACGGAATATATGCACTAAACATGATTGAACCCTAGATGTGTTTTATTTGTTGATTACTTTGTGCATCAAACAAATCAATTCCCAGAGTTAACTTCTCCATATTTCCTAGTTCATTTTGACTCCACTTGAACAATAACAAAACACTGAAATGGTTAGAGGAAAGACTACCTCTAACAGGAAGTGGAAAGTGCACTTAGTGGATCCACCCAGCGTAATACCCCAGCTGCATAGGGGAACAGGGTCATGATCAACAACCATGGGGGTCATTGGCTTTTACAGCATTTTGACACAAAGGGTGAAAGTTCACGAGCCAATGATCCATTTCCATGCTATATTTGAGGAAGCTCTGGACTCATAACGTTCATGTCTTTAAAATAAAGGTGTACTCAATGCAATGCCACATACAATGTAATATTTGACTACAAGAATTATCATATAAAAAGACGAAATGTAAATCTAGACAGAGGGATGAAGTAGAAAAGGAACTACATTGAAGGTGATTGATACAAGAGGTTTTTTCCAAAGAGAAAGAACCCCATTGGACGTTTAGGGGCCCAATGGGAACTCTGGACATTGTAGGCCTCCTGCAGGAGAACGTGGTCACGTTCTGGTCCTCACACCTCTGGCACAGAGTGGTCCATGGCTGATCGCAGGAGACCGCTGGACATTCTAAAAACAAACATTATATTAATCTAAATAACTTAAGTATTTTACCAGTGTTACTGATCTGAGGAAACAGTGTAATGCTATTCCTTAGACACTTAGCTCCTGCCTGACTGGTTACCTCTTGATCATGTGTTCGTAGATGAACTTGGGCATGATGGTGATGGTCATGGCTGTAGGGGAGGTGGTCAGGATGTCCTTGATCTGAGCGTCCTGCACATACAGAGTATTAGCATACATTAGACAATTTTGACACATTCATCGTTATGGAGAAGTCTCCGTCAACAGTTACAAGTCAAAACTCACCTTGAGGCCGATAACATTTTGGCCGTTGATCTCACAGATGTAGTGGTCGGTCAGAAGGCCATTGCGAGCGGCCGAACCATCCTTGACCAGCGAAGTGATGTTGCCCGACTTGAAGATGAACCCAACGTGACCCGAGCTGTCTTTGTGCATGGTGACAGTACGCTGGAACGGCCTGAAGTCATACCACAAACAAAAACAAATTAGGTACTCAATGCTCAAGAGTAGTAGTGCAGTCCACTTCCTCCTAAAATGTCTCAAATGGGTTAGGGTTGGTAGTGGCCTAAAGCTGCTTTTCTATCAAGGCCCATTCTTTTATTTTCCTGCTTTAGACTTTTGGCCTTTTTTCCCCCCATGTCCTTTGATCAGAATGATGTTTTGAGAAACTGCATACAAATTAGCCTAACAGCAAAAAAGTATATCAAGTGTGGTGATATGTCCAGCAGGAGGAGCCAGAGCTACAGTGTCAGATTTTCACAGCACAGAGCAACTAAGGACATTTTACACTCCATCTCCTCATCTATTAGCATTCCCCCTAATGGCCAGACATACTGATTAACACCAAAACCCCATGACATAATCCAGGAAACTGATCAAACTGGACTACACTGATTCCTCTCTGGAGGTCTTTCTAGGGAGTTGTTCCTAGCCATTGTGCTTCTGCTTCAGCTGTTTCGGTGTTCAGACCGGGTATCTGTAAAGCACTTTGTGACAACTGCTGATGTAAAAATGGCTTTATAAAATACATTTGATTGATTAAAATGTTGGTCGTCATTCATTTGGTATTCATTAGGATTCCCATTAGTCGCTGTAAAAGCATCAGCTACTCTTCCTGGGGTCCACATGAAACATGACATCATACATAGTGCAGAACATTATTAGTCAAGGACTGAAATGCATACATTTAAAACGTGACACAGCCTACATGTCAGTACATAAACACAATATCTAGGTCTAATACATAGTACAGTGCAAATTATAATACAATATATGTGTCTCTTCACAGTCCCCTTTGTGCAGTTTGTGTTATTTTTTTAAAAACTGGTTTTATTGCTAGATTGAGTTACCCGGGGTGGCAGAGAGTTCCATGTAGTTAATACAGACCTGGGGACTGTGAAGACACCTCTGGTTGCATGTCTTGTGTTGTACCGATGAGTGTCCAAACTGTGTGCCAACTGATTGAACAGACAGTTCAGTACCGTCAAAACATCAATACCACGCACAAAGACCCAAGAGAGACTGACATGCATGTTACTGACACTTTCCCGCTGTCTACATCTAAGTGCAACACGTGCTGCTTCATCTCCTTACCTGTCCCGGACGATGAGCTCGATGCGGGTCTCGGCCGCAGCCTTCAGGACTTTGTGGGCCTTGTCCAGGGTCCAGCCAGCACAGTTCTGCCCATTGATCTGGAGGACCTGGTCCCCGAAGCGCAGACCCCCCAGGGCGGCCGGGGAGTTGGCTTGAACCAACTGGATAAACACTCCCTGAGGAGGAGAGGAAATACAACATGTTCCACTGGAGTTATCAATCATCAACACACTGCATAGTCTCCCCCTGCTGGAATAACATTCCTCTTAGGTCTGCAGTGGAAATTAGATACAGTGCATTCGTAAAGAATTCAGACCCCTTCCCTTTATTCACATTTTTACTTTACAGCCTTAATCTAAAATTGATTAAATTAAAATTCCCCCTCAATCTACACACAATATCCCATTATGACAAAGCGAAAACCGGTTTAGACATTTTAGCAAATGTATTTAAAACAAAAATATTTGTATTCATTTGTATTCAGACCGTTTGCTATGAAACTCGAATTTGAGCTCAGGTGCATCCTGTTTCCATTGATCATCCTTGAGATGTTTCTACAACTTGATTGAAGTCCACCTGTGGTAAATTAAATTGATTGGACATGATTTGGAAAGGCACACACCTGTCTATGTAAGGTCCCACAGTTGACAGTGCCTTGTCAGAGAGAAAAACAAAGCCATGAGGTCAAAGGAATTGTGTCGAGACACAGATCTGGGGAAGGGTACCAAAATAAATCTGCAGCATTGAAGGTCCCCAAGAACAGTGGCCTTCATCATTCTTAAATGGAAGAAGTTTGGAACCACCAAGACTCTTCCTAGAGCTGGCCACCCGGTCAAACTGAGCAATCGGGCGAGAAGGGCCTTGGTCAGGGAGGTGACCAAGAAACTGATGGTCACTCTGACAGAGCTCCAGAGTTCCTCTGTGGAGATGGGATAACTTTCCAGAAGGACAACTATCTGCAGCACTCCACCAATCA